>NC_089498.1:46392523-46711109 GCF_036850765.1 Saccopteryx bilineata
GGTAGGACAGCAGGTAGGACACAGGTTTTTGGAAGCAGCTGTCTTCACACAGCCCTCTGGACCAGGGGTATTTGTCACAGGTATCTGTAAGTCTCTGAATGTCAAGTGTGGGTTTGGTTACAAGGGATTAAGCTGGCAGATATCGCTCACCCACGAGCTGCCCCAACCGTCCCACCAAGAAATGGGAGAACCGGGTGAGAAACAGCCCAGCCTCTAGTCAGGCTGGCATTTCCCAGCTGTGTGGCCTTGGCAGGTCACTTTGCCTATCAGGCTTCAGGTCCTCATCTGCGGAACAGGGCCAGTATATAGCACTCACCTCTTGTGCAGATGAAACAGGCTAATCCATGCAAATTATAGCATTGTGCCTGACACCGCCAGCCCTTTATAAGCATTTGTTATTATATTCTTGTTATGGTCTGCTGACAAACTTAAAACCCATACAGCTTCAAGGTTTGGAAAGGAACACTTTCGGTGGGTCACTCTTTCACTGAAAAGCACAGATGTTTTCCCTTCTTTCTTCCTCTTTTTGCTGCCTCTTTCTGTGAGAAGTGGGCTTAAAATTTATTAACATTGTGCAGCTCCTTAAGCACTGCTTGAAAAGAATATGAATGATAGGAGCTCACCTCCCTGCTGGTTCCCACTGGAGTGGTTCAAAGTACAGGCATAGGAGGCAGACAGTCTGGGTTCAAATCCTGCTTCACCAGCACTCAGTTTCCCCATCTGCACCTCAGACCTTGATAAGGGTTTTACTCAGACCTCCCTTATCAATGCGAGTGGTGAGATTCCATGAGTTCAGATGTGAAGGGGCTTAGAACAGGCTCCCCTCACAGTAAGAACCAGAGAATCATGGGCTGTTACTGTTACTGTTATTGGCATCACCAAGCCTCACCTGTGCCTTCCCAGATACCCAATATCCTGTAAGGTGCTGGGAGGCCCCTGTGGTACCAAGCACCCATTAAGACTCCCTAGGCAGGATCTTGGGAAGGTCCCTGGAAGGGCAAGAGTGGCAGGGAGGCCCTGGCAAGGCTCAGAGTGGCCAATTACTAAAACAGATAAAGGTTTTACTATCTTAATGTATAAAGCCATCCCTAGGCTTACTAACTAATGTAGAGCTTGCTCACACTTGATCTCATATGGAAGCCCAATCTCAAAACAGCCTCATAAGGGTGCTGTGTGGGGTTGGGGAGCTGGCTGGCCCAGCCCCTCAGGCTCTCCTCTCTCCCCAGGGTGAGGAGGTCCTCTGGCAGCTCCGAACCCTGGCACCTCGAGGTGTGAAGGTCCGCATTGCTGTAAGCAAACCCAGTGGGCCCCAGCCCCAGGCAGACCTGCAGGCTCTGCTGCAGAGTGGTGAGCCAGGGGACAGCTGGGGGTGGGCTGGGCCTGGGGCTGTCCAGGCTGGCCTCTGACCGCCACCCCTGTCGGTTGCAGGTGCCCAAGTCCGCATGGTAGACATGCAGAAGCTGACCCATGGCGTCCTGCACACCAAGTTCTGGGTAGTGGACCAGACTCACTTCTATATCGGCAGTGCCAACATGGACTGGCGCTCCCTAACCCAGGTCTGCTTATACCCTGCCCACCCACTTTTCCAGGCCATTCCCTGCCCAGCCTCCAACTACACCCCTCTTTAATCCCAGATTCTCTCTACCCGGTCTGCAATGTCTTCCTTCCCACCTCCTATCAGAAATGTCTCCAAATCCAGCCCTTTACTGCTTTCCACTTGCTCATGGAAGTCTAGGGCTCCCTTTTGTCCCCAGTGACAACTGCCAGCCTCGTTTTTCATTCTCCGAGTACACCCTCTAAGCCCAGCCCTGTTCTGGGTGATGCTGGGAACACAGTGCTAAAGATGGGCCTCTCGGAACCCTCAGTCCAGTGCAGACAGGCCAGTCACCAGTAGTGTCAGCCCAGAGAAGTCAAGGCTGGGATGGCGGAAGCACAAGCAGAGGGGTCCAGGCCAGGATGGGGACCCTAACTCGGGGTATCATGGAAGGGGTCCCAAAGGAGGCAATAACTAATCTGATAACTGAAGGATCTGTAGCAATCAGTACAAGACAGGAAAGAGTACAGCTGAGGCACTGATTACTGGCTCAACCCCTAATCTCACCAACTCCTCAGGAAGATGCTGAACATAAGCTGTGGCTGAGACATCCCTGCTACCTGTCCTTCCAGTCCAATGGGGAGATGGATTTGTCATCAGAGAGAGTAATGTGGCCAAGAGACTGTGAGAGCTCAGAGGAGTGCCTAAAGCAGTCTGAGCAGTCAAGGGAGGCTTCCTTGAGGAAGAAATTGTCAGCTGAAACCTAAGAAAATAAACATTAAAAAATTTTTTTTTGCCCTGGCCAGATAGTTCAGTTGGTTGGAGCATTGTCCCAAAGTGTGAACGTTGCCAGTTCGATCCCCGTTCGATCCCCGTTCAGGACACAGCCAGGAACAGATTGATGTTCCTGTCTTCCTCTCTCTCCTCTGTCTAAAATCAAGAAAATAAACGTTTCAAAAAGAAAGAGAGAAACCTAAGAATGGGCAGGAGCTCCCTCATTGGAGGGTAGAAACAATAGCATGTGCAAAGGTTCAGGAAACCTGGAACTTTGAAGTGATGTTGATTTTCACAAAACCTTGACTGAAGACAATTAGTCTTGAGTCAAATTCATGCCCATCGCAGGGCTTTAGATGGGGAGCTGGGGTGGAGTTGAGGGGCAAATGGAAGGGAGATAGGGACAGAGAGAGGGGAAATGGAGGGGTTACGGGTAGGAATGTGGGCCAAGGAGGCGGGGAGAAGGGGCTACAGGTGTCCATGTCACTGTTAGGCACCAGGCCACTACCCCAGGCTCAGCACTGCCCTTCCACAGGTCAAGGAGCTGGGCGTGGTCATGTACAACTGCAGCTGTCTAGCTCGAGACCTGACCAAGATCTTCGAGGCCTATTGGTATCTAGGCCAGGCAGGTAGCTCCATCCCGTCAACCTGGCCCCGGCCCTATGATACCCGCTACAATCAAGAGACGCCAATGGAGATCTGCCTCAACGGGACCCCTGCTCTGGCCTACCTGGCAGTGAGTCTGAAGGAAAAGGGCCTGTCATACTGTCACACCCTGACCACATGCCCTCACTCACCGCCTCCAGCCCTTCCTAGGGACAGTGGGGAGGGGGGGGCCTGAGCTATGTTTCAACCTCTTAGGGCTTCCATGGACCTAGCCGTACCTCCCCTAACTCCAGTTGAAAATTAGTTCCTCAGTCACCTAGCCATATTTCAAGTACTCAGCAGTCACATGTAGCAAATGGCCGCCATTTTGGACAGTGCAGATACCGAAACGTTTTCATCAGTGCAGAAAGTTCTATTGGACAGCGCCAGCTGTTGCCCGTGGCAGGTATTGAGCACTCTAGATAAGGCACTACTATTTTTAGCTATTGATATTGTCACTAGTTGGGGTGGCCAACCTTGTTCCTTTCAGTTCCCCCAAGCAAGTCACCTAGCCAAGCCCAGTCATTGTGGAGGGCCACATAGGGGCACATGGATGCAGGGGTCCTGTGCTCCAGGGGTCCCTCCCACAGAGGACTGAGGGTTACCCCATTACCACTTCCCCTCTTCTAACTTGAGTTTGCTCCCCTGTCGTGAGGATGGGGGAGAGCTGGGTAAAGGGCCTGGTGTGGCATGGGCACATGAGGAATGGCGTTAGGTGGCTTGTGAGTGAGTCCGGGATAAAACAATTAGAGCAGAGGTCATCAAACTTGAGCGTGCATCAGAACCACCAGGGGGCATATAAAATGCAGATTCCTGGGCCCCACCTCATCCCCTCATTCAATATGCCATGTATAGTGAGGTCCAAGAATTTACAATTCTAACAAGTTCCCAGGTGATGTTATTTTCTCTTTTTAAAAAACAATGTTTTAAATTATTTATTCATTTTAGAGAAAGAGAAGAGATAGTGTGAGAGAAAGAGAGGGGGGGGGAGGAGCAGGAAGCATCAACTCCCATATGTGCCTTGACCAGGCAAGCCCAAGGTTTCAAACCAGCGACCTCAGCGTTCCAGGTCGATGCTTTATCCACTGCGCCACCACAGTTCAGAATCCCAGCTGATGTTCTTAGTGCTGAGTCAGGGACCTTTGTTATGAAGCTCTGGGTTAGAGCATAAATTCTGGAACCAGACAACCTAGGTTCAAATCCTGGCTTCATTTATCAGTTGTGCGACCCAGGCAAATCACTTACCCTCTGTGAGCCTGAGTTTCCTCCCCTGTGAAATGGACAGGGGAGTCATTCCTTCTCTTCATGGAGGCTGAGGATTCAGTGAGACCCACAGGACCTGGCTAGTGGTGAGCTGTCTGTACCTGGGGGCTGTTGTGATGGCACCCTTGGCAGAGCGCATGTCTTGACTGTCCCCTTGCCCCCAGAGTGCACCCCCACCACTGTGTCCAAGCGGCCGCACCCCAGACTTGAAGGCTCTGCTCAACGTGGTGGACAATGCCCAGAGTTTTATCTACATTGCAGTGATGAACTATCTGCCCACCATGGAGTTCTCCCACCCGCGCAGGTACTACTCGGTGTGTGGACAGGGCTCGGGGCAGAGAGCCACCGAGAGCGGAAGAGGAAGAAGAGGAGTGAGGGGACCTAGAAAGCAGACAGTAGAGCCAAGGCAAGGGGACAGTTGGAGAGGAAGTGATGGGGAGAGGCAGGGAAGACAGAGGTAACAGAGAGTGGGGGCCTGGGTGCTTACGCCAGGGGCAGAGGGGACAGAGAAAAGGGTGAATATTGGGGCTTGGAGACTGGAGGCCTGAGGCAAGGGATATGGGATTTCTGGAGGTAGGAAGCAGGGAGCATGCCTAGAGACGGATGAGGAGTTAGGGAATGGGGGCTCAGAAAAAAGTAGTCTGGGGCAACAGAAAAAAATGATGGAAAGACTGGGTTTGGGGGCAGGAATGGGATCCAGACTCGGGGAATAGAGGATATAGGATTTAAGGAGGCAGGAAGAGTCCTGGGAGCCAGAGATGGGGTAGTCTTAGGGTTTGGGGGCTCTCAGAAGCTGAAACGGGGCCCAGGTCTGGCTTCATAAAGCTGAGGGTGAGGCTTGTGGATAAAACTGCCCTCCGTTCCCTGCACTCCCACCCCAAGGTTCTGGCCTGCCATTGACGACGGGCTGCGGCGGGCTGCCTATGAGAGGGGCATCAAGGTGCGCCTGCTGGTCAGCTGCTGGGGACACTCTGAGCCGTCCATGCGGGCCTTCCTGCTCTCCCTGGCTGCCTTGCGAGACAACCACACCCACTCTGACATCCAGGTGGTAAGCACCTGCCACAGGCCCGCTCCTCAGCCCCTGTGCTAGGCAGTACCGGGCAGACAGTGCTGTGGAGTCATCTGATGGGGAAGACCCAGAGTGAGCTGTGCAGTGATGGAGAGACCATAGGTCAGGACCCAGATTTGGGGGGACAGGGTAGAGGGCTCAGGGTGGGATGGGGGTTCCCAGTAGAAGCACCTGCCCAGCCTGAGGGATCATGGAGGACTATCTGGGAAAGGGGGCATCTAAGGTGAGACCTAAGGAACCATTCTAGAGGAGTCTCTAGGAGTCATTCTAGAGGGAATGGGTGCCAAATGAAGCAACTTGGTCCTCCCAGTCTGCCCACCCTTTAGGCCCTGTGCTGGCCAGAGGTTTCTATGGATCCCCCAGTCCTACAGCCCCATTCCACACCCCAAACCTTGGGGCTTCTCTAACCCCCACTGCATCTCCCGCTGCTTCTCATTCTCCCCTCCACCCAGAAACTCTTTGTGGTCCCTGCGGACGAGGCCCAGGCTCGAATCCCATATGCGCGAGTCAACCACAACAAGTATATGGTGACCGAACGTGCGGCCTACATCGGTGAGTGTCCAAGCACCACCAGGGGAATGGGAGGGGGTGTTCAGGCACTGCTGTGGGCCCTGACTCTGCCCCTGCCCCGTAGGAACCTCCAACTGGTCTGGCAGCTACTTCACAGAGACGACGGGTACCTCACTGCTGGTGACACAGAACGGGCAGGGCGGCCTACGGAGCCAGCTGGAGGCTGTGTTCCTGAGGGACTGGGACTCCCCTTACAGCCATGACCTCGACACCTCAGCCGAGAGTGTGGGCAATGCCTGTCGCCTGCTCTGAAGCCCAACACACAGGCCAAGGCCTTCAAGGCCCCTGCAGACCCAGATGTCCTGGGTCATGGTCCCTGCCCCCGTGCCCCTGCTTCTGTCTATCCCATTGTGGCTCCACAGGTCCCCTTGCTCTCCCACCTCTACCTCGCCCCCTCCGGCCTGACGCTGTGGCCTCAGGTCCCAGCCAAGCTTGGGGAGGGATCAGTCCTAGGAGAAGTGGGGGTGCATGCTGGGCCCAGCCCCCCAGCCCATTGCCTTCCCAGGGCAAAGAGGGCCCAAGGTTATAATAAGGAGTAAATAATTTGTCTGTACAGCCTCTACCTGACTGAGTGGAATGGGGTGTTGGGATAGGAGACAGCCAGCAT
This sequence comes from Saccopteryx bilineata, assembly GCF_036850765.1. Taxonomy (NCBI): domain Eukaryota; kingdom Metazoa; phylum Chordata; class Mammalia; order Chiroptera; family Emballonuridae; genus Saccopteryx; species Saccopteryx bilineata. The sequence goes on from NC_089498.1 coordinate 46,398,986, forward strand.
GGGCCTCTGGGGACATGAGCATGTACACTGAGCTCTTAGCATGTGCTTGGCATGTGCTGAGCACATAGCATAGAGTGGTATGTGCTGAGCCCTCAGCATGTAACCATACAGGCTGTCATGTGTGACTAGCTTGTACTAGGGCCTCAGCATGAAGTGCACATGAGCTGGCATGTGCTAGATGCATTGTGTGACCATGTGGCTGGCGTGTGCTGAGCTTCCTGTAGCCAGCATGGGGTAGTGCCCTCGGTAGAGCACTTGGCATGCTTACAGCGGATGAGCACGCACTGAACCACTGCCATATCCCAAGGGTAGACTCACATATCTGAACACTGGGGCATGCACTAAGCATGCATTTGCACCTGCCAAGTGAATTTATACTTAGCATGTCCCAAGCACAAATAAGTGCACGGCAAACCTGTAATGTGTGACAAGGACAGGTAAACAGACAATGAGACCTTGGCTTCTGGCAAGCTTGGGTTGGCACCTGCTGAACACAATATTCTGAGGGTGGGTTCTCATGTGGCAAGCACTCAGCATATTTAGGGAGTGGGTCAGTGTGCCAAGCACAGCCTGTACCTCCCAGTGCCATGGCAGCCCAGCCTCCAGCCCAAGCCACAGCTGAGTGTGGCATCAGAGAGCAGGGCCTGGGCACCAGTTTGAACCCCACCATAGCACCAGGCCTCCCCTCAGGTAGGGAGGACAGGTTTGAGGCAGGGCTGTGAACAGTTCTTTATTGAAATAGGCAGAGGCAACAGGGCTGAGAACTTGATCAGGGCCAACAGGGTGCAGCCACCTTTCTGTGTCCCTCTGATCAAGGTGGCCACAGGCCAGACACCAAGGCCCTTCTGTGTTCAGAGTATGTATGCAGGCATGCACTATGGGTGGGGAAATGGGAATTTCTGGATAACTATCTTTCTGTAAGAATTTGTGGGTTCAAGGGATGACTCTGAGGAAGGAATGCCAGCCCAGCTAGCTCGGCCACCAGTGATTGGTAGAGGTTGGGTCATCATCAATGCTGTCCACTGACATGCTGCAAAAAGCTGGTGGCCCGGGGTGGACCATGTGGGTGGGCATGGCGAGGTGGTAGCCCCTGAGCCTGTGGGCCCCTGATGCCCTCCAAGGTCCAGTCTGGCTCACTCAGCCATTCCCCAGGACAGCTGGTGGGGTCGAAGAGCTCAGGGCCTGGCCTCTGTGGGGGAGGAGAGAAGGCATCAGACAAGAAACCACCAGCCTGGACTCCCCTTCTGTCCCACCTGAACCCTATCACATCCTGGGGGCTTTAATAGTGTGTGCCGAGACCTCAATGTGTCCTGAGGGTATGTGTCTGCTGAGGCTTTTTCAAATCTTCCTGAGGGTAGGTGAGCATGTGCTAAAACTCTTCTTGGTGTTGGGCTCTATCACTTCCTACAGGTAGAGATTACTGTGTTCTGAGTTTTTATACAGCAGAGACTGATCACATCCTAATTATATCCTGAGTATGAATTAGTGTGTATGGAGTCTTGTAACATCCTGAGGGTGGGCTAGTGTGATCTGAACCCTGAGCCAGCTGTAGACAATGCATATGTGTGAGGGGCCAAGGCCAGGTTCACCGTACCCTCTTCCTGAAGCTCTGGCTGAGCCCCTGACCCCAGAACCACCTGCACCCTTCCTCCCATCTGACTTACCTCAGCATCCAGGGTCATGTCCTTGATGTCCGGCCCATCCCCGTCCCTCTTGGGGAGAGTGGGTGGCTTAGCCGAGGCCCCACAGTGCTCTCCTTCTGCCCAGCCACTGCCCCGGCAGGGCCTATCGTCCTCGGGTGAGGCCTGGCCCAGCTGGATGAGGTTGCTGAAGTTGGAATCGGACTTGGAGCCTGCGGATGGCTTGCGGGCCTTGTGGCGGCTGGCCAGGCGGCTGCCATAGAAAGCCAGGATGGGCTCAGGACCCGAGTCGGGCACTCGAAGGCCAGCTACAGCTGCCTTGAGTGGGGCCAGCACATTGGGGTTCTCACCCCACAGCCCACGGCCTGCCTCCTGCAGACTCAAGTCATCCAGCTGGTCAATAGCCCTTTGCATGCCTGGTGCCTTCTCACAGAAAAAGGGCGCACTGCTCACTACACTGCCCAGACCCACATCCTCCTCCTCCTCAGCCAGGCGGTAGTAGGGTGGTTCATTTTCCGAAGCAGCGACAATGGGTGTGGCTGGCTTGCCCTCCACCTGTAGTGAGAGACAGCAGCTGCGCAGCGACAGCTGGTAGTAGCGGGTGGTCTCGTGGGTGCTGCGCAGCTGCTGCATGGACACGAAAGGGTGACGTAGGGCGGCGCTGGGGCTGATGCGTTCGTGCGACTCCCAGGTTAGCATGCGCTTGATCAGCTCCACCATGCTCTTGATGTCAGCATGCTCAGCCAGCGCCTCGCGGTCTTGGAAGGTCAGCCGACCAGCTGCCCCGTCACCATTCACTGTCTCAATCTGGTCCAGCGACTTGAGCATGTACTTGCGGCGCTCCAGTGGGCGCACCTGATGGGACATGTGGGCAGGAAATGACACCGAGCCCAGGCCTTGGGCCCCAGACACTCCTGCAGTGGGACCCACAGATGACACCCCCCCCCCCCCAGCTTCCAGTAGGCTCTCCAGTCTGGCCCAGAGCTTTCGTGTTGCTATGAAGTCCACATCTGAATCCTGACTTCCAGTTCTGGCTGTGATCTGACTTGGAGCCCTCTTGCTGCTGGGAGGGCCACACCTGCTCCCTCTAGTCAAATCCAGAGCCCTCCTCCTGCTGGAAGTACACCTGACTGTGTTCTTTGGTCCTCTTGTCATCTAACCCAGAGTTATTACTCAAATTTTACACCTCATCCCAGACCTGGTCCTCGCTAGAACTGCAGGTCCAGCCCCGACCAGTGAGAGGCTAGTAGAGGGAGTGCCCTAAGCCTCTAGTCCTCCTTGGAATCAAACCCAGATCCTTCTTGCTGCTACTGCCGCCACAGCCAATCCCAGTCCTCTCTGCCTTCCAGTGGCTGAACCTCCTTGCCACAGTAGTGTGACAACCCCAGGCAAGGGGATATTAGAGGAGCTGCCATATTCTTTCAGTCCTACTTTTGGTCTCACCCAAACTACTCTTGTGACAGATCCCCCGGCTGGCCCAAATGCCCAGTCCTCTGCTGTCTCACCCAGACTCTTGCTGCACAGGTGTGATGACTGCAGCCACAGAGGTGGCAGACAGGCTGCCTTAGACTGCCAGTCCCACCTGGGCCTCATTTAGGTCCCTCACACTGCTTGAGTTTGCCTGGCCCTAGATCTGCAGCTGGCAGAGGGGGTACCCTACACTCTCTGTCACACTTGCGTTATAATCCCAATCCCTCTTGCTGCACCAGCCCCCACAGTGACCCTCAAACTTCCAGTCCCACCTTTGATATTTAGACCTCTTATTGTGACAGCCCCCATAGCTGACCCTCAAGCTTCCAGACCTGCCTGAGATCTAACCTAGATTTTTTTTCTTGATGTGGCAGCCCTCACACTGACTGCCCTCACTCCACCTGCCCCCCTACCTTGGTCTCGGCCAGGTAGTCAGCTGAAGACTTGAGCTGCCAGGGGTTGGTGAAATCAGGGTGGGGGTTTCGCTTGAAGAAGTGGTGGGCCTTGCGGGCGGCGTGCAGCACGTGGGGCTTGGGAAGGCCCTGTGTCTCACAGATGTAGCGCACTTGGTCATACTCATTGTTGCCTGGGTAGAGTGGCCAGCCCAGATGCAGCTCAGCCATGACGCAGCCCAGTGACCACACGTCAACCTTCTCACAGAAGGGCAGCCCCAGCAGAATCTCAGGGGCCCTGTAGAAACGCGACTGTATGTACGGCTCCTTCACGTAGCGCACCTCACTGAAAATGCTGGCGGAGCCAAAGTCAATCACCTGTGTGGGGAGAGGGAGGCCAGTGGGCAAGGCAAGTAGAGGGAACAGCAGATCTAGGCCTCAACTGACACCTCTCCCCAGTGTGTCTGTATCTGCCATCTGACTGTCGCTATGTCTGAGTCTTATCTCTTATGCCCTTACTGTCTCCTCCAGTTTTGCCTCTGCTTTGTATGTCTGTAACTGTCTCTATTTCTCTCCACTAGTGACTAGAATATATATCTAGGAGCATTAGAAACCCTCTTTTAACCCACACCTTGTCCATCAACAAATCTTGTTGCTTCCACCTTCTGAACAGACTAAGAATCTTCTCACTGTGCTTCCCTCTCCTACTCATCGTCCTCTTGTGGCTTTACCACATCCCGTGATAAAAGCCAAAGTTCTCACCGCGGGCCCCAAGGCTCCTACAAGCTGCCCTATCCCATCTCTGCCCTCAGCTCCTCCCACTTTCTCCCTCGCTAACCCTGCTGCAGTCACACAGGCCTCTCACTATTCCTTGAACAAGCCAAACACATTCCCAGCTCAGGGCCTTTGCACTGGCTGTTCCTTCTACCTGGAATGCTCTTCCCCTGGGTGTCCACACCACTCCCCCCTTACCTCCTATCACCTCAGTGAAGCCTCCCCCTGACCATTCTATCAAAAAACAGTACCCCTACCCTTCCTAGTCACCTTCTTGGCCCCTGCTTTTCTCCATAGCTTATTTTTTATTTATTTTATTTTATTTTTTAGAGAGGAGGGAGAGAGACAGAGAGAGAGAAGGGGGGAAGAGCTGGAAGCATCAACTCCCATATGTGCCTTGAGCCAGGCAAGCCCAGGGTTTCGAACCGGCGACCTCAGCATTTCCAGGTCGACGCTTTATCCACTGCGCTACCACAGGTCAGGCCTCTCCATAGCTTTTTTTTTTTTTTTTTTTTTTTTTAATTATTTATTTATTTTTTACAGAGACAGAGAGTGAGTCAGAGAGAGGGATAGACAGACAGTAACAGAGAGAGATGAGAAGCATCAATCATCAGTTTTTCATTGCGCGCTGCAACACCTTAGTTGTTCATTGATTGCTCTCTCACATGTGCCTCGACCGCGGGCCCTCAGCAGGCCAAGCAACCCCCCGCTGGAGCCAGCGACCTTGGGTCCAAGCTGGTGAGCCTCGCTCAAACCAGATGAGCCCGCACTCAAGCTGGCGACCTCGGGGTCTCGAACCTGGGTCCCTCCACATCCCAGTCCGACGCTCCATCCACTGCGCCACCACCAGGTCAGGCCTCTCCATAGCTTTTAACACCACTTCACAAACTATATATTTTACATTTTTATCGAGTTCATTGTTTCTCTAACCAACTAGAATGTGAGTCCCACAGGGACAAGATTTTGTCCATTCACTGCCAAGTCTCTAGATGCCTAGAACACTGCCTGGCACAGAGCAGGGGCAAATGAATGAATGAATGAATGGGCTTTTTACCCGTCATTGTCTTTCTGTCTCTTGTTTGTACCTTTCTTGTTCTTTCTTTGCCTCTTCATTGCTTGTCTGTGTCTCTTATCTCTCAGTGTCTCTCTCCATCTCTGTCTCTGAGTCACTCACTAGAAAGACACTTCCCGGAGGCCCAGGTCCTCCTCCTCATCATCAAGCACTCTTAACACCCACACAGGCACTGGTACATCACAGGTGCTTGATGAACACCTGTTGAACTAATACCAAATGGGCTGAAAGGCCTTGTCTCTCCTGATGCCTCTGGGAGGAGTTACCTGCCATTTTCACTCTGAATCCCTGTGACTCTATCTTGGTCCGTACTTCAATTTCCCTTTCTGTTTCTCTGCTATCCCTCACCTTCTATTTGCAGGAGGCAGTAGGACAAAATGGTCATTAATCTGAATGCAGACTGCCAAAGCCTGAATTTCAGAGAGCCTGAATGACGCTGGGCACTCAGTCAATATTAGTGGGATCTTTCCCTGGCTCCCCCCCCCCATCCATCCACCCATCCATCCATTTATTCCACAAACATGGTAAGGGTGCCAACACTGGCCAGGTGTGGATCTGTCCTGACTGTCTCCTGCTGTCTGTGAGAGTCTCTCCCTCCTTGGGTCTCTATACTCTTCTCAGAACAGAATGCTCTGCCTCTTCCTGTCTCTGTATCGCTCTGTGCCTGACGTTCATTTAGCACTGACTCCATAATAGCACTGTGCTGGGAGATGCCAAGGACACAGTGGTGACCAAAACTTCCTTGGTCCTGCCCTCACAGTGTTCCTGGTTCCTGTCATCACCAGACAGTATCAAATCCAGAAGCAGACAGAGGGGTCAGGAGTGGGATAGGGGAGCCCAGGGCCTTGTGACAGTGCAGAGGCCATGCTCTGTGTATCCAGCACAGGGTCAGACCCAGAGCAGACATTCAGTAATGTCTGTTGAACAAACTCACTGTGATGAGGCATGGCACTACCCTTCTTCCAGCTGCTCGGGCCAACAGGCTTTTGTCCCTCCCAAGTCCTCTCTTACACTTCATATAAGATCCGTGCTGTTGTCTGCAGCTCCCAAATCTACTCAGACCCACTCCTGCCCCCTCCTCCCACACCCCTGACTCCAGTCCTGCCCACCCATCTCTCACCCCTGCACTGACTGGTGCAGTCACCCTTCACTGTCTTCCCGCTCCTGCCCCGTTCCAGCCTGTTTCCCTCCCAGCCAGAGTGTCTAGGGCTGGAGAAAGCTAGGGGGAGACAGGAACAAGGGATGCCGCCACCCCTGGGTGGCCCCTCACCTTGACCCTGAAGGGGCAGCGGGTCTGATCCACCAGCATAATGTTCTCGGGCTTGAGGTCAGCGTGGATGATGGCCAGCTCCTTGAGCCGGGCCAGGGCTCTGAGCACCTGCAGGGTGACTGTGCGGATATGGCGGGCAGGGAGGGGAGCAAAGTTGTTCTCCTTCTGGAATTCAAAAAGGTTTTGCTCCAGCAGCTCAAACACCAGGTAGAACTTGAGGGCATCATGGAAGAACTCGAGGAAGCGGATGACATGGGCCTCCTCGGGGTCCAGACCCCTCATGCAGCGGAGCAGCTTCAGTTCGTTCTTGATGATACGGTTGCGGTAGGCGTCATTCTTGAGGATCTTGATGGCCACCAGCTCGCCCGTGCTTCGTCGCCAGCCCTTGGCCACCTCCCCAAAGGTGCCCTTGCCCAGCACCTCAATGATGTCATAACAGTCCGTCTCTGACTGGATGGTGGCCATGGTGCCTCTGCCACCAGACACCACCCTGGCACCGCCTCTGCCCCACAGGCTCTGCTTTCACAGCCTCCCAGCCCCTCAGCTGTCGACCCCACAGTACTCCCGACGAGGAAAAGAGAACCACACACGTGCCTACCCCTGCAAGGTTTGGCCTCACCTTCTGGGCACACCCCAGCCCTCTGAGCCACACGGGGAATATGCCAGGGGTTGCACCCCTCCCCCAAAGCCCTCCTGGCTTTGGACGAGGGGCCCCAGGCCCCCCCCAAATGGGTTCCAGCGTTGCTGAGTGGCTCTGGTTCTGTTGTTGGAGACCTGAGCCCTTGGCTGGAATGGGGGGTGGGGTGGCAGGTCAAGCCCCCTCCCCCGCCCGGAGGCGGAACCCTGAAGAGGTCGGACAGGCACACTTAGAGAGGAGTCTGATGGTAGACCCTCAGGCAAAAGCATAGAACATTGTCAAACAGAGATGAGAAAAGGCAGGCTTTCCAAACTAGGGGTACGTGTGTGTGTGTGTGTGTGTGTGTGTGTGTGTGTGTGTGTGTTTCCAGAAAACACCTGCCCCGCCTTGTGGCTGACATGGGGGAAGGCATGGTTTAGGCAGATACAGGTTGTAAAAGGTCTGGAATCCAAGCTAAGGACTTTGAGCATTTTTCTGAGGGTACTGGGGAGTCACAGAAGGGCTTTGAACAAGGGAAGAAAGGGTCAGATATGAGTGTCAGAAAGCTACTGTGTGAAGAAGGGTGAATTAGTGGGGGCGAGAGTGGAAGCCATAAGCCTGGAGCAGGGCCCAGGTGGGAGAGGTTGGGGAGAAGAGGAAGAGACTAGATGAGACATTCAGGAGGCCAGAGGCCAGACCAAGGGGCTGACAAGGGGTAGAGGAGCTGTTCAGGACAGGACAAGGTGGAATGGTCCCTGAAATGGGGACATGGACAGGAGCACTTTGGGGAAAGACAATACTGAGGTCAGGTTAGGAAATTTAATGCTGAACATTTAAATTCATAGTGAATGCTTTAGAAACCTTATCTGATTCTTATAACATTTATGGATTGATTTTTTTCAGAGAGGAGAAAGAGAGGTGGGGAGGAGGAGCAGGAAGCATCAACTCGTAGCAGTTACTTCTCACATGTGCCTTGACTAGGCAAGCCTGGGATTTCGAACAGGTGACCTCAGCACGCCAGATCGACTCTTTATCTACTGCACCACCATAGTTCGGGCATTTTAATAGCCATTTAATGGAAGAGAAAAATCAAGGCACAGAAGTTTTTAAATAGCTGGGTGCCAGAAACGGCTTTGACTGTGAGAAGTATAGCTATAAAGCCAAGCTCTGAACCACCACCCCACACATTCTTCTAGTGCTCAGATGTCCAGGGAGGCATGCAGAGACTACTGGATCCCCTCGTGGACTCAGGAAGAATTTGGGAATTGTCACCCAGTGGTGAGAAGTGGAAGTCTTGGGGAGGGTAGCAAACCCAGGGTGGATGTGGGGGTGATTAAGTGTCTGGGAGGAGCCCAAGGGGCATAAGGAGAGAGTGGAAGGGAGGAAAAGAGGCATTCAGGAAGGAGAAAGATGCCCTGAAAAGTCAGGACAAGGTAGTCAGAGGAAGCCCTGGCATGGTCATAGAGAGATCTCTTTGGACACTAGACAGGGTAGCTGTGGTGGGAGAAAAACCCAAATGCTGGGGTGATGCCCAAGGGGTGTGCACCAAGTGGGCAGATAATTCTTGCCATATTTGCTGGAGACAAAGAGAAAGCATGTGCCTGACCAGATGGTGGTGCAATGGATAGAGCGTCGGCCTGGAATGCTAAGGATCCAGGCTCAAAACCCCAAGGGCACCAGCTTAAGCACGGGATCATCTGGCTTGAGCGTAGGATTATGGACATGACTCCATGGTCGCTGGCTTGAGCCCAAGGTCACAGGTTTGAGCATGGGGTCACTGGCTCAGCTGCAGTCCCCTGGTCAAGGCACGTGTGAGAAGTAAATCAATGAACTAAGGTGCTACAATGAAGAACTGATGCTTCTCATCCCTCTCTCTTCCTGCCTGTCTCTAAAGAGAGAGAGAGAGAAAGCATGTGACAAGGTGGTGACCCAAAGGGGGCTGGATTGAAAGGAGGTGCTGGAGTAAGTGGTGAGGCAGAGGGAAGGGGTGACAATTCATGGGCATGGCCTTTCATTCTCTAGGATGAGAGAAGAGTGGAGGGGTGGATATGGGGATGTCAGGGGGAGATTAGGACTGGATGGCATATCTTCTTAGTCCAGTCTGGGGCATGGCAGAGAGATGTGGGGGCATCCGGAGGCTCTGGTGGGGATTTAGGGGCTTAAATCCAGAGATTGGGTCCCTGGGAGCTGAGAATGAGCACTGGGGATCTAGTCCTAAGAGACAGCCATGTGTCTGGAGTGGAAGCTCTCAACCTATGAGCCAGGAGAGGACCAGGAGGGGCCTTCCAGGGTGGGGCTGGGTGGACCAGGCAGTCAAACCAGACAGACAGAAAAGGACCAGCCAGGACACAGAAGCACCCTTGTGGGCGAGGAGCCAGCAGAGGGCAGGTGGGGAGCAATCAGTCTGCCCTCTCTGGGCCCCTGAGGCTGTCCTGGCCAGTGTGGAGCTCCCCAGGACAGGTGAAGTCCCCAGCAGAGGGCAGGTGGGGAGCAATCAGTCTGCCCTCTCTGGGCCCCTGAGGCTGTCCTGGCCAGTGTGGAGCTCCCCAGGACAGGTGAAGTCCCCAGCAGAGGGCAGGTGGGGAGCAATCAGTCTGCCCTCTCTGGGCCCCTGAGGCTGTCCTGGCCAGTGTGGAGCTCCCCAGGACAGGTGAAGTCCCCAGCAGAGGGCAGGAGGGTAGCAATCAGTCTGCCCTCTGGGCCCCTGAGGCTGTCCTGGCCAGTGTGGAGCTCCCCAGGACAGGTGAAGTCCCCAACAGAGGGGTCCTGCCGCTCTGCTCTGCTGGGAAACTTCCCAGAGTCCTGCTCAGAGGCCCCTGGGATTTCTGAATGTTTAGGGTAAGTCCCCCTCCTACTAGGGCCTGTCCCGAGGCCTCCCTGACTCTCCTCAGACCAGGGATGGCCTGTGGCTCTTCAGGCCAGGCTCAAGTCCCCCCTCCCTCCTTTTTCGGGCTTGCTTTCTCTGTACCCTCTCTTATGCCCCTCATACACAGAAGAGACCAGACACAAGGCTACCTCTGGATTATTTATTTACATATCTTGGCAAGATACAGACAATCTTGCCAATGAGCTGGGCACAAGGCTTCCCTGGTCATGCCCATCAGTCACCTACCTCCCGGCCCTCTGAGGGTTAGTGCTGGTTATCTCACACACAAAACAAAGGGTAGGGGGTGGGAAGATGTGAGGGGAGTCTCCCTTTGCCCAGGGGCTTCAGATGACAACAGTCTGGGCCCCCTCCATCCTGGTGGGGCCTGGAGCCCCTGTCTCCGAGAACCCCACACTGGGCAGTCGGACCCGGAATCCACCCTCTTCTGGGTCCCTGCTTCCACTTCGGGCCTTGGGGCTTAGGGACACCCTGGGGAAGCGGAACTTGGGGGACTTCTCTCTACCAGGGGACTTGGAAGCTGCCTCACCCTCCTGCCCCTGAGAGGCCTTGGAAGAAGTAGCCAGGCCCACACGGGGCAAGCGAACTCGGAGACGACCTCGGCGACCAGAGGCCCCTTCCATGCTGCCCTCGTTTTCTTCCTCCTCCTCCTTCTCCTCCTCCTCCTCAGGGCTCCGAGAGCCTTCCCCAGCGATAGCCTCGCTCTGACTGAAGCCCACTCGAGGCAGCCTGAGTTTCAGACTCCTGGCCTTCTCCCCCTCCTCAACCCCCTCCTTGGCCCGCACCAGGCCAAACCGGGGCAGCCGTACCTTCAGTTTGTGTCCAGTGTCTCCCTCGCCCTCTACCACCTGGTACTCGGCATGGCTGCCCATGGCGGGCGGTGAGAGCTCCACATCAGGAAATGAGAGATGGAAGGTTTGTTCGACCCCTGGGGGCTGGTGCCCAGGCTCCCTGACCCCAGCCCCAGCTCTGGCCCCCAATACGGGTATCTTCAGCCTTAGCTCACCCTCACCTGTGGCTGCCTCACCCATCTGCGCCTCTCTGCTCAGCCCCACATCCAGCTCAAGCTGAGGCACTGTTACAGCAGGCATCTTGAAGACGCCCTCTCCCACCAAGAGCTCACCGCCTGCCACTTGGGCTCCAGGTCGAGACAAGGTCACCTGAGGCACCGGAACCGTGAAGCCTGCCGTGCCCTCTGCTGAAGGGGCTGCACCCTTGACATGCTGCCCCGAGGGAGTACCCAGGCTGGCCTCACTGAAGCTAGTCAGCTCCACCTGGGGCAGGGAGATGCCCAGGGGCATCCTCAGCCCTGCCTCATGGCCCTCAGTGCCTGCCTGCCCTGTTGTGGACACTTGCAGGCCTGACAGCCGTGCCCCACTGACAACCATCATCTCTTCTGCCCCCATTTCCTCCTGGGCCCCCAGTGTGACCAGCTCCACCTCAGGGATTTTAAGGTGCCCAGCCATAAATTCTGGCTTTTCACCCAGGCTGACAGGGCCACCCTGAATTTCTACCTCCTTCCCCCGAGCCAGCCCGAAGGAAGGCATTTTCAGTTTGGGCATCTTCACCCTCCCATCCCAACCCCAGCCCTTGCCCTCCAACTCAGCCATGCCTGGCACTAGTTCTCCTGCCTCGGTGTCCCGGACTCTGGCCCCAAACTTGGGCAGAGCGAACCTGGGCCCCTTGAGCTTGAAGTCAGCCCCTGCCATCTCTACCTTGCCCGTTGGCAGATGGGCATCCAGGCTGAGCTGAGGGATAGACAGATCGAGAGCGGGGAGCAACCCTGCCTCCCCGGCCCCTTTCGCTTCAGCCTCGGTCCCTACCCAAGCCTTGGGGAGTGAGATGGCAAACTTGGACACTTTCAGCTTGGTGGCTCGCCCAGCCCCCTCAGCCTCTGCCTTGGTCATCTTTGGCCCTGAGAGTCCAAACTTTGGCAGAGAGAACTTGGAGGTGGGTTTGACTTTCATCTCTATCGCCTCCACCCGCTCTTCCTTGACTTCCGCTGTGGGCAGCTTTGGAGTGACAATCTCAACAGAGGGCATCCGGATGGCCACTTCCCCGATGCCTACTGCCACCTTGCCCTCTGCCTGTGCTACCTTGCCTTCTGCCCGCTCCACCTTGCCCACTTCAGCCACTGGAACCTGCCGCTCCAGGCTCAGTGCCCTTGGCAGGTCTAGCTCCACTGAGGGCAGTGTGAGAGAGGGGACACCCACATGTGCATAACTGTCCACCTCAGGCTGCAGACAGGGAAGTGTCATTAGCTTCCCTGAGACCTCAGCCCCTGTTTCCCCTGGCTTGCCTCGTGATGGTGACCTTGCCCTCCCTAGCTTAGGCATGGCCATCTTGGGCATCTTGAAGCCAAATTCCACCCCCTCTACCTTCTCTGCCCTGGCAGCTTTAACGTGCATCTCTGGAGCCTTGGGAAGCTGCACACATGGGACCTTTGGCGCCTGCACTTCCAGCAGCTGCACTTCTGACACCTTTGGCAGCTGCACTTCTGGGAGGTGTACGTCAGGCACAGCCATCTCGGGCACCTTGGGAAGCTTTAACTCTGGGAGCTTCATCTCGGAGACTTTCGGCAGCTGCACCTCCGGGAGCCGCACATCTGGCACGGCCATCTCGGGCACCTTCGGGAGCTTCATCTCGGACACTTTCGGCAGCTGCACCTCCGGGAGCCGCACATCTGGCACGGCCATCTCGGGCACCTTCGGGAGCTTCATCTCGGACACTTTCGGCAGCTGCACCTCCGGGAGCCGCACATCTGGCACGGCCATCTCGGGCACCTTCGGGAGCTTCATCTCGGACACTTTCGGCAGCTGCACCTCCGGGAGCCGCACATCTGGCACGGCCATCTCGGGCACCTTCGGGAGCTTCATCTCGGACACTTTCGGCAGCTGCACCTCCGGGAGCCGCACATCTGGCACGGCCATCTCGGGCACCTTCGGGAGCTTCATCTCCGACACTGTGGGCAGCTGCACCTCCGGGAGCCGCACATCTGGCACGGCCATCTCGGGCACCTTTGGAAGTTTCATCTCTGACACTTTTGGAAGTGCCACCTCTTGGAGTTGCATTTCTGGAAGGGCTGCCTTGGGCACTTTTGGGAGCTTGACCTCAGGGGCCTTGGGGAATTTCACTTCAGGCCCCTTGGGCACCTTGACCTCAGGCGCAGAGACCCCAATGCCAAAGGAGGGCATCCTGATGGTGGGCAGCTTCAGCTTGCTCTCAACAGTGGCTTCAGGGGCAGTGGGCCGGGGCTCCAGGAGAGAAAGCCCAAAGGTGGGCATTCGGAGTCTGGACCCCTTCACCTTGGCCTCGGGGCTGCCCTTGGCCACCTTGACTTCAGCTACTTCCTTTGCTCGAGCCCCAAAGTGGGGAAAACTGAGGTGAGGCATCTTCAGGGCCACCTCAGGAACCTCTTCTCGGGCCTCCAGCTCTGTGCCTGGCAAGGCTAGGTCCACCTCCACGGTAGGTGCTGCCACATCCAGGCTGGGCACCACCAGTGCCGCTGTAGCCCTTTCCTGTGTCTCCAGACAAGGTAGTGTGGGCAGAGTGGGTAGTGAGGGCAAGCTGGGCAGCTCCACTTGGGGAACCTGAATCCCTGTAGCTGCAGGCTCCACAGCTGGTACAGCAGGAGCTCCTAGACCAAAGGTTGGCAGGTGCAGGGCAAACCCAGTGGCTGCTTCTGCGGCAGGACCCTCCCCCAGTCCCTTAGGGGCTGGGACCTGGGGGACCTGTGTGCTTGGCAGCCCGAGCCCAACCAGCTCCACTTGGGGTGCTGTGAAATGGGCTCCTGCAGCCACCTCAGCCTCCGCTTTCACTTTTCTGTGGGGAGGAGCAGCGGCAGCTAGCCGAGCTACCTGGGCCTCTTCGGCCACTTCTCGGACACGCAGTCGAGGCAGCTGGAGGCGCCGGCGGGTGGGCGGGGCTGGGACAGGACCCTTGCCGGCCTCGGCTTTGAGGCCCCGACGCAGACGGGAGAACTTGGGAAAGGAGAATTCAACATCAACAGGGGCCAGATCTGCAGGGGCCCCCAGGACCCCAGGCACCATCTTCTTCTTCTTCTTCACAGAGGACAGACTCTGGATGTTCTGGGGAGAGAGGAGAGAAGCGGAAAGCGGTGGGACAGTGGGAGGTCTGGGGTGGACAGGGGGAGTCCCAAACTGGCATTATACTAGGCTGGGGATGTGATGGATTGAACATCTTATCCCCAAAACATCATCTCCACTTCCTGCCTGTCTTTCCACCATACTGCCCTTGAAGGCAAAGATACTCATTTCTAATCTTACAGTGAGTCAACAGGAATGTAGAAACTGAGACCTAACACGTCTAGTTCCTCATCCAGGATTTTCCTTAATACCCTCATTCTAGAGATGGGGAAATTGAGTCCTAAGGAAGGAAAGAAACTTGTCCAGAGTCACTCAGCAGTGAGGAGCAATCAGGCTTAAACCTGGCGTCCAGATTTGGAGTCCTCTGGTTCAGGACCCCTAGCAAGCCTAGAGCTGAAGGTGAGGATACCTCTCCAAAGTGGGTGAGGGCCCCGGTCTGGGATAGGTGGGTCCTCCTCCCCAGAGAGGAGTTTAGGGGCATAGAGCAGGAGGCCAAGGATGGGATTAGCTTTGGGTTAGTGACAAGACAGAGGGCAAGGCTGGCCCGTGGTGTAAGGGAGGAGAGTTCATGGTGCAGAGATGGGATCTCTAGGACAGTCCAGGGCCAGGACCGGGCTAAGCACGCGTACCAGCTTGGCCACCTTGGCCCGTGGGCCCTTGATCTCGTAGCCAGACACGGTCCCAGGCCTCAGCGCCAGGTCCCCGGTGGGCACAGTGCGCTTCAGGCAGAAGGAGACCTTGTAAGGCTCGGCGCATTGCAGCAGACGTAGTGCATCCTCGTACTTGAAGTTCTCAAAAAACACACGGGCGCTCAGCAGCTGGTCCCCTGCAGGGGAGGTGAAGGTGAGCAGAGAGTAGGCATATTCCGCTCCCACCGAGGCCTGGTTCCTCCCACTTCCCTGGAGCCAGCACAGCGAGGCTCCTCCCAAAATTGGCCCCGCCTATCTCCTAGCCCCAAGATTGAGAGTTGGCCAATCAGGGGCGCTGAGGATGGCTCCATAGCCTCTGCCTTAGGGGCGCTAAGAAGAGCTCAATTGCTGAGCAACCGAGCAACCCCCCCTTGGATTGGGCATAGCATCGCCACTTAATGGGCTCGCTGGGTGGATCCCGGTCTGAGAGCACGAGAGTCTGTCTCTCTGCCTCCCCCTCCTCTCACTGAATTAAAAAAAAAAAAAAAAAAGCCCTGCCCTTTGGCTTTAGCTTTGCCTCCTCGCTGTGCAATCCACACACTCCACACCCTCGCTGTAGCCTTTCCACACCCCTTCCCCAGCCTTACATTTCAGACCCTGGCTTTTTTTTTTTCTTAGAGAGCCAGCGAGGAAGGAAGAGAGACACAAAGGGAGAGAGATGAGAATCTTCAACTTGTAGTTGCCTCACGTTAGTTGTTCATTGATTGCTTCTCATACCAGCCTTGACCCAGGGGCTCAAGCTGAGGCAGTGATCTCTTGCTCAAGCCAGAAACCTTGAGCTCAAGCCAGTGACCTTGGGCTTCAACCTAGCAAACTTTTGGGCTCAAGCCACCGCTACTATGGGATCATGTATGTAGATGATCCCATGCTCAAGACAGTGGCCCCACACTCAAGCTGGTAACCCTGCACTCAAGCCAGCAAACTTGAGGTTTCAAATCTGGGACCTCGGCATCCCAGGTCAATGCTCTATCCACTCTGCCACCACCACAGGCTGGGGGGTTTTGTTTATTTGTTTTACTTACTTATTTATTTATTTATTTTATTTATTTTATAGAGACAGAGTCAGAAGGATAGATAGGGACAGACGGAACGAAGAAAGATGAGAAGCATCATCAGTTTTTCGTTGCGACACCTTAATTGTTCATTGATTGCTTTCTCATATGTGCCTTGACCGCAGGCCTTCAGCAGACCAAGTAACCCCTTGTTCAAGCCAGCAACCTTGGGTCCAAGCTGGTGAGCTTTGCTCAAGCCAGATGAGTCCGTGCTCAAACTGGCGACCTCGGGATCTCGAACCTGTGTCCTCCGCATCCCAGTCTAACGCTCTATCCACTGCACTACCACCTGGTCAGGCTATTTGTTTTAATATTTATTTACTTATTTTAGCAAGAGAAAATGGAGGAGAGAGAGAAAGAGAGAGAGAGAGAGAGATAGGAACATCAATCTGTTCCTGTGTGTGCCCTGACTGGGGATTAAACCAGCAATCTCTGTGCTTCACAATGATACTCTCAAGCTATCTGGCCAGGGCTGGGTTTTTTGTTGTCCTTTGTTTTTTGTTAGCAGTTAAACTTTACGATACTCTCTTCATCTTTTGCCAAGTTTGAAGATGTTTATAGGGCTTCAAAGGGTGGGGACATGGGAGTGTCATGAAACTGTCTGGGGAGCAGGCTGGGTATTGGAGCCCATGGCTGAATCATGGGGTCTGCCAGTTCCTCTCCCATGCCCTATTTGAGGGTCACCTGTCTCCAGGGTTCAGGGCCCAGGTTCCTAGCACTTAGAGGGCATGACTGTTTGGAGAGGAACTAGATCAGGCAGGAAAAGGGGAAGGAAAAGAATGAAGTTTCCATGTGTGGGGTGGGAGAAGGAACAGTCAAGAGGCAAAGTTCTGGCCTGACTGGGTGGTGGCGCAGTGGATAGAGTGTCGGACTGGGATGAGGAGGACCCAGGTTCAAGACCCCGAGGTCGCCAGCTTAAGTGCGGGCTCATCTGGTTTGAGCAAATCTCACCAGCTTGGACCCCTTGCTCGAGCAAGGGGTTATTCGGTCTGCTGCAGCCCCCACTGTCAGGGCACGTTTGAGAAAGCAATCAATGAACAACTAAGGTGTCGCAGCGAAAAACTAATGATTGATGCTTCTCATCTCTCTCCGTTCTGGTCTGTCTGTCCCTATCTGACTCTCTCTCTGTAAAAAAGAGAGAGAGAGAGAGAGAAAGAGGGAAAGTTCTGGGGAACCAAGACCAGGAATTCCGGATCTGAATTGTCAGTGAAAGACAGTTATCCCACCCCCTACTCAAGTTTGGCACTAACAACCCACAAAATGCCAGTAGAGGATTCTCTCGCTCTCCACTTAAAACTTTTTGTCATGGTTCTTTTCCCTATAGGCTCAGGTCCCCTCTAGGCAGTCACCGTACATGTATCCTTTCAAATTCTTCCTGCTAGTCCTGTCCCCCACTGTCCTCTCCATCTGCTCCTCACTCAGCACAGCTGACATCAATCTCTCAACAACCTGTCCCATGAAACCTTTCTCCTCTCCACCGTCTACCATTCCCTTCCCTCAGTTCTGGCGGCTGAGAGAAGAGGGGGCAAGTCAGAGAAAGGGAATGGGTAGCTGAGGGGAGAAACTGTTCAGACCCTGACTTTGCTTCCTTTACTGAAAGAACAGAATCAGAAGAGAAATTCCAGGAGCTTTCACCCATTACTCACCCCCATGCTCCTGTGGCAATTTACTCTACTCTCTCTACCTATTCCTAGGGATGAACTGTTCCACTCTGGTTCAGGTCCATTCCTCCAGCAATTCTCCTATTTCCCCCCCCCCCCACATCATTGATTTGTCCCTCTCTTCTACATTACTCCCATCAACAGACTGTTAACATACCATTGTTTCTTACATATTCTTGACATCACACCAACTGGCGCTCCTGCCCCATTTATCTCTTCACCTTAATGGCAAAATGCATTGAGTGTCAAGCTGCATTATTTCTACTTCTCCAATCACATTTCTGACACTCATCCTGGAACCCTGAACTGCTTCTCTCAAGTTCCCATGCAGTGACTTCTGTGTAGCTAACTCCCATGGTCAGGCCCCAGGCTTCTGGGATGGTTCCTCCCCATCTTCCTGACCTCTTAAAGACACACTGACCCAGCGCCTAGGCCTTAGACCCCTTGTCTTCTCCATTCACATGTTCTACTCACCCATTTGTGAAGCTTATACAGATTTAGGAGTTTAAAGGTCATTAATATGCTGACAACTTCCAAGTGTATCTTTCCAGCCCAGTACCTTCCCCTCCATCCTAGATTTATCCGACTGACCTTCCAAATCTCCACCTTGATATCTGACACTTCCCATTTAACAAATCCAAACTGTTCTCCTGGTCTTCCTCCAAACAAGCTCCAACCACAGTATTCCCCATTTGTGAGACTACCGTCCTCCTTGACTATTTTTCCATTACAACAGGGGTCTCAAACTCGCGGCCCGCCGAACAATTTTGTGCGGCCCACAGACTAATCCACGAAGTTCAAAATATTTTGGATAAAATTAAGTAAGCCTAGGGGCCTACTTGTATTTTTCATTTCTCTAGCATCCTAGCTAGATATTAGCTTAGTTAACAGCAGTTGTGATGTGAACTACAGTTTCTGGTCGTTTTGTGACACTGAGTAAACTGCATGTACGATTGTGCTTGTTGTACTGATTTTTTTTTTGTTTTCAACTGCAGTGAGAAAAGTGTTGCATAACAGTTGCCTTTTGTAGACCTAGTGCGGCCCGGCTGTGATCTTGCTCTGCGGCCTACATGCTGAGTTGAGTTTGAGACCCCTGCATTACAACCTATATCCAGTCCTGAAATCTCCTTCAAAATAAATCCAGAATCCAAACCCTTCTCTTCACCTCCAATAACATCATTTTGGCCCCAAGCACTACCATCTCTTACCTGGATAATCACAGTAGCCTCTTTGTAGCTCTCTCTAATCCTCATCCTGCCCCCCTATGACCAGTGTACTGCTAATACACTAGCTCAACATGGTCAACTCTCCACTCAACAACTTTCCCAGATTAAAAGCCAAAATCGCCTGACCTGTGGTGGCGCAGTGGATAAAGCGTCGACCTGGAAATGCTGAGGTCGCCGGTTCAAAACCCTGGGCTTGCCTGGTCAAGGCACATATGAGAGTTGATGCTTCCAGCTCCTCCCCACCTTCTCTCTCTCTCTCTCTCTCTCTCTCTCTCTCTCTCTCTCTTCCTCTCTCTCCTCTCTCTGTCTCTCTCTCTCTCCCTTTCTCTCCCCTCTCTAAAATAATGAATAATAATTTAAAAAAAGCCAAAATCGCCTGACCTGTGGTGGCAGAGTGGATAAAGTGTCAACCTGGAATGCTGGGGTCACTTGTTCGAAACCCCAGGCTTGCCTGGTCAAGGCACATACGGGAGTTGGTGCTTCCTGCTCCTCCTCCTGTTCTCTCTATCTCATTCCTCTCTCTCTCTCTCTCTTTCTCTTTCTCTCTCTCTCTAAAAGTGAATTTAAAGAATCTAAAAAAAAAAAAAAAAAGCCAAAGTCCTCACCATGGCCTATAAAGTCCTCTAAAAACATCCCTCCCTCTTACCTATGTCTCTCCTCACTAGAATGTAAGCTCCATAAATGCAGAGAGTATTATCTGTTCTGTTTACCGCAGTAGCCCACGCACTTAGACTAGAATCTGGAAATAGGGCCCTCAGTAATAAAATAAATCACATTCGTCTCATCCATGTTACCTAAGACATCCCTTACTAAGCTACCCTCCCCATCTCCTCCAAGTTAACTCCACCTCTTTTCTCCAGCCCAAACAACAAAAACAATAACTAGCACTTATGTAGGACTTAATATGTGCCACTTAGCTATGTGCTAAGTGTTTTCAAATGCTGACTCATTTAATCCACATAATAACCCTATGAGGTAAGTACTAGAATTATTCTGATTTTAGAGATGAGAAAACTGAGGCATAGAAAGATCACAAACTAGCCCTGGCCAAATAACTCAGTTGGTTAGGATGTCTTCCTGACATACTGAGAGTGCTGGTTCCATCCTCAGTCAGGGCACATACAAGAATCAGCCAATGGCCTGACCAGGCGGTGGCGCAGTGGGTAGAGCGTCGGACTGGGATGCAAAGGACTCAGGTTCGAGACCCCGAGCTCACCAGCTTGAGTGCGGGCTCATTTGATTTGAGCAAAAGCTCACCAGCTTGGACCCAAGGTCACTGGCTCGAGCAAGGGGTTACTCGGTCTGTTGAAGGCCCGCGGTCAAGGCACATATGAGAAAGCAATCAATGAACAACTAAGGTCTCACAACGAAAAACTGATGATTGATGCTTCTCATCTCTCTCTGTCCCTGTCTGTCTGTCCCTGTCTATCCCTCTCTCTGACTCTCTCTGTCCCTGTAAAAAAAATAAAATAAATTAAAAAAAAAAAGAATCAGCTAATGAAGGCATGAATAAGTGGAACAATAAATCAGTGTTTCTCTTTCTCCCTCTTCCTCTCTGAAAATCAGTTTTAAAAAGAACCATTGAATGCATAAATAAGTGGAACATCAAATCAATGTTTCCCTCTTTCCTTTCCTCTTTCTCTAAAATCAATCAAATTTTTTAGAGCCTGGCTGGATTGTTCCATTGGTTAGAGCATTGTCTTGAAGTTCAGAGGTTGATGAGTTTGATCCCAAGTCAGGGCACATACAAAAGCAGATTGATGTTCCTATCTCTCTGACTCTCTCTCTCTCTCTTCCTCTCTGGTTAAAAGAATTTTTTTTTTTTTTAAATCTCAAACTAGCCTGACCTATAGTGGCGCAGTGGACAAAGCGTCGACCTGGAATGCTGAGGTTGCCAGTTCAAAACCCTGGGCTATGCCTGACCAGGTGGTGGCGCAGTGGATAGAGCGTCGGACTGGGATGCAGAGGACCCAGGTTCAAGACCCCAAGCTCACCAGCTTGAGCGCGGGCTCATCTGGTTTGAGCAAAAGCCCACCAGTTTGAACCCAAGGTCGCTGGCTCCAGCAAGGGGTTACTCAGTCTGCTGAAGGCCCGTGGTCAAGGCACATATGAGAAAGCAATCAATGAACAATTAAGGTGTTGCAACGCACAATGAAAAACTAATGATTGATGCTTCTCATCTCTCTCCGTTCCCGTCTGTCTGTCCCTGTCTATCCCTCTCTCTGACTCTCTCTGTCTCTGTAAAAAATAAATAAATTAAAAACAAAACAAAACAAAACAAAACAAAAAAACCCTGGGCTTGCCTGGTCAAGGCACATATGGGAGTTGATGCTTCCTGCTCCTCCCCCTGTTCTCTCTATCTCTTTCCTCTCTTTCTCTTTCTCTCCAATAAAAATGGATGAATAAAATCTTTAAAAAAAAAATCTCAAACTAGTAAACTGCATCTCTAAGACTGCAAAGCCAACACAAAAAGCCCGGCCCAAAGCCCTTAACCCCGCCTATTGATCTCCGGCCAAGCTGGGGTCCCAGGATCGATTCCTAACCTAGCCTTCGCATGAAGGCCCCGCCCACATGAAGGCCTCGCCCCATTTCTCGCCCCACCCACCTTCCTGCAGGCTGAGGCTCTTGGCAGCCGGGGAGTCCTCGCGAAGTTCGCGGATGTAGATTCCTTCCTTTCCGCCGCCGGCTACGTTGATGCCAGTAACCCCAGTCTGCGCCTCCGTCTCCACGATGATCTCCACCAACTCTGCCCGCCTTAGCTCCTGCGGAAGGTGGCGATGGTCGCCAGGGGTCGCTAGGGCCAGATCTCGCACAGAGCCTGCCATTGCGCTTAAAAGCGTCTCTAAAATTAGTCTTTAGGGCACATGCCCCTCTGCAAGGCTCAGGCAGGTCGTGCGGGCCCACCCACTCCGGCATCTCCCCTTTAGGGAAGAGCGAGGGCCGCTCGCTCAGTGGAAGGGTTCAACCGCTCAGCTGGCTCGCCGCTCTCTTGGAGCCCCTGGGGGAGGGACCGGACGGGTTGCGGAGCGGAGGCTAGAGGAAACCCGAGTAGTGACTAAGAAGCCGGCCCGATAGGAAGGGGCTGGGCTCTCCGTGGGGCGTGGCTAGTTCTGGGGGCGGGGCTAGGGGAGTGGAGGCTCTTTAAAGAGCACGAAAGGATAGATAGAGCACATAGGCCAGAGCAGAGGGGCTCAAGATATGGTGTGGCTAGAATTTCGGTGACGGCGGGTTGGGGACCCAGAGGCTTAGGAGCTATGGGGAAGGGCTTTAATAACAGCAGAATGGGGTTGGGGTGAGGTTGGGATTCCGAATAAAGGGCTGGACCCTTACTTGGTGCGGAATGGAGGGGTGCGGGTGGGACTGGCCTCCTTGGAAGCTTGAATGTGTGTGAGACTGTGCCCTATTGTGGACTCTTATGACCCCAAACCCTGCGAACGCCCATGGGAGAATGAATTCAGTGAAAGGGGGTGGGTGGGTAATGAGTGGTGGACCAACAGACGTGGTATTCCTGGTATTTACTGTCAATGGTGCTGACATAGCCCAATCCCAGCAGCAACCTGTGGGATTCACATTTGGGCTTCCCAGAAGAGGCAGTGGGGAGACCTCAGTTCCACAAATGTCTAGGATCCCAATCTGCTGTGTGTCTCTGGGGGAGACCTTTGCCTCTCTGGGTTTGTTGCCTTACTGTAAAGTTGGGTAACATGGATTACTGGAATGAGTCTCTGGTTGTGAACTGAGACCTGAAGCATCGAGGGGATGCTGTATTGGTCAAGGTATCTAGGCTGGCACAGACTGGAGTTGAACCCAGGGCGAAGAAGGGAAAGCAGGTCTAGGCCAGATGCCCCACAGCAGTGGCCCTGGGACAAGAGAACTGGGCAGAAAAGGGGTAAGAAGAGTTGTGGTAGGAGTGGCAGGGAGCACTGTGACTATCACTACAGTCCTTTCTTAGGCCCTGAGCCAACCACTTTAAGTGTGGCATTTCCTTTCATCCTCTCCACAGCTTGGGCAGTCACAGAGGGGGATACAAAGGTCCAGAGAGATGAAGTGACTTGCCTAATGTCACGCAGCCAGTTAAGCCACTGGGCCTCAACCTCAGGTCTATGACCTCAGAGCCCATAGACTGTTCTGTAGGCAGTGACCTCCTTGCACTATTCCCCACTCCCACCATCCCCCAGCCAGCTGGGCTCCTGTAAAAGTAGACCCTCTCTGTGCCTGGCATCTGGTAGAATGAAGTCAATGCCAGTGCTTTATCTCCTTAACAGTGACAGCTGCTGACCATCAAGGGGGCTTCCTAGGCACCAGGCCCTTGCAAATAGCTTGTGTGAATCCTCACAATCTTCCGAGGTGAGGACCATGCCCCATTTCACCAGTGGAGAAACAGTATTAGAGAGATCAGATCACATGTTCAGGGCTGCACAGCTGAAGTGGTAGGGTTGGAATTTAAGTCTGTGTGTCCAAAGCCAATGTCCTCGACCTCTGCACCATCCTGCCACTTCCGATGAAGAGTTTCTGCTTTATATTCTTTAGCTCATTATTAATATAACTCCATTCTGCTCCAATGAATTAGCTGCTTTGAATTTTAGTCTGTGCCAGGTACTATGCTAAGCAATTTACATACGTAAAAAGTTTTTTCCCTCACAGCAACCTATAAAATAGGCCCTGTTGCTATTTCCATTTCATAGATGGGGAGACTGAGGCACAGAGAAGCCAGAACTGTCTCCTTGCTCCCCTAGTCTGTGCCCCCCACCCAGTCCCCACAAGTGCTCCTTGGAAGATGTGTGAGTACTCACCTCAGCACTCCGGCTCCTGACTGCCATGGTGCAGCTGGGAGTCACCTGGGCCCAAGCTGCTTCCTCTCTCCTTTCTGCTGCAGGACGAGCTTCAGTTCTGCATGGAGCAGCTGCCTCTGAGCCTGTGGGGGATGAGGATGAAGGCTTGAGGCCTGGGGAGGAGGCTGGGCTTAGAAGGAGAGGTCAAGGTGGTATCATAAGGGGAGAAGGATCCCCCACCAGCTGTTCTTTCACTGTTGCCTGGGCACAGGCACCCCCTAACAGGAGCTCAGCCTGGGGTGCTGTACGGGGCTCACACTTTTCCTCTGAGGCCTTGCTGCCTGTCAATGATAGACAAGGGCATGAGGCTCCAAGCAGGTGAGGGAGGGGCAGGGAACGGCATGTGGCACCAGCCAGTGCTCACCTCAGGGACACCTCCAACTCCTTGGGCCTCCTGGATCCCGGGCTCTAAGAAGAAGAATGTGAGGATTACTATTAGCTAACCCCACTGATTGCTTTCTGAATGCCTGACCCTTCCTGCACTATGTCAATACTCTAACCTCATAGTGCAGGTGGGGAAACTGAGACTCAGATCTTTGTCCAAGGTGACACAGTTGGCCAACAAACAGTACAGCCAGAACTGACTCCTAAGCCTGACAGCAGAGCCCCTGAACCAAACACCTCAGCAGACCAAGAGGGCCAAATTTACTAAAAAATAATTATAACAATCCCAAGAACTCCCTGTGGGCAAATCACCTCACCTCTCTGTGCCTCAGTTTCCTCATCTATAGAATGACGAGAAGAGCACCTCCCTCACAGAGCTGTTGGATGGATCGTGAGTTACTAAATATAAAGTTCAGGCACATGGAAGTGACTTCATAAGCATTTGCTGTTATTACTAAAAACTTCCTGTGGTTGTGATCTTGTGTCAGATGTCCCACAGAAGTTGTTGCATGTGGATCTCAGAACACCGTTACGAGGTCAATACAATTATTGAGTTTATTACAAAGAAGACACCTGAGGCTGGCAGAAGGGAAGTCACTTGCCCTCATCATAGACTTGAACTTGTCTGAAAGCTCCAGCCCCTTATACTGATAATAACTAATGGGTATTGAGTGGTCATTCTTTGCCAGTCCTGGGCTAAGACATCTCCTTTCCACTTCACTACAGAAAACCCTAGCCCCTCAGGCCAAGAACCTTACTCTAAGTCACACAGCACAACGAGAAGGAGGCAGAACTGGATTAGCCTGTAGTCTCCCCACAGGCCCTTCTGGGGAAAAAGGGGTGGATATGTGTCCTGCTCCCCAACTTTGGCCTTGTCCTCCCAGCCCCCACCTGACATGCCTACATGCCAACCCCCACTCCCAAGGGAAAGGTCAGGCCTCATACGGCACATTCCCTCAAACAATGGCCCATCTGCTATGCCCAGTCACATTCCACCCCTGCCCACCCACCCCTAGCCACACAATGGCCCTTCATAGCCCACCAGCGGCCAGGGGAAAGGACACAGGAACCCCCTCAATGCTCCAGCTGTACCCACTTCACTGGCTGGCCCCCCACCATGTCAGAGGGCTCCTCTCTGGCTCTGCTAAGGGTCGTGGTCTCCATGTCTTTCCCTGACCTTCCCTCTGAGTCCCCAGCCTTTTCAAATAGGATTGGCTTCCATCTGGGCATTTCCTCTAAACTGGGCCCTGTGTTAGCACCCAAAGACCTCATAATCACCCTGAATATGGTGGCTGTCTTAGGGTTGGAAACTGAAGCTCAGAGAGGGGAAGTAACCTGTCTGGGGTCTCACAGCTAGGATGTGCACCCTTGACCCTAACTCTGCACTTAACTTGCACTGGTGGCTTGGAGCACTGGAGGAGTCTCAAAGAGTAAAACAGCTGGCAGGGGGAGGTTGTGAAGGTGCAAGAAACAGGCACTTTTAGAGGGACCTCCGTGGTGCCAACTCTGGGCCAGGTAGGCACTTTATAGACATGGCTTCATGCAATCCCATTTTATTGATGAGTAACTGAGGGTTGAGAGGATATCATGGTGATGCAGTTGGGATGTGAGCCCAGGGTCTAAGAAGCTAACCTGAGTCCCTGATGCAACATAGCATCCTGAGCTGGAGGTGGGAAAATCCCGGTTCTTGTGCGTGGCATTGAAAATGGAGAAAAGGATCTCCTGGGCCACAAGCTCCCTGTTCCAGGCAGGGCAGCAAGGGTCACACCCAGAGGCTGGCACAGCAAGCTCAGCAGGGGTAGTGAAAAGAGAATGCCTTCATCCCTGCCCAGGACAGCTGCCAGCCCAGGTTATATTTAGCCCAACTGTGCCCTTCCTGATCCACGTACCCAGCCCTTGGGGTAGGGAGGGGGCAGTTTCGGAAGGAAGCCCACCCCACCCCGGGTGCTCTGTGTTCCCAGCTCTGCCCATCCCACTAGGCAGGGAAGAGGGGGTGGGCAGGCTCCTGGAGGCATCCCTGACTTATGTTAGAGGAAGCTCTAACAGGGATCCCATGGTGAATCAAGGCAAGGCAGGACCCTCTAGATGTCAACAGCTTTTTCTTGAGCAGGTCCTCTGGTCCTACTCTGTCACATTCTTGAGCTTCCAGAATTCTGAGTCCCCATTTCTTGACCACTTACTATGTGCAAAGATCTTTCCCTGCTTTGGTTCGTTAAAGCATTGCAATACCTTCTTGGGGAAGGTGCAACCCAGATGGCCATGTATGATGCCACTCATGCCCCTCAGAATGGCTAGGGTGAGGGGTCCTGGGCCCTTTGGCTGAGCTGGGCTTGCTGAGGAGTCCCCCAGCTTTGCCCTGTGCATCATCTTACCCCTATGGCTGGCACCATTTAGGAATTCTCCCCATTCGGAGCCTCAGATTTTCTAGATACGAGCGATCTGGTGCCCTCAGCAAGTGGAGTGGGGGTGATGACCTGACCCATCCAGAACCCTAGACATGATCTGAAGCCATCTAGCGAGGGGGGGGGGCGTGCTGGCAGTTGCCTCAGTACCTGCTTTAGCATTTCTCAGGTTGGACCTCTGGGGCACGGTATTTCACCTGTCAGGGCCTCAGTGTCCTCACCTGTCAAATGGCAGCCCAAAAGGGTGGTTTCGAAGATTTGTGAGATGACTGCAGGACCTGAGAATATTCCCAGCATATAGGAAGTGGTCAGGTAATGTAAACTAAACACTGACAGCAAGTGGGGGTGTGAGCTGTGCAACTCAAAGTATCTCATCCAGCCTTTGCTCACCAGTGGCTTCACACTCATCCCTACCAATGGGGAAGTTTGGGTGAGGAACAAAATCCAGTTTGGACACAATCTCATACCAACAGGTTCAGCACTACCTCCGTAGCACACGATTCCAGGGACCACAATGCCTGCTCCATCCCAAGCATCCTGCCCCAGCCTTTTACAAGCACAACTCTCCCATCAGCCCTATGAGGTGGCCTTCAGCAACCCATTTCAGAGACAGTAAAGCAGAGGCACAAAGGGTGAAGCCAAGATCACACAGCCAGAAAGGGGGAACATTGGGAATGGAAACCAGGGTCTGGCTCCAAAGTCTGTGTCTTCAGTTCCTACAACCTGACACCTCCTGAGACACAGGCACCCTCCCAGCACCTCCCCGGTCCCTGGGGATCGTTTCCAAGGCTTCGCAGCCCGGCCAGGGAGATAACTGGCGGGCTGCTCTCTTACCAGCGAACCTCCAGACACTTCAGGAGCTCCCAGTCTGTCTGCTCAGCCCCAGCCCCAGGCTGGAGGGGAAAAAGGAGTGGAAAGGGGGAGGAGGGGGAGATCCTGGACATTGGCTGCGGAGGCATGACGTCACCAAGGGGGTGGGTGGTGGGGAAACAAACATCCCCTCTTCCAGCTAGTTCGCTTGCAAGGGGGTGGGGAGCCAGAAGACAGCTGCGTCTCCCTTGTCTGGGGTGAGACTGCCACCCAAAGCCCTGCTCTTGGGATTTACACGTTGCTGCAGCCCCTTGGAGACTATGCATCCCACCAGTTCCTGGCTTCCGGAAAACAGGCATGGTCCCGCAGGTTCCTGGGGCCCCTAAAATAAACTCCTTGTACTCTTCCCACTTAGTTTGGGTTCAAATCCCAGCTTAGCCACTTCCTGGCAATGTGACCTTTGCGAGGCACGGCATCTCTGTGGGCTTCAGTTTCTTCATTTCTAAAACAGATAGTAAACATGCTCATTTCATGGGGTATTGTGAAGATAAAATAAGTTTAAAGAGGCTAAAAACGTTTAAAAGTGCCTGGTACAGACTGAATGCTACATATAAATAAATGGCATTATTATCCACACAAATCAGTGTACCTGCTGGACTTGTCAGTGAGCTTTTGGCCTAAGTGAGACTGGGCACAGGGGAGTCCCACTTCTCTGCTTAATGGAGTTGCCATTTGGGGGAGAACCTATCCTGTCCTAAATACTACTACCCTGGGCACCCAAAGCTCTGTTCCTAGAGTAAAGGGTATAAAAAAGTTATAACCGCCTGACCTGTGGTGGCGCAGTGGATAAAGCGTCGACCCAGAAATGCTGAGGTCGCCGGTTCAAAACCCTGGGCTTGCCTGGTCAAGGCACATATGGGAGTTGATGCTTCCAGCTCCTCCCCACCTTCTCTCTCTCTGTGTCTCTCCTCTCTCTCTCTCTCTCTCTCTCTCTCTCTGTCTCTCCTTTTCCTCTCTAAAAAAACCGAATAAATAAAAATAAATTTAAAAAGTTATAACCAACTTTTAGCTATACTCCAGGAGGTGGTGGGACCAGGGCCCTCCTCCAGCTCTGCTGGACCCCAAACATGCTGCAATACTCTTCTGTCCCCTTCCTATAACAGACACGTAGTGTCTGAGAAGGTAAGTGACACCCAAAATCATCCACAGCAAGTAGCTGGTAGTACTGGAATTTGAACTCAGACCTGCTTAACTCCCAAACCAAGGCTATTAGGCCTCACCCTGATACCCTGGCCCCCAGCCTCCAGTCTTCCCTGACTCACCAGGCCCCGAGGGGCAGCACAGGAAGCACAAGGACCCCCACATGGCCCTTGCACCCACCCGGCTGCTGCCTCGGATGTTTGCAGCTTTATGAGCCCAGGCCTGGTGCCAAGGCTGCTGGGAGGCTGGGGATTACTCCCAAAATGCACATCAGCAGCTTCCGCTCTATTGTCCAGCCAGGCGAGGCCACCAGGCCCTCTCCTCAGTCGGCACCCTTGACCCTCACACCAGCTCAGTGGTCCCACCTAGGAATCATCCCATTGACCACACTGCATGTTTGGGGCCTACTTCTGAGGGCGCAAAAACCAGGAACAGGTTAGCAGGGTCCAAGAATGCTCAGGGCCTCCCCTCTTCTCTCTGAAATGCCCCTTGCCCACTCTCAGTCACTGGAGAAGGCAGGAATGTGCTGAGCTCCGGGAAAAGCCTTCCATGCCTGGCAGCCAGAAGGGTTGGGGTGTGGCTGGAACCATTCAGAACCCTCCTCCCAAGAGGGGTGGAAGGGACTGTGTGGTCAGGGCTGCTGTGGGTCTGAGGAGACCCTCGCTCCATTATTGTCTTTCTCTTTCTCATTCATTGATCTATTCAAATATTCATCTGTTCATGTATTCATTCAAAAGCCATTCACAAGCCCTTGGTGGCAGGCCCTTTGCTGGGCACCAGGGACACTGACAGACCTAAATTCACGATGAGAGGGCAGTCTCAGGCAAAGATTCCTAGAGGAGAAAACATTTAACATCAAACTGAAGGGTTGGGAGGAGGAAACCAAGTAAAAACATGGGGAAAGGGCTTCAGGTGGAGGGACAGAGGGGAGATGGGAGCAGTCCTTTATCCAATATCAGCAGTCAGCGAGCACCTGGTCTTGTGCCTAGCCCCATGCTGAGTGGTGCTGGGAACACTATGTGACCAAGATAGCCAGGGCCTGATTTCACAGAGTTCACAGCCCAACAGGGAGACAGACCCAGAATGGCCAGGGTTGTTATGGGGACTCACAGGCAGAGAAGCCAATCAGGGCTTTGTTAGGGGAGCCCAGGAAAGATACCTGCTCCAGTGTAGGAAGGAAGGTCAGGGAAAGATTTCTGAAAGGGGGGGGGTAGACATGTGAACTGAAACTTGTAGCTAGGCAAGTGAAGAGGGAGGGAATAGTTTGTTGTTGTTGTCATTTTTATGACAGAGACAGAGAGAGGGACAGATAGGGACAGAGAGAAAGGGAGAGAAATGAGAAGCATCAATTCTTCGTTGCGGCACTTAGTTGTTCATTGTTTGCTTTCTCATATGTGCCTTGATGGGGGGAGGGGCTACAGCAGAGCGAGTGACCCCTTGCTCAAGCCAGCAACCTTGGGCTCAAGCTGGTGAGCCTTGCTCAAACCAGATGAACCTGCGCTCAAGCTGCAGACCTCGGGGTTTCAAACCTGGTTCCTTTGCATCTCAGTCCAATGCTCCATCCATTGCACCACTGCCTGGTCAGGCGGGAGGGGAATAGTTTTATGGGCAAAAGGTACAGCCTGTGCAAAGCACCCAAATCTAAAAAGAGCTCAGCACATAGGAAATGTCCAAAAGCTAAGGACTGTGTCCTTGTTCATAGCTGTGTTCCCAGGGCCAAACATACCCTTTCTTTAGCATCTCCATCTCACGTATATACTTATTCACTAGCAAACACTTCCTCTGTATCCATCCCTGGACTGGGCAGCACTGGGGACACAGCAGTGACAGTGACTGTGCCCTCATAGGACTCACAGTTGAAAGGGAGCAGACATTAAAGAAGTGACCTGCAGAATGAATATATTCTTACACACTGAGCTAAGTTATATGAAAGGTGGATCCAGGTCTATATGACAGGCCTGGCACTCTGGTGTTATCAGAAAGGGCAGAAGGACTTTCTGGAGGAAGTAACATTTGAGCCAGCACCTGGATACATAGGAATTCATGCAGAGCTGCAGGTGGTAGATAAATGAGAGTGGGTTTCAGGAAACAGCCTATGAGCAAAAGGCTCCTCTGAGAAATTAGTAAGAGTGTGAGGGGACATTGAGGAGAGGTCCATGGTCAGCAGGGCCATGAAGAGGAGCTAACAATTTGTTCTGATAGCCCTGGGTGCCTAAGGAGGGACAAAGTCAGAGCTGAGTTTTAAGTAGTTGAGGGTGGAGTCTGACTACAGACCAGGCTGGAGTTGGGAAGAAAATCCACTGTCTGCTCAGGAGAGTCAGACACGGGAGTCTGGTGCATGCTGTCCTGTCTCTCCATGTCTCAAGGGCAGATATCTTCGTTTATTCCCATCTCAGGGTATCAAGTATTAGGTCTATTACCTTAAGTAAGCTGTTAGCTGTCAAGTTTTTTTAAATTTTTTATTTTATTTATTCATTCTAGAGAGAGAGAGGGAGAGAGAGAGACAGAGAGAGAGAGAGGAGAGAGAGACAGGGGGAGGAGCTGGAAGCATCAACTCCCATATGTGCCTTGACCAGGCAAGCCCAGGGTTTTGAACCGGCGACCTCAGCATTTCTGGGTCGACGCTTTATCCACTGCGCCACCACAGGTCAGCTGTCAGTTTTGTGTAGTTGCCCTTTAGCAGGTGAAGAAAGCTTCTTTTCCCTGTTTACTGTGTGTTTTGTCATGAATGGTATTGTCTCTGTGTGCCCCTCTGTGTCTCTGTTTCTCCCTTTGTCTCTGTTTTCATTCCTTGAGTCTGTGTCTCTCTGTATATCTTTGTCTCGTTATCTCTGCCTCTCTCTTTCTCTGGGTCTCTTGCTTTCCCTCACGCAAGAGGGTGTGGCCATGGGAAGTTGAGTTTCGGAGTTGGCACCAGTGTCCTGGTTCAGTAAACACAGGACATCCTGCAGGGCTGGGGAAGAAGATGGAAGCTTCTGCTTGGGGACCACCCTTTCCCCACCCAATCTGAGTTGAGCAGAAGCCAGGTCTCACTTGTTACAGCTAAGGGAAACTGCTGTCTATTTCACCTCCATCTTTAATGCCTGCTCTGCCCCTGGCCCTCTCAAATGAGTTCCAATCTCAAGGCCCAACTGCTTAGATGCTTTGTACTCACTATGTCCCTCTCTGGTCTTGGTGTCAACAGCAGATCTGCTTCTCCTCCTGGTCACCATTCCAGGATGGCCCCACCATCTCCCAGTCCCCTATCCAGATCTCTAGATCTCATCCTAGGCTCCTCCTCAATCACAGCTTATCAGTCCCACAGCCTGTCCTTCTAGTGTCTCTCCCCTCCTCTCCCCATGGCTACTCCCAGCCTTTCCTCTGGGCTCCTGGCCTCTAGTCTCATCTTCTCACCACCACATCCACATGCAGCCAGAGAGACCCCTTTACTTCTAGACTCCTTCACCCTAGTGCCTTCAGAGTGAAGCACCTCATCCACTGCCTTGTGTGATCTGATCCCTGCCCACCACTCCAGCTCCATCACTGACCTTACCACTTTCCCCCTCATTCCAGTCGAACCCAGCAGCATACAGGCCCCTGAAAAGGGGGTAGGATACCTCACCTCCCAACACTTGTGCATGTTGTTCCCTTTTTCTAGAATACTCTTCCTTTAGAACAACAGCCCTTTGAAGTGGGTACTGTTACTGTTCCTACTTATAGATGAGGATCCTGAGGCCCAGAGAAGTTAAATACTTTGCCTAGGGTCACACAGCCACAGAATGGCAAAACACAGGTGGTCTGGCTCTCAACACAACCACTGTTCTACAGCTTATTGCATCAATAATCATTGACTAAGCATCACTAGATTTCTGTGCCAGGACTGCTTAGTAAATATTCACTGAATGGGTGAATTGGACAGGGGTGGAAGGTGAGCCTTGGAAAGGGCAGGGTTCAAATTCCTGAAGACAGGGATAAATTCTGAGGACCTGGAGAAGGGGGGATATGGTTAGATTTTCTTTTTGGGTAAGGCCAGGCACATAGTAGATACTCATAAATCTTTGCTGGATGAGAGAAGGAAATAAGAGGGGGAGAGGGAGAAGATCAAGGATAGGAAATAAGTGTGTGATGGGGGACCCTGTGAATGCCCTGGAGAGCGTTGTGGTGGGAACACACAGAGGCTCTGTGAAAGGCAGCAGCAGTGCCAGGGCTGGCAGCTTAGCGAGGAATGGTGTGGGCCCTGGAATCTGCTGGCTGAGGTACTGTGGCCTCCTGATTGAGCCTGAGGGTGGAGGGGCACACCAGAGCCAGAGAACCTGTATAATAATCTGGAGATCAGATATGAGAAGATTGAGGTAGCTCCTCAGGCACCAGCTGTTCATAAACCTGAGGGCACCAGAAGAATGAAACCAGAGCTGATCTAGCCCATATGGTGTTTTTATTTGAAAGACATGCCCCTTCCCCAAGGTACTTGACCGCCATCTGCTAGGAAATTGTTACAATAAATATGTAAATGTATGGTGCCCAAGACATTTGTGGTAGTCTTTTCAATATGGAGCCTATATGCAGTGCACAACCCCTGCAACTGTAGCCAGAGGCTCTGGGGAGAGAGGGGCATGACTTGCCAAGCAGGCACAGGAGCAGATGGAGAAGCATTGACAGATGGACTGGGTGTCTGCATCAGTAGGTATCACAAATTATCCTCCAATTTGGCATCAGGAGACATCAGGAACAGGCCCCCAAGATTTTTTAAACAGAGCATTGTTAGTCCTGGCCAGTTTGCCCAGCGGTAGAGCATCTGCTTGGTGTTTGGATGTTCCAGATTCGATTCCCAGTCAGGTCCCACAAGAGAAGCAATCATCTGCTTCTCCACCCCTCTCTCTCTCTCTCTCTCTCTCTCTCTCTTCCCCACCTGCAACCATGGCTCTGTTGGTTCCAGCACATCAGCCCCAGGCGCTGAGGAGAGTTCCGTGGAGCCTGGTCTCAGGCGCTAAAAGTAGCCCGGGAGCGGCCCCAGATAGGCAGAGAGCATTTGCCCCAGACAGGGGATGCTGGGTGGATCCTGGTAGGTGTGCATGCAGGAGTCTATCTCTCCATCTCCCATCCTCTCTCTTGGAAAAGAAAAATAAATGAATGGATGGATAGATAGATAGACAGACAAACAGAGGGCATTCCTGACCCCACACTGGGGTACTCCTGAACCACTGTGAACAGATCTCCAGAAAATCTAAGGCAGTGGCATCACAGAACCCCCCAGACTGGGCACCAGGGGGCATTGCTGAGCTCTGCCTAAAGGCCGAAAGACTAGGTCTGGGTCAATACTGAGTCTGAGTCCGGTTGCCCAGGGGTTGGAGTCAGGCACCCAAGACCTTCAGCCAGGGAGGGCACAAGCTCCCTTTAGGTCATTTCCACTACCCTCTCCGGCCGCCTCAGCCACTTCCAGAAAAGGGCACGCCTTCCTCCGCTCCTCCAGGAAACTCCACTCTGCCCACCCCTTCCCCGCCCAAGGGTTCGGCCTGAAGCTGCCCACCTCCCCCAGTTCCCTCCCAGCTTCAGCCTCCCTGAAGCTACTAGCCAGAGGAGAGGCGCAGGTGCCCAAAGATCCTAGCGTCCCTTTGCTGATGGTGCCGGGTCCGAGGCTCAGGCAGTCCGTAGTTCTCCGTCCGGCCCTCCGCTCCTCCCCCACCCCCTCCACCCCGGCCCCGCCCGCACCCCGGGCGCTGCCCTGCCCCTAAGGCCGCCAGGAAGGACGCCGCCTGGGTCCCGTGCCAGGCTTCTGAGTGTACGGCCCCTCCCAGCCCGGCCAGGAATGCGGCTGGACCGCGGGGGCGGCTCAGACACCCAGCACTCGGGCCAGCCAGCCCTGTCACACAGGCAGTCAGGCAGGTGGCCTCAGCTCACTGGGGCCTGGGTTTCTTCTAGAAGGAAAACAGGACCTCCTGCCTGTTCAGTCAAGCCACCAAACCTAGTGGCTTTATTTTCCAGTCAGCTTCCTAGCTGCCTGTTCCCTGCCAAAAT
Source organism: Saccopteryx bilineata (assembly GCF_036850765.1). Taxonomy (NCBI): domain Eukaryota; kingdom Metazoa; phylum Chordata; class Mammalia; order Chiroptera; family Emballonuridae; genus Saccopteryx; species Saccopteryx bilineata. The sequence goes on from NC_089498.1 coordinate 46,433,457, forward strand.
TGAGATTTGAGACTTGGAATTTTATTTTTTAGAAGTCGCTGGAGTCTCCCTTTCTGTCACCATTTTTCGGGAGAGGTGCCTCTCAGTGCTCCTTGGAGAGGCTCCACCCAGCCTCCAGCTTTGCACTTTTATTGCTGCTCCTTCTGAAAGTTCCATTTTGCCCCCCCCCCCCCCAAGACACACAAGTAAGGATTAGATTTCATTATTAAAAAGTGGCCTTCCTTGCCTGATCTGTGTTGGCGCAGGGAGTAAAGTGTCTACCTGGAATACTGAGGTTGCTCATCCAAAACCCCAGCTTTCTCTGGGGTTTCTCTTTCTCCTCTCTCTAAAGAATCAATACATGAAATCTTAAAAAAATAAAATAAGAAGTGGCCTGAGACTCCTGTACAGGAACACCAGGGAAACATGGCCGAGGAAGGGGTTCCTGAATATGGAAAAACAATGTTAAAACTCTAGGGAGTTTTAGCCTAACCTGGGGTAGCGCTGCTGTGGATAAAGTGTTGACTTGGAACACTGAGGTTGCGAGTTCAAAGTCCAGGTCTTGCCCCAGTCAAGGCACATGCAGGAAGCATCTACTACGAGTTGATGCTTCCAGCTTCTCCCACCCTCTTTCTCTCTCCTCTGTAAAAAATCAATAAATTAATTTTTTTTTAATAAAACTCCAGGGAGTTTTCTAGAGGGCCAGTTACTAGACCTAATTGGTCTGCTTCTCAGACCAATAAAACAGTAAAGCTCATGGTTTGAAACCCACCTCCTCAAGTGATGACTTCCTGAAGTCTTAGTTTCCTCAATTGTAAAATGGGGATAATAAAAATGCACATCTTGTTATGAGGATTAAATAAATTAACGTATGTTAAGTGCTGTGCCAGGTACACAGTCCATGGTCAATAAATGTTAGAAGTTATTATCTCACCTTCACCTTAGCCCAGAGACAAAGCATACAGACTTAAGATTTTCCAGGACTGAGTTTTAATTCCAAAAAACTGGTTGGGGCTCTTTCCACATGAGGGAGAGCCATATCCCAGACTATGACCTCAGGGGAGTCAGTCTAGCACTAGGCCTGATCCAGTCACATTCTAGCCACCAGGCCCTGTCATTCCATCATGAGATCCAATCCCAGACTCCCCTATCAGCCTGAGACAAGGGAATGGAGGTGAAGCTGCCCAGGACTGATTCTGTCTCTCCAAAGCCCCTATCTCTGCTCTAAGGGAGCCAGCTGTGTCTTTCCAAGGAGAGTTGGTTCGGCCACCAACTCTCGGTTTAGTCCCTAGACAGCCCTCCCACCCCTGAGGTCAGTGCCCCGGCCCTGGTGGCCGCTCTAGTGCCTGTGTGCCCACCAGAACATCCATGAGGTAGTCCAGCTCAGCCTCATCTAGCTCTGGAGCCTCATCTAGCTCTGGAGCCTCCTCCTTGCCCGACCCATCTTCAGGGCCAGGTTTGAGTCCCTCTGAGGTTGGTGCCCAAAGTTCACTGTCGTACATGGAAGTGTCAATGTCGTACATGGAAGTGTCAATGTCCTCAAACAGGCCCTCAAGCCCATCGTCCAGCAGACAGCCAGTGGCTGGTCCCAACAAGTCCAAGGCACCCAGGCTGGGTGGGGCTCCCCCCACAGGGCAGCCTGGTGGTCCCTCATCCACCAGGGGCTGGGAGGCCTGGCTCAAGCCCTCAATATGGCTGAGGTCCTCCAGGAGACTGGCCATGGAGGCTGAGAGGGCAGCATCTGAGCTGGCCAGCAGGTTGTCAGCCACACTAGGGTCTGCCGGTGGGCTGGGCACAGATGGCAGGGCAGCTGTGGGTGTCATGGACGCCTGGATGCGCCGCAGTGTGTTCACTACCAGTACCAGGTGCCGTAGGTCTGGCTCACTCTGCCGCAGGCTGTGGTGAAGCTTGAGCACTGAAAGGTCAAAGAGGGAACTGGAGGCCCCAGCTGGGGGTGCCTGTGCCACTGCAGGGTGGCCAGAATCCAGCCACCAGGCATTCACTTCCAGGGCTTCCTTCTCCTCCTCCTTCTCCCGCTTGCGCTTCAGGCCCTTGCTCAGCATCATCTGTGGGGAGGGAGGAGTCACTGAGTTATGGAAAGCCAATGTTAAGTTCAAACCCTGGTTCTGCTACCTGCTGTCTCTGTGATCTTGGGCAAGTCACTTAACATCTCTGAGCCTAGTTTTCTTACGGAATCTTTAAGATATGAAAGATAATAGTATAGCCTGACCAGGTGGTGGCGCAGTGGATAGAGTATCGGACTGTGACGCGGAGGACTCAGGTTTGAGACCCCGAGGTCGCCAACTTGAGCATGGGTTCATCTGGTTTGAGCAAAGCTCACCAGCTTGAGCCCAAGGTCACTGGCTTGAGCAAAGGGTTACTTGGTCTGTTGTAGCCCCTTGGTCAAGGCACATATGAGAAAGCAGTCAATGAACAACTAAAATGCTGCAACAAGGAATTGATGATTCTCATCTCTCTCCCTTCCTGTCAGTCTGTCCCTGTCTATCCCTCTCCCTGTCTCTGTCAAAAAGAAAAAAAAAAAAAGAAAGATAATAGTATATACTTCCTAAAGTTGTTTGAGGAATATATTAGATAATTTAAAAAAAAAAAAAAAAAAAAAAAGCCACTACAACAGTGCCTAATCCATAGCAATTACTTTTTAAAGTACTATTATTAACTATTATAATTCTTTTATTCAAACAAACCATATGAAATATTAAATAATCCTTTTTTTAACCTACAAAAGCAGCTGTTTCACATAACCTAACATTGATTGACCACGCATCAGACAGTAAACTAACAAATACAGGAAATGTACAGATGGTGTTAGGAAGATACTAGAAGGTCCTGGGGAGTGGTTGGGGCAGGCTCACTCTGAGGAGGTGACATCTGAGCCCTCCAGCATGAGGAGTCAACCAAGGAAGAAAACCAGGAGGAGAGACTTTGCATAGGGCATGGGGGGCACAAAGAGGGGGCTTGAGGATGTTATACAGAGTGGGACACTTGAAACCATGTCAACACAATAAATTAAAAGTGTAAAAAAAGCCTTTTGGTATACAAAAAAAAAATGTAATCTATCTCAATAAAACTGTTAAAAACGTAAAAAAAAAAAAGGAAAAAAAAGAAAGAGAAATAAAGAAAGAAAGAGAGAGAAAGAAAGAAAAGAAAAAGAAAACCGGGGGAAAGCAATCCAGAAGAGAGAACAATAGCAAAAGCAAAGAACGACCCGACGTGGAGACAGGATGAGCTTGAACTGAAAAAAAGACCAGTGTGTGTCAATTATACCTAAAAAAAAAAAAAAAAAAAAAAAAAAGACCAGTGTGGTCAGCACACAAAAGTGACAAGGGCCAGGGTGGAGGTAGAGAGTAGGCAGTGGCAAGTTTGGATTTTATTGAGTGTGGTGGGAAGTCACTGAGAGATTTTGAGCGGTGGTGTGAATTGATTAGGTTTCCAGAAGCTCCTCCTTGGTTACTTCGAGGAAATGGGGGTGCGAAAAAAGGGGGGAAGAGATTCCTTCGGAGGTTACTGCACTCTTTAGGGCGGGCGATGATGGTGGCTTGGAGTAGAAGGTGGTAATGGACATGGAAGGAAATTGGTCGATCCAGGATTTATTTGGGAGGCAGATTAGACAGAGCTTGCCAGGAAGTCCTAATGGGCATGGGGGGTCACTGAGAGCAGAATGAAGACCCCCAGTTTCCCCGGAGTGGGGGTTCCCTGGAGTTCTGGACCTTTAGCCCAAGCCGCTTTTTGCAGCCAGGCAGCCGGCAGGGTCCAGTCCCAGAGCCCTTGCCCAGCAGGACCCAAACTTTTCACACTTCACTCAGTGGGTCCTCACCCCTTCCCTGTAGACTCGGGAGTCCAAAATCGCAGGAATTCGGCCCCCTACCCTGACTCCGCCCCCCAGTCCCCGCGACCCCTAGCGGCGCCAGGTAGGCCTTCCCCTGGGGATTCCGGCACCTCGGGACCCGGGACCCATCACACCGCCCCGCGTTCCAGGCTGTCGTTCCCGCCTGCCGCCGGAGGCCGTGCAGGCCGAGGTCCCGGACGGGCTGTTCTGCCGCCTCGGCCTCCGCTCGCTACCGGAAGGCAGTGGAGGCGGCTCCTCCCGAAGCGGCGGCGGCGGCAGCGGCGGCGGCGGCGGGGGCGGGTGAGTCACGCAGCCGGAGCCATGGAGCCGACGCCTCCGCCCCCTTCTTGGGCTGCAGCGTGATTCACCCGGCCCCGCCGAAGCGAGTGGCAGTGAGAGGACGGCACGTCCTGATCCCGTGAGGTTCCGGCGCACACCTGCCGGACCAGGGGATCGAACCTGTCAAACGACCCCGCCACCCGTACCCCTACTTAGGCCCCTTCCCTTCATTTACATACCCAGCTCACCGGCTGCCAATCAGAACTAAAAGGGAGTCGTCTGCAGCCAATCAGGAAGCAGCGGCGGCGGCAGCATCTCTCGCTCTCTCTCCAGCAACCGGCGCCTGGGTTGCGAGGAGCAGTTCTGACTACAGTGCACGACTCCGGGCTCCTGACTCCTCTTAGCTACCGCCCACTCCCGTGGCAGACCCGCCCTCCACCAAGGGATTGGCCCTGGACAGTGATGGGCGGGTCTGTTGGCAGGTTCGAAGGGAGGAGAGAAGAGCTTCGGGACGCCTGCCCTGGCTGCAGCATGAAGGAAGGGGAGAAGGCTGGTTGCCTACTTTCCCTGGCAGTGGCAGGGAGGGTATTTTTGCGTTCTAGGGTGCGGGTCCCTGACACCTATTCATGCACCTATAACCCAGAAATTGAGTTTCTTATGCACCCAGAACAACAGGGGATCTACACTCTATGGCAGCTAGGCCTGGGTTCAAGTTCTGACTCACCACTGGATGTGTGACCTTGGAAAAATGCTTAACCTGTCTAAGCCACATAAAGTATGATAAATAGGGATCTTTTTGTTTAACTCTTGGATTAGGAAAATTAAAATAAGATTGTATCCATAAGAGCACTATACCAGACTCTGCAAATGCTGATAGTGGAACTCAAAAAGCAGAAGTGGGGGGAAAAGAGAGGATGCTACTGGAGTCACATACTATGCGCTCCAGTCGCTAAGTAAGCTCTGTGACCTTGGGCAAGGGTTTTAATTCCTTAGAGTTTTGTTTCACATCTTTGTTAAAAAGAGGGAAATAGCCTGAACAGGCGGTGGCGCAGTGGATAGAGCGTCGGACTGAGATGAGGAGGACCCAGGTTCGAGACCCCGAGGTCGCCAGTTTGAGCAGGGATTCATCTGGTTTGAGCAAAGCTCACCAGCTTGGACTCAAGGTCGCTGGCTCAAGTAAGAGGTTACTTGGTCTGCTGTAGCCCCACGGTCAAGGCACATATGAGAAAGCAATCAATGAACAACTAAGGTGTCGCAACGAAAAACTGATAACTGATGCTTCTCATCTCTCTCCATCCTGTCTGTCTGTCCCGGTCTATCCCTCTCTCTGACTCTCACTCTGTCTCTGTAAATTAAAGAGAGAGAGAGAGAGAGAGAAATAGCATTGGGCAAAGGGTTGTTTTGAGGGTTTTGAGGATTAAACAATTTATGCAAAGTGCTCAGAGTAGTACACAACATGTTCTTGAAAGGCAGAAACCATGGGTTGAATCAAAAACACGAGGCTAATGTGTTCCAAAAGGAAAATTTATTTTTAAATGCCTGGGTGCAGGCGAGCTGAGACAGACTAAGCCATGTCAGCTCTGAGGGAGGTATGGGGCAGGGGTTATATGGATTCCTCAAAGGGCCTTGGGAAAATGTAGCTGCAAGATAACTGCTGCTTGTGGTTGGAAGTAACACCACTGTTCCTCAAAATTGTCTGCACCCTAATCCAATTGTCCTTTATTAGCATCCAGCTACAAGGGAGGTATGAGCTGGATTACTGAGTAGGCAAGTCCTTCTTCCTACTTCAGGCCTGCATTGTTCTTAAGAAAGATGGTAGCTGAGTAGCCATTTTATCTATCCATCCTTTTATTTATTTATTTTAAATTTTTTTACAGAGACAGAGAGTGAGTCAGAGAGAGGGATAGACAGGGACAGACAGACAGGAACGGAGAGAGATGAGAGGCATCAATCATTAGTTTTTCATTGCGCATTGCTACACCTTAGTTGTTCATTGATTGCCTTCCCACATGTGCCTTGACCACGGGCCTTCAGCAGACCAAGTAGCCCCTTGCTGGAGCCAGCGACCTGGTTCAAGTTGGTGAGCTTTTGCTCAAACCAGATGAGCCCGCGCTCAAGCTGGCGAGCTCGGGGTCTCGAACCTGGGTCCTCTGCATCCCAGTCCGACGCTCTATCCACCGCGCCACCGCCTGGTCAGGCTATCTATCCATCCTTTTATTAGTAATAGCTGTTGTGGTTATAGCATGAACACTTAGTGCAAGTGGGGGGCACTCGGAGTGGCCTCTAGGTAGACAGGAATTTAATACTTGTCAGGTAAACTGACAATGGCACTGACCTTCAAGTAGCTCATTTGTTAACTCTACTGGAGCTGTGGGAAGAAGTGTTAGTTGTGAATAATGTTACTGGCTAAAGTAAGCTCTCAAATATGCTAATTATACTATGCAACATTTTTTACAATTGCCAAGATATGGAAGCAATCTACGTGTCCATTGAGAGACAAGTGGATAAAGAGGATTGTGGTACATATTGTTGACATAAAAATTTCCAAACCTGTAGAGAAATTTTATTAAGAGTAAATTTGAGACCTGACCTGGAAATGCTGAGGTCACCGGTTCAAAACCCTGGGCTTGCCTGGTCAAGGCACATATGGGAGTTGATGCTTCCAGCTCCTCCCCCCCTTCTCTCTCTCTCTGTCTCTCCCTCTCCTCTCTAAAATGAATAAATAAAAAAATAAAATAAAGAAATTAGAACCATCTTTAAAAAAAAAAAAAGAGTTTATTTGAGCCCTGACCAGGTGGTGGCGCAGTGGATAGGGCGTCAGACTGGGATGCGGAGGACCAAGGTTCGATACCTCGTGGTCGCCGGCTTGAGCGCGGGGCTCATCTGGCTTGAGCAAAAAAAAAAAAAAAAAAAGCTCACCAGCTTGGACCCAAGGTCGCTGGCTTGAGCAAGGGGTTTCTTGGTCTGCTGAAGGCCCGCGGTCAAGGCACATATGAGAAAACAATCAATGAACAACTAAAGTGTCGCAATGCTCAATGAAAAACTAATGATTGATGCTTCTCATCTCTCTCCGTTCCTGTCTGTCCCTATCTATCCCTCTCTCTGACTCTCTCTCTGTCTCTGTAAAAAACAACAACAACAACAACAAAAGAGTTTATTTGAGTCAAACTGAGGACATATTCCAGGAAGCATATACAGTACTCAAATGCTTCAGGAAATGACAGTTTTCAATTCCTTTAAAAATAATAGTATTTTGAGCCTGACCTGTGGTGGCGCAGTGGATAAAGCGTTGACCTGGAAATGCTGAGGTCACCAGTTTAAAACCCTAGGCTTGCCTGGTCAAGGCACATATGGGAGTTGATGCTTCCAGCTCCTCCCCCCTTCTCTCTCTCTCTCTCTGTCTCTCCCTCTCCTCTCTAAAATGAATAAATAAAAAATAAATTTATTAAAAAAAATAGTATTTTCCTGACCAGGTGGTGGTGCAGTGGATAGAGCAGGGGTCGGGAACCTATGGCTCACAAGCCAGATGTGGCTCTTTTGATGGCTGCATCTGGCTCGCAGACAAATCTTTTTTTTTTTTTACTTCCTTTTTTTTTTTTTTTTTTTTTTTTAACCGTATGAAGCTGGAAACGGGGAGAGACAGTCAGACAGACTCCCGCATGCGCCCGACCGGGATCCACCCGGCACAGCCACCAGGGGCAACGCTCTGCCCACCAGGGGGCGATGCTCTGCCCCTCCAGGGGCGTTGCTCTGTCCCGACCGACCAGAGCCACTCTAGCGCCTGGGGCAGAGGCCAAGGAGCCATCCCCAGCGCCCAGGCCATCTCTGCTCCAATGGAGCCTTGGCTGCGGGAGGGGAAGAGAGAGACAGAGAGGAAGGAGAGGGGGAGGGGTGGAGAAGCAGATGGGCGCTTCTCCTGTGTGCCCTGGCCGGGAATGGAACCCGGGACTCCTGCACGCCAGGCTGACGTTCTACCACTGAGCCAACTGGCCAGGGCCTCGCAGACAAATCTTTAATAAAAATAAATAATAACGTTAAAAATATAAAACATTCTCATGTATTACAATCCATTCATTTCCCACCGTTCGTGTTCATGGTTGCGGGTAGCTGAAGCCAATCACAGCTGTCCTCCGGGACAACACCAAATTTTTATTGTATAATGCGTAAGGTACACGGGTCGTTGTATGGCTCTCATGGAATTACATTTTAAAATATGTGGCGTTCATGGCTCTCTCAGCCAAAAAGTTTCCCGACCCCTGGGATAGCGCATTGGCCTCGGATACTGAGGACCCATGTTTGAAGCCCTGAAGTTGCTGACTTGAGCACGGGTTCACCAGCTTGAGCACAGGGGTACTGGCTTGAGCTAAGGTTGCTGGCTTGAGCCAGGGGTCACTGGCTCAACTGGAGCCCCCCCACCCCCACCCCCATCGAGGTATGTATGAGAAAGCAATCAATGAGCAACTAAGGTGCCACGAAAAAGAATTGATGCTTCTCATCTCTCTTCCTGCCTGTCTGTCCCTATCTCTCCCTTTCTCTATTTCTCTAGCTACAATAAATAAATAAATAAATAATTTATTTATTTATATTTAAGTGAGAGAAGGGGAGATAGCGAGACAGACTCTCACATGCACCCTGACCAGGATCCACCCTGCAACCCCTCTCTGGGGCAGATGCTTGAATCAATCAAGCTATCCTCAGTGCCCAGGGCCAATGCTCAAACCAACTGAGCCACTGGGTGCAAGAGGGTAAGAGAGAGAGAAGGGGAAGAGGGGGAAGAAGCAGAGGCGGATTAAGGTCAGTTGAGGTCCAGACACAGAAGAAAATATTGGGCCCCTTAAAAAAAGAGACAGGGAGCCTAACCTGTGGTGGCACAGTGAATAAAGCGTCGACCTGGAAATGCTGAGGTCACCGGTTCGAAACCCTGGGCTTCCCTGGTCAGGGCACATATGGGAGTTGATGCTTCCAGCTCCTCCCCTTCTCTCTCTGTCTCTCTTTCCTTCTCTCTCTCTCTCTCTCTCTCCTAAAAATGAATAAATAAAATTAAATTAAAAATTAAAAAAAAAAAAAGAAAAAAAAGAAAAAAAAAAGAGACAGGGAAAATAAAAATACATTGTAACCATATTTTTAAATAAAAAATATGTACTATTAATGTTAAAATTGCACATACATAAGGTGACCAACTTTTTTACAATGAAAAGAACAAAAATAAATTGAAGAAAACTATCATAAATAAAAGCAACATTTTATTTACTGCAACAATAGTGCACTATAATATGATAAATGCATAATAAAAACATTTGTAATATTTTATATTGTAATTATGCTTACATGCCTATTAATTTTTAATAATTGTAAGAAAAAAGTACTCATTTAGATACAAATATGTCACATCACACACAATGGATCAACTCTGCATTGATTAAATATGGACATTTACAGATTAGTCTTCCAATATCAAAAAGGAGGACATGTAGGAGGACACTTTTTTTTTTTTTTTTTACAGATACAGAGAGAGAGTCAGAGGGATAGACAGGGACAGACAGACAGGAATGGAGACAGATGAGAAGCATCAATCATTAGTTTTTCGTTGCGTGTTGCGACTTCTTAGGTGTTCATTGATTGTTTTCTCATATGTGCCTTGACCGTGGGCTTTCAGCAGACTGAGTAACCCCTTGCTGGAGCCAGCGACCCTGGGTCCAAGCTGGTGAGCTTTTGCTCAAGCCAGATGAGCCCGTGCTCAAGCTGGCAACCTCAGGGTCTCGAACCTGGGTCCTTCCACATCCTAGTCCAATGCTCTATCCACTGCACCACCGCTTGGTCAAGCAGGAGGACACTTTTTTTTTTTTTTTTTTATAGAGGAGAGGGAGAGACAGAGAGAGAGAGAGAAGTGGGGAGGAGCTGGAAGCCTCAACTCCCATATGTGCCTTGACCAGGCAAGCCCAGGGTTTCGAACCGGCGACCTTAGCATTTCCAGGTTGACGCTTTATCCCACTGCACCACCACAGGTCAGGCTGGAGGACACTTTTTGAGGGAGGATGGAACTTACAAAAGAAAGACTGTCCTCTCTAAAGGAGGATGATTGGTTGCCTTTTTAAAAAAAATTTATTCATTTTTAGAGAGAGAAAGAGTGGGGAAGAGCAGGAAGCATCAACTCCCATATGTGTCCCAACCAGGCAAACCCAGGGTTTCAAACCAGCGACCTCAGCATTCGAGGTCAACGCTTTATCCGCTGTGCCACCACAGGCCAGACTGATTGGTCACCTTAACATATGAAACCAAACTTGGTGTCATTAAAAAAAAGTGTAAAAGCTTTTGCAGGGTCCTTCAGAAGTTGGGGCCCAGGGTGCGTGCCTGGTGCACCTGCTGTTAAAATAGCCTCTGGGGAGAAGAGAAGCAGATGGTGGCTCCTCATGTGTGTCCTGACTGGGCATTGAACCCAGAACATCCTCAGGCAGATGCTTTATACATTGAACCAGCCAGCCAGAGCCAAAAATAATTGTTTTTTAAATTTATTTTATTTTTTTCAAAGAGAGAGAAGGAGAAAGAGAAACATCGATTTGTTGTTCCACTTATTTGTGCATTCATTGATTGATTCTTGTATGTGTCCTGACTGGGGATCAAACCTCCAACTCTGGAATATCAGGATGACACTCCAACCAACTGAGCTACCCAGCCAGAGCTATTTGCAGATCCTATTATACATTTGGATTTAAGGAGGGAGAAAGCAAAGTAGAATTGGATTACAAGGTTGTTAATAATGTGCTTTCTTGAGGGTGGTTACACTTCCAGTGGGGTCCAGGTAAGAGGCATGTCAAAGGTACATTAACCTAAATGCACAGGTCAATGGATAGGGCTTGCTCAAGGCAAAGATAAACCTTTTATAGTCCTGGGGTGTTATGGAGGAACAGTATATATAAATTTGAATTCAACTGAACATAAACAAAAAGGGTCACAAAAAATGGCTACAGAAATAACTGAATCATTTACTCAAGATTGGATAAGCCTGACCAGGCAGTGGCGCAGTGGATAGAGCATCAGACTGGATGCAGAGGACCCAGGTTCGAGACCCCGAGGTCACCAGCTTGAGCGCGGGCTCATCTGGTTTGAGCAAAAAAAAAAAAAAAAAAAAAAAAAAGCCCACCAGCTTGAACCCAAAGTCGCTGGCTCCAGCAAGGGGTTACTCGGTTAGCTGAAGGCCCGTGGTCAAGGCACATATGAGAAAGCAATCAATGAACAACTAAGGTGTTGCAACACACAATGAAAAACTAATGATTGATGTTTCTCATCTCTCTCTGTTCCTGTCTGTCTGTCCCTAACTATCCCTCTCTCTGACTCTGTCTCTGTAAAAAAAAAAAAAAAAAAAGATTGGATAAGATGTCCTGCTGCAGTTTCACCAGGGAGGATGGTCTTAAGAGAGGTTTCCCCAAAGCCAGGGAGGATGGTCTTACCACTTGATTGCCAGCCTAGGTTAATTATTTCAGAATGTTGTGACCTTTCTTTGCTCCTAGAGGTTGTGCATGAAGGGCACTTGTGTAATAACCTCCAACCAAAATTTTCCTATAAATATAGGTAGACTCTCAGACTGTCCCTGAAGCTCTAGAGCAGTGGTCCCCAACCTTTTTTGGGCCACGGACCAGTTTAATGTCAGAAAATATTTTCACGGACAGGCCTTTAGGGTGAAACGGATAAATGTATCACGTGACTGAGACAAGCGTCAAGAGTGAGTCTTTTTTTTTTTTTTTACAGAGACAGAGAGAGGGATAGATAGGGACAGACAGACTGGAACAGAGAGAGATAAGAAGCATCAGTCATCAGTTTTTCATTGTGACACCTTAGTTGTTCATTGATTGCTTTCTCATATGTGCCTTGACCATGGGCCTTCAGCAGATCAAGTAGCCCCTTGCTCGAGCCAGCGACCTTGGGTCCAAGCTAGTGAGCTTTGCTCAAACCAGATGAGCCTGCGCTCAAACTGGCAATCTCAGGGTCTCGAACCTGGGTTCTCGGCATCCCAGTCCGATGCTCTATCCACTGCGCCACCTCCCGGTCAGGCTGGAGTGAGTCTTAGATGGATGTAACAGAGGGAATCTGGTCATTTTTAAAAAATAAAACATCGTTCAGATTTAAATATAAATAAAATGGAAATAATGTAAGTTATTCTTTCTCTGTGGACCGGTACCAAATGGCCCACGGACCGGTACCAGTCCTCAGCCCGGGGGTTGGGGACCACTGCTCTAGAGAACTCTTCCTCGTCAATGCACCCGACAGGTGGCCGACATTGGAGCCCAGGCTGAGACTTCCAGGTCTGGTGATGTGTTCCTCCATGGTTTGGTAAGATTTGTACATACTCATAATTCCACTTTTCTTAGTCTATTGCTTGAACTAGCTATTACTCTAGAGCCCAGGCTGATATTTCTTCATCTGGTGATGTTGTGTAGCTTTATTATTGTGTTGATTCTTTTTCTTTATGCTCCTATGGGTTACATAAGTTCAAAACCCTTTTGAGCCCTGGCCGGTTGGCTCAGTGGTAGAGTGTCGGCCTGGCGTGCAGAAGTCCCGGGTTCGATTCCCAGCCAGGGCACACAGGAGAAGCGCCCATCTGCTTCTCCACCCCTCCCCCTCTCCTTCCTCTCTGTCTCTCTCTTCCCCTCCCGCAGCCGAGGCTCCATCGGAGCAAAGATGGTCTGGGTGCTGGGGATGGCTCCTTGGCCTCTGCCCCAGGCGCTAGAGTGGCTCTGGTCGCAACAGAGCGACGCCCTGGAGGGGCAGAGCATCGCCCCCTGGTGGGTTTGCCGGGTGGATCCTGGTTGGGCGCATGTGGGAGTCTATCTGACTGTCTCTCCCCGTTTCCGGCTTCAGAAAAATACAAAAAAAAACAAAACCCTTTTGATTTTGCCTTATTTTTAATTATTAATCATAATAAATTTCCCCCCAAAACCATCCACAAGTAATTGCAACTCTGTACCACACCTCCTGCACAGCACAGGTGTGACTACCCACCATGACAAACACACTTAGTCGTTTGTGATCTGACACCCTGTGAGATTACTTTCTGTCACTGAACTTTGTCAGATTTACTACATAGTCCTTTTTCATTTTCAATCCCTCATTTTGCCATAAATCAATCTGAAAGATGCACTAATGAGCAACATTTTGCTCATTAGTTTCACAGCTTTAGGAAGGTTCATTTCTGGGCTTGCCTTGTCAAGGCACATATGGCAGTTGATGCTTCCTGCTTCTCCTCCCCTTTTCTCTCTCCCTCTCTCTCCTTCCCCTCTCTAAAATAAATAAAATAAATAAAATAAAGGAAGGCTTATTCCTAGGTAGTTTCAGTACTCAAGTCAAATTGTTGAAATGGTGAACCTTTGGTAGTAGGGCAATACTGTAACTATGAGATGTGAATTGAGGCTGATTTTCCCAAAAGGGAAGGGGCAGGTAAACAGAAGACAGTCAGATCTTACAGGCTTTGATGATAAAATATACTCTGGGTCATTTCTTTTTTCTTTTATCTATTTGTTTTTCTTTAGTATGAAAATAAAATATTTTTAAATTTAATTTATTGTGTTTACATAGATTCTAGTGTCGCCCCGAATGCATCCCCCCTCCCCCTTATTCCCCTCAACATCTCCCTTGTCCCCTCCCAACATCGCTCTCCCCCCTTCCCTTCAGGTTTATCCCATCCTATCATCCCGTTTCCCTCTGTCCTCTTTTCCTCTGGTCCCTTTGATCTCTCCTCTGTCTCAATTCTGTTTCTCAGTTCACATTGTTCCTTGGATTCTTCAAATGAGTGAGGTCATATGATATTTTTCTTTCTCTGCCTGGCTTATTTCACTCAACATAATAGTTTCCAGGTCCATCCATGTTGTTGCAAAAGATAATAATATTTCCTTCTTTTTCATGGCCCCATAGTATTCCTTTGTATATATGTACCACAGTTTTTTTTTTGTTTTTTTTTTTTACAGAGACAGAGAGTGAGTCAGAGAGAGGGATAGACAGGGACAGACAGACAGGAACGGAGAGAGATGAGAAGCATCAATCATTAGTTTTTCATTGCGCATTGCAACACCTTAGTTGTTCATTGATTGCTCTCCCATATGTGCCTCGACCGCGGGCCTTCAGCAGACCGAGTAACCCCTTGCTGGAGCCAGCGACCTTGGGTCCAAACTGGTGAGCTTTTGCTCAAACCAGATGAGCCCGCTTTCAAGCTGGCGACCTCGGGGTCTCGAACCTGGGTCCTCAGCATCCCAGTCCGACGCTCTATCCTCTGCGCCACCACCTGGTCAGGCTGTACCACAGTTTTTTAATTGACTTGTCCCCTGACAGACACTTGGACTGTTTCCAGATCTTCACTATTGTGAACAACACTGCCGTAAACATGGGGGTGCATTTCTTTTTTTGAATGTTCTTGGAATATTTTCCTAAAAGTAGGATGGCTGGGTCAAAAGGCAGTTCCATTTTTAATTTTTTGAGGAATCTCCATACTGTTTTCCACAGTGGCTGCACCAGTCTGCATTCCCACCAGCAGTGCTGGAGGGTTCCCCTTTCTCCACATCCTCACCAGCGCCTATCATGTGTTGTTTTATTAATGAGCACCATTCTAACTGGTGCGAAGTGGTATCTCATTGTGGTTTTAATTTGCATTTCTCTAATGATTAGTAATGTTGAACATTTTTCACCTATTGGCCATCTGTATGTCCTCCTTGGAGAAATGTCTATTCATTTCTTTTGCCCATTTTTGGATTGGATTGTTTGTCTTTCTGGTGTAAAATAAAATATTTTGAGTTATTATTTATTTAGGTTCAGAGTTTTAGCTATTTAAAAAATTATTTTATTGATTTGAGAGAGACAGGAAGAGCGAGAGAAAAACATCAATTTGTTCCACTTACTTACGCATGTGCCCTGTATGTGCCCTGTATGTGCCCTCGCCAGGGATCAAACCTACAACCTTGGCGTACTGGATGATGCTCTAACCAACGGAGATACCTGGCCAGGGAAAATTTGAGATCTCAACACTAAGTGAACTAGGAAGCAAATTTACATTCATCAGATACAACTAATGGCTCAATTTTTAAAAGTTCAGACTATCTTTTTTTTTTTTTTTCATTTTTCTGAAGCTGGAAACAGAGAGAGACAGTCAGACAGACTCCCGCATGCGCCCGACCGGGATCCACCCGGCACGCCCACCATGGGGGGACGCTCTGCCCACCAGGGGGCGATGCTCTGCCCCTCCGGGGCGTCGCTACATTGCGACCAGAGCCACTCTAGCGCCTGAGGCAGAGGCCACAGAGCCATCCCCAGCGCCGGGGCCATCTTTGCTCCAATGGAGCCTTAGCTGCGGGAGGGGAAGAGAGAAACAGAGAGGAAAGCGCGGCGGAGGGGTGGAGAAGCAAATGGGCGCTTCTTCTGTGTGCCCTGGCCGGGAATCGAACCCTGGTCCTCCGCACGCTAGGCTGACGCTCTACCACTGAGCCAACCGGCCAGGGCAAGTTCAGACTATCTTAAAAGCTTGCAACATGTCAGATATAGCAGGTGTTTTCTGTATGTTGCTAGAAATCAAGAGGTTTATGAACATGTTACATGTCCAGGAATGAGCTAAGGTACTTCAAAGTCTAAACACACTGGCTGTGGAGTACAAATATTGCAATCTCAAGAGGGATCAATAGTTCATACGGACTAAATTAATATTTGCTGCTGGGTAGCAGGTGTGTGTGTGTTGTTTTTTTTTATTAATTTTTATTCATTTTTTAGAAAGGAGAGAGAGGAGAGAGAGAAGGGGGGAGGAGTAGGAAGCATCAACTCCCATATGTGCCTTGACCAGGCAAGCCCAGGGTTTTGAACCGGCAACCTCAGCGTTTCCAGGTTGACGCTTTATCCACTGCGCCACCACAGGTCAGGCCAACAGGTGTGTTTTTGAATATAAAATTATATTAGACACACAAAAAAATTATATTAGACATTGGTACCCGTACAGAACATGCTCAGCATTACAAGATCTGAAACACCAGCACAAGTTATTGGATCATTTATATCTGGTGAGCTACAATGATCTGAGTTTTGCTGTCTCAATATATACAATGGAATATTTCTCAGCCATAAAAAAGAAAGGAAATTTTACAATTTGCAATAACATAAGTGCACCTAGAAGGTGTCATGCTAAGTAAAATAAATAAGAGTAAAACAAATACCATATGACTTCATTTATGTGTGGAATCTCAAAACAAAACAAAACAAATAAAAAAATAAACAACCCATAGATACAGAGAACAAACTGCTGGTTGTCAGCTAGGAGGAGGATGGGATGGGTGAAAAAGGTAAAGAAGACTAAGAAGTACAAAATGCCAGTTCTAAAATAAGTCACAGGATGTGAAGTACAGAATATGGAATATAGTCAATAATACTGTAATCACTACGTATGGGGTCAGATGGGTACTATACATATTGTGGTGATCATTTTGTAAGGTATATAAATATCTAATCACTATGTTGTACATTTGAAGTAATGTATTGTACATCAAGAGTAATTGAAAAAAATTTAGAAAATAACTACTAGTTCATTCAGGCAATTGTTATCAATGGATAGTCAGAACTTAGGGTGAGAGGTTAGGGGGAAACAGGATCTTAGCAAGTTCTAAGGACATGATGATGTCAGTTCTCAGCACTGACACGCGTAGCCATTTTCGATGACACGTGGCCGCATACCAGAGAATTATGGGGCCGCATGCCAAGAATGACATTTCATTCTCGGCTTCTGCACAGCCAGGTGCAGTCTAGTTCTGGGACTTCCGGTTAGGCCGGTAGGGGATCTTTGACCTCACTTCCGGCCAGCGGAGCAGGGAACAGTGGAATGTCGAGGGGGACACATCTCTGAGGGCCCTGTAATCGCTATTACCAGCAACTACATAACCACAGCAATCATCATCCAATCTACTGTTTTGGGGTGTCGTGGATTTCTAATTGACCATCATTACTGAGATAAGTGAGGGGGAGGCTGGGAGAGGCGAGGGTCTGTGCAATGGGTGCCATTTCCCACCATTAGAAATAGCGGCAGTCATCTTAATTTACATAAGATGCAACTTGCAGAATTTCAAGACAGCTTCTGGGCTCAGGTGTTTGTCCACTTGAGGTCAAAGCTTGAGAATCTGGAAAGGTGCCACTTGGAGAATCAAGAGGAGTGCCACTACAAACAGGAAATTTGGAGTGCCTGGAACCGATTACCAGACACTTTTAGCACCCTGAAAAATATAGCAATGGCTTTACTCATAATTTTTCCCTCTACATACTTTTTTTTTTTTTTGTATTTTTTCTGAAGCTGGAAACGGGGAAAGACAGTCAGACAGACTCCCGCATGCGCCCGACCGGGATCCACCTGGCACACCCACCAGGGGCAACGCTCTGCCCACCAGGGGGCGATGCTCTGCCCCTCCGGGGCATCGCTCTGCCGCGACCAGAGCCACTCTAGCGCCTGAGGCAGAGGCCAAGGAGCCATCCCCAGCGCCCGGGCCATCTTTGCTCCAATGGAGCCTTGGCTGCGGGAGGGGAAGAGAGAGACAGAGAGGAAGGAGGGGGGGGGGGTGGAGAAGCAAATGGGCGCCTCTCCCATGTGCCCTGGCTGGGAATCGAACCCGGGTCCCCCGCACGCCAGGCCGACGCTCTACCGTTGAGCCAACCGGCCAGGGCTACGTACTTTTTTTTTTAATTTTTTTTTCTTGTACCCTTCTGAAGCTGGAAACGGGGAGAGACAGTCAGACAGACTCCCGCATGCGCCCGACCGGGATCCACCTGGCACGCCCACCAGGGGGCGATGCTCTGTCGCGACCAGAGCCACTCTAGCGCCTGGGGCAGAGGCCAAGGAGCCATCCCCAGCGCCCGGGCCATCTTTGCTCCAATGGAGCCTTGGCTGCGGGAGGGGAAGAGAGAGACAGAGAGGAAGGGGGGGGCGGTGGAGAAGCAAATGGGCGCCTCTCCTATGTGCCCTGGCCGGGAATCGAACCCGGGTTCCCCGCACGCCAGGCCGACGCTCCGCCGCCGAGCCAACCAGCCAGGGCCCCCTCTATGTACTTTTGTGAGACCTTATTCTCAGCGTTAAATAATATCAAAACCAACAAAAGAAACAGATTGACAGATGAAGTTAGTAGCACTTGCTTGGGCTTGAAGTATACAAAATACCAACCTTCAATTGAAGATTTAGTCAGTGAAATTCAGCAACAAAAAAGTCACTGAAAGGCAGGTTAGTTAAAGAATTCCCCTCCTCCTCACTTATCTTAGTTCACGGCACCCCACACAAGTTAAATAATATCAAGACCAACAAAAGAAATCCACTGACAGATGAACAAAGAAGTCACTAAGCAAGTAAGTTAAATAGTTTCTGGTTTATTAAATACAGTTATATATTACAATACATTTTTGTTATTTAAACTATAAATATCGCGAAATTATGGTTTTTCTAGAAGTGATACACCACCTGAGTTATGCTCGGTTTTTTGGTGAATTTTGACACACCAAGCTCAAAAGACTGCCCATCACTGTTCTAAGGCATCACTGCCCAGGATAATTGCTAACTGCAAAGGAAGAAATATCCTTTTACAATGTGAAGCTGTGGTACTCACCACTCTAATCAGGTAATGAAACTCTGCATCCACCACACTGGGACACCCAGACACTGGTGCTATCTGATAGGATGCATAAGAAATAAAAGCATTCTCTGCCTGACCAGGCGGTGGCGCAGTGGATAGAGCGTTGGACTGGGATGTGGAGGACCCAGGTTCGAGACCCTGAGGCCACCAGCTTGAGCGTGGGCTCATCTGGTTTGAGCAAAGCTCACCAGCTTGAGCCCAAGGTCACTTCACTGGCTTGAGCAAGGGGTTACCCGGTCTGCTGAAGGCCCACATTCAAGGCACATATGAGAAAGCAATCAATGAACTAAGGTGTCACAACAAAAAACTAATGATTGATGCCTCTCATCTCTCTCCATTCCTGTCTGTCTGTCCCTATCTATCCCTCTCTCTGACTCTCTGTCTCTGAAAAAAAATAAAAACAAAACCAAACAAACATTTTCTATAGAGTCTCCCTGTTAGATTACATAAATGAAATCTCATCGAGCCTATACACCCCAACTTCAGCTTATGGGAAATAAGAACAAATTAAACATAATCAGACAAATACAGAATGTGGGACATCTATAGCACAACTGGGCTGTTCCATCAAAAAATTTTAAAAACTTTTTTTTTTAAAGAGAGGGACAGAAAGGGACAAACACAAGGAGAGAGATGAGAAGCTTCAACTCATAGTTGTGGCACTTTAGTTGTTCATTGATTCATTTCTCATACATGCCTTGCTGGGGGGTAGGGGGGCTCTAGCCAAGTCAATGACCCCTTGCTCAAGCCAGCGACCTTGGATTCAAGCCAGCAACCATGGAGTCATGTCGATGATTCCACGCTCAAGCCAGCAATCTCAAAAGTTTGAACCTGGGACCTCAGCATCTCAGGCCCAGGCTCTACTCACTGCGCCACCACTGGTCAGGAAGCGTATACATACTTTATTTATTTATTTATTTCTGAAGCTGGAAACTGGGAGGTAGTCAGACAGACTCCCACATGCGCCCGACCGGGATCCACCCGGCACGCCCACCAGGGGGCGATCGCTCTGCGGCAATCAGAGCCACTCTAGTGCCTGAGGCAGAGGCCACAGAGCCATCCTCAGCGCCCAGGCCAACTTTGCTCCAATGGAGCCTTGGCTGCAGGAAGGGAAGAGAGAGACAGAGAGGAAAGGGGGGGGGGGTGGAGAAGCAGATGGGCGCTTCTCCTGTGTGCCCTGGACGGGAATGGAACCTGGGACTCCTGCACGCCAGGCCGACGCTCTACCACTGAGCCAACCAGCCAGGGCCTCGAATACATACTTTTAAAAATATCTATGTACTTAAAATTTTTCATAATAAAAAGAGTGTAAAAGTAGATACAAGACCCTGCTAGGCAAATGATACAATTTTCCCCACAACGTATCTTTTTGGTGGGGGCTGGAGGGAGGAAGCTCAGAGTCTCCAAGAGGCTCACTCCGGGTTATACACTGATAAAGAGCTCAAGGGAGTCATTTGATTAACATGTATCTTGAGCACCTACTATGTGGTGAGCACTGTTGTAGATGATGGGATACAGCACTGGATAAGGTTCACATGGTCTCATTTCTTATGGATTAGGAGAGGGGGTAGAAAGAGAAAAGAAATATGAAAAGAGGTGACATGGGCCTGACCTGTGGTGGCGCAGTGGATAGGGCATCAACCTGGAAATGCTGAGGTCGCCGGTTCGAAACCCTGGGCTTGCCTGGTCAAGGCACATGTGGGAGTTGATGCTTCCTGCTCCTCCCCCCTTCTCTTTCTGTCTCTCTCCTTTCTCTCTCCCTCTCTCTCTCCTTTCTAAAATGAATACATAAATAAATTAATTAAAAAAAAAAAAAAGAAAAGAGGTGACATGGAGTAGAGACCTGGTAAAATGAGATTGGTAGAAAGGCTGTTGGAAGAGTGTTCCAGCCAAAGGGAACAGGGAACGGCTAGTTCCAAGGCCCAGAAATTGGAGTGTGCTCGCAGCGGGCGGGCCAGACTCGCCAGTGTAGCTGGGTTGTATGCTGTCAAGAGGAAGTCAGAGAAGTTTTCAGACCCTTCAGAGCACTCCGTGGACTTTTGTTTTTTAATTCTGAGTAGGATGAGAAGACCCTAGATTCTAGGGCTTAGAAGATGATGAATAAATGATTAAGATGCTTCTTGTTCAGTGACTTGAAGAAAACAAAATAGGATGGGATTTAATAGAGAGGCTTGGGGAGAGCTGCCAGTAGCCAGGCAGTCCCGGAAGCCCCCGTGGGAAGGTGACTTCGGAGCTGAGGCATTAAGGGAGAAAGCGCAAGGAATTCAAAGGGCTGGGGGAAGGGAGAAGGAAAGAGGTTGGATCTTGAGAAATGAAACCAGAAGCGAAGCCACCGGGCCTAGGAGGCCCGGGGAGGAGTCTCCTCCAGCTGGGGAGGGAGCGGTGTAAGGATAGCGCCCCGCCCCAGCCGGTCGCCCCACCCGGCCTCTGGGGAGGGAGGAGGCGCCGGCCGGGCTCCAGGATGCCGCTATCTCTGAGTATTCCACCCTTGGCCTGCGGCCCATCCCCCACCGAGGGACAGCGCGGGAGGGCAGGTTGGGAAATGTGGACTCTGCCCTCAGGGTCCTGGTTTCCTCTGCTTGGCCAGCCTTTCCACTTTTCTCCAGTTCAATAGGGCAGGAGCTGGGCCTCTCTAAGCCTCAGTTTGTTCATCTGTAAAGTGGGAGTGCTTCTCATACTGGCCTTAGTGTGGTTATCTTTAGGACAGTTAAAGAGAACCTATTTAAAGCCCTGGCCGTAGAGTGTTGGCCTGGCGTGTGGAAGGTCCCGGGTTCGATTCCTGACCAGGGCTCGATTCCTGGCCAGGGCACACAAGAGGAGCGCTCATCTGCTTCTCCACCCTTCCCCTCTTCTTTCTCTCTATCTCTCTCTTCCCTTCGCACAGCCAAGGCCTAGGCACTGAGGATGGTTCCATGAGCTCCGCCTCAGGCGCTAGAAAGGCTCTGGTTGCAACGGAGCAACACCCCAGATGGGCAGAGCATCGCCCCTTAGTCGACTTGCCAGGTGGATCCCAGTCCGGCACATGGGGGAGTCTGTCTCTCTGCATCCCCGCTTCTCGCTTCAGAAACACACACACACACACACACACACACACACACACACGCCTATTTAAAAGTGAGTCAGGTCGCCTGACCAGGTGGTGACGCAGTGGATAGAGCATCAGACTGGGATGCTGAGGACCCAGGTTTGAGACTCCAAGGTCGCCAGCTTGAGTGCAGGCTCATCTGGTTTGAGCAACAGCTCACCAGCTTGGACCCAAGGTCGGTGGCTCGAGCAGGGGGTCACTTGGTCTGCTGTAGCCCCACAGTCAAGGCACATATGAGAAAGCAATCAATGAACAACTAAGGTGTCACAATACGCAACGAAAAACTAATGCTTGATGCTTCTCATCTCTCCGTTCCTGTCTGTCTGTCCCTATCTATCCCTCTCTTTGACTCTATCTCTGTCTCTGTAAAAAAAAAAAAAAAAAAAAAAAAAAGTGAGTCAGGTCTATTACCTCTCTGCTCAACACCTTCCTATGACTTCCATCTCCCTCAGGGTAAAGCTCAGGTCCTTGCTGTAGGACTCCCACAGACCCTACACAATTTGTTTCTCTCAACTTTTTCACCTCATCTTCTAGAACTCTCCCTCTTGCTCACTTGCTTCAGCCACCCTGACCTCGTCAGAGTCCCCAAACTTTCCAACATGCTCTGATCTCAGGGACTTTGCACTGGCTGTTCCCTCTGCTAGAGGATCAGCCCCCCACAGCTTCACTTGGCTCACTTCTCCTCCTTCAGGTCTTTACTCAAATGGCACCTTTTCAATGATGCCTTCACTACCCATTCCATCTATACAGTGATACCCCCATCATTTACCACCTGAGACTGCATGTTACTTATTTATTGTATTTATTTTGGGCTCCCCCAAACACACTGAGATGTTTTATGAAAACAGAAACTATTTTACTCTTGTGCCGGGAAGAGTGCCAGGCCCTCAGTAGGCAGTCAATAAATTTGAGCAATTACTGAAATCCTTGCTGTGTATCAGGCCCCCTTTTACACACTTTGCAGGATCACTCAATGAGGCAGCTATTACTGCAGGTGTTTTTTTTTTTTTTTTTAAATTAATTAATTTTAGAGAGAGAGGAAGGGAGAGAGACACAGAACATCAGTCTGTTTCTGTATGTACCCTGACCGGGTTCAACCTGCAACGTTTGCATATTGGGACGATACTGTAACCAACCAAGCAGTCCAGCCGGAGCTACTCCAAGTCTTGAGGTTGGGACATGCTGCTAGTTTGGAGAATGGCAGACAATGCTATGGCTGGAGCATAGGAGTGAGGGATTGTTGCGGAGGTGAGTCTGGAGAGGTGGGAAGGAGGGTTGCCCATAGCAAGGTCAGGAGTTCATTTTTTTCAACAATAGCAAAAATAATTTATTTTGAGCGCCCACTATGTCAAGCATAGTTCCATGCCCCAGGGTATACAGCTGGGCTAAGGCAGACAAAACCCTTTCCTCCTAGTTTTGATAGACCAGGATCCTAATCATAAATAGGTAATAACTTGAGATTGTGTAGATGCTACTAAGAAAATCAAACAGGCCCTGGCCGATTGGCTCAGTGGTAGTGTGTCAACCTGGCATGTGGGTGTCCTGGGTTCGATTCCTGATGAAGGCACACAGGAGAGGTGACCATCTGCTTCTCCTCCCTTCCCCATCCCTCCTTCTCTCTCTCTGTCTCTCTTCCCCTCTGGTTGGTTCCAGCACCAGGCACTGAGAGCTGAGGATGGCTCTGTGGAGCTTCCACCTCAAGTGCTAACAATAGCTTGGCTATGAGCATGGCTCCAGATAGGCAGAGCATCAGTTTCAGATGGGTCCTGGACTGGGCACATATAGGAGTCTGTCTATCTCCCCTCTCATTTATTTTTTATTTTATTTTTTATTAGAGTCAGAGAGAGGGACAGATAGGGACAGACAGACAGGAAGGGAGAGAGATGAGATACATCAATTCTTCGTTGTGACACTTTAGTTGTTCATTGATTGCTTTCCCATATGTGCCTTGACCGTGGGGCTACAGCAGACCGAGTGACCCATTGCTCGAGCCAGCGACCTTGGGTCCAAGCTGGTGAGCTTTGCTCAAACCAGATGAGCATCCCAGTTCGATGCTCTATCCACTGTGCCTCCACCTGGTCAGGCCTCCTCTCTCATTTAAAAAATAAATAAAAAAAGAGCCTGACCAGGTGGTGGCGCAATGGATAGAGCCTCGGACTGGGTTGCTGAGGACCCAGGTTCGAGACCCCAAGGTCGCCAGCTTGAGTACGGGCACATCTGATTTGAGCAAAGCTCACTAGCTTGGACCCAAGGTCGCTGGCTCGAGCAAGGGGTCACTCGGTCTGCTGTAGCCCCACGGTTAAGGCATACATATGGGAAAGCAATCGATGAACAACTAAAGTGTCGCAACGAAGAATTGAGGCTGCTTCTCATCTCTCTCCCTTCCTGTCTGTCTGTCCCTATCTGTTCCTCTCTCTGACTCTCTCTGTCTCTGTAAAATATAAAAGAAAGAAAATCAAACAGAATATGATGTGGTGGTGGTGCATCTGGACACTTTGAGCTAGGAAATGCAGGGAAGGCCTCTCTGAAGTGTCTTCTGGGGAGTTAATAGCAAGTACAAAGGCTCCAGGGCCAAAATAAGTTTGGGATGAAAGGAGACTAATGTGGCTGGAAGTGAGGGAGGGAGAGGAAAGTGACAGATTAAACTGGGTAAATTAGGAACAAGATTGTCAGGCCGCACAGGATTTGAAGTTGGAGTTTTATTCTATGTGAGAAATCACTGAAACTTTACTTTTTTTTTTTAAAAAAGATTTTATTTATTCAATTTTCAGAGAGGAGAGAGAGAGAGAGACAGAGAGACAGAGACAGAGAGAGGGAGAGAGAAAGGGGAGGAGCAGAAAGCATCAACTCCCACATGTGCCTTGACCAGGCAAGCCCAGGGTATCGAACAGGCAACCTCAGCGTTCCAGGTAGACGCTTTATCCCACTGCGCCATCACAGCTCAGGCTGAAAATTTACTATTTAAAAAAAAATGTTTAGGCCCTTGCCGGTTGGCTCAGTGGTAGAGCGTTGGCCTGGCATGCAGAAGTCCCGGGTTCGATTCCCAGCCAGGGCACACAGGAGAAGCGCCCATCTGCTTCTCCACTCGTCCCCCTCTCCTTCCTCTCTGTCTCTCTCTTCCCCTCCCGCAGCCGAGGCTCCATTGGAGCAAAGATGGCCCGGGCGCTGGGGATGGCTCCTTGGCCTCTGCCCCAGGCGCTAGAGTGGCTCTGGTCGCGACAGAGCGATGCCCCGGAGGGGCAGAGCATCGCCCCCTGGTGGGCAGAGCGTCACCCCCTGGTGGGCGTGCCGGGTGGATCCCGGTCGGGTGCATGCGGGAGTCTATCTGACTGTCTCTCCCGTTTCTAGCTTCAGAAAAATACAAAAAAAAAAAAAAAATGTTTATTGTATTAACTTTAGAGAAAGAGGGAGACAGGAACATCAATCTGCTCCTGTATGTGCCCTCACCAGAAATTGAACCAGCAACCTCGGAGCTTTGGGATGATGCTCTAACCAACTGAGCTATCCCACCAGGGCACTGGAAATCACTGAAAGTTTTAAGTAGGAAGAAGACTCCTATTGAGATGGGGACATCAAAAGTGCCTTCTTGGCCCTGGCCGGTTGGCTCAGTGGTAGAGCGTCGGCCTGGCGTGCGGAAGTCCCGGGTTCGATTCCCAGCCAGGGCACACAGGAGAAGCACCCATCTGCTTCTCCACCCCTTCCCCTCTCCTTCCTCTCTGTCTCTCTCTTCCCCTCCCGCAGCCGCAGCCGAGGCTCCATTGGAGCAAAGATGGCCCGGGCGCTGGGGATGGCTCCTTGGCCTCTGCCCCAGGCGCTAGAGTGGCTCTGGTGCGACAGAGTGACGCCCAGGATGGGCAGAGCATCGCCCCCTGGTGGGCATGCCGGGTGGATCCCGGTCGGGTGCATGCGGGAGTCTGTCTGACTGTCTCTCCACGTTTCCAGCTTCAGAAAAATACAAAAAAAAAAAAAAAAAAAAAAAAAGTGCCTTCTTGAGATCTTCTTGACCATGTCCTCTCTTAGATTTACCGTATTTTTTGCTCCATAAGATGCACTCCCCCAAGCCCCCCAAGTGGAGGGGGAAATGCCTGTGTCTTATGGAGCGATAAATATGGCATTTTATTAAGTATTTTAACATCATTTGGTTCAGAGTAGTATTTTTCTTATTTTCTTCCTTAAAACCCTAGGTGTGTCTGATGGTCAGGTGCGTTTTATGGAGTGAAAAATACAGTAGATGCAATGATCCTCAGGTTAAGGATCTGGCTGAGCCGGGAAGCACAAGCAAAATCGCCCTCCTCTCCCTGCCTGTGGACTATGCCCAAGTGTGATTCCTCTTTGCAACCCTCCCAGAAACGTCCTTAAAGCACTTACCACGTCCTCAAGGCTGTGTGGACACATAAGCAGTACAGTAGCAAGATTACCACATTGTATCTTCCCTGGTCTCCCTTCTCTTTTTTTATTTTTTTATTTTTGTTTATTCATTTTAGAGAGAAAAAGAGAGAAGGGAGGGAGGAGCAGGAAGTATCAACTCTTATGTGCCTTGACCAGGCAAGCCCAGGGTTTTGAACTGGCAACCTCAGCATTCTAGGCCAATGCTTTATCCACTGCAGCACCACAGGTCAGGCTCCCTTCTCTTTTACCCTCACTCTCAACAGCCTGGGCTTGCACCTCACAAATAAATCGAGAACTATGAACTTTAGCTAATGGTATTTATTCTCCTCTGGCCTCAGCAGCACATTTCATACGGTGAAAGTGTTGACTTTTAAGCACTAGAAAGTCCTATCCTTTGGCATGTAATTCATGTGACTCAGTTTCTCCCTCCTGTGTCTACCCATGTGGCTGGGGAATATAAATCTATCAAGAAGCCAGTTAAGAATCAGGCTCTGGAGCCCTGGCTGGTGGCACATTGGATAGAGCATTGTCCCAGAGCACCAAGGAGACAAGCTTGACCCAAGGTCACTGGTTTGAGTCCCTCAGGGCAAGTATGTGAAGTAACCAATGGGTGTACAACTAAGTGGAACAACCAACTTGGTGTTTTTCTCTCCCTCCCTTCTCTCTTAAATCAATGAAGGAGAACCAGGCTAGAGGCAAATTGAGTTGAGTCCTAGCTCCCTACTAACTAGTTATTAGCTGGGTGACCTTGAACAAGTGACTCTCTGACCTAAGGTTCCTCCTATATAAAACATGTTTATAGTATCTACTTCTTGAGGATTAAATAACTTAATTCAAGTAAAGTGGGCAGAACAGTATTCTAACAAGTACTCAATAAATGTCACTTTTAAATAGTATACCTACCTCACCTTTGACAGGGAAAGGGTACAGGTGTTCAGGGAGTTTACAAACTTTAAAAAACACCATCCCTTCCAAAATACTTTTATTAAAAAAAAAAATTACAATCAAACCCCACCCAAACCACCACAAACCCGCCTTTCTTTTAAATAATGCGGCATGGAGCAGTTTGGTTTCCACTCTATTGCACGTGGTCCGGCCTGATTATGAATCAGGAGGCTGCTTGGACTGAAGTCCTGCTAAGAAGGTGGGGTTCACCCTTGGGGAGGAGGCCAGCCCCTCCTACTCCTTCCAGGTATAAAAGGCAGAAGCTGAGTTTCCATAGCAACCAGGCAACACATCCCTGTTACCCTCTGACAGGCCCAACTTATCTTCCCTGAGGCCACAGTGTTCATAAGAGGAGTAGAAACTGGAGGTGAAGGCAGAAGAAATGTGGAAGTGGGAAATCAGACTCCCAGAAACGGAGTCTCATTAAGGCATTTGGAACAGATAAATTAATTCAGGAAGACCCACCTTCACAGAAGGCTGAGGTAACCAGACACACACACACATGCAAGACAGTTTGTGGAACCTTGAAATGGGACAAAAGGAGGTCAGCCACTGCTTAAAACCCCCACCAAAACCCACACACATACAAACTGCATCTAGGATCCAGCCCACCGAGGCTGAGATGTGGAAGGAGCACCTCCTAATCATCAAAGTTTTAGGATCCCAGAATTATTTCCATGATGTGATCTAGTTCATTCCACTCCCAGGACCCAGGGGCACAGAAGAGGTGAGGAGGCTCAGGTGGGGCCAGCACAGGCTCCTTCTCCACTGTGGATGTGTCAATGTCCAGAAAGAAGTCATCCAGACTTGAGTCCCCCAAGTACCGGGAGCTCAGAGCTTCTAAGAAGACTGGATCAGGCTGGGGTAGCACTTCATTCTGAGGGCCTGGGGGAGCCACTAGATTCTGAGGAGTCTCCGTCTCGTCCATGGAAGTCTCCAGCTCCCTGAGAATAGAGCCAATGGTTGTTGACAAGGAGAAGTCCTCCTCACCCAAAAAGAGGGGCTCAGGGGGGAGGGTGGGTGCTGGAGCAAGGCAAAGTGCGGCCTGGAGCTGCTGTAGGGTATTGTGGATGAGGACATGCCTGCGGAGGCTGGGTGCTCGAGGGCCCAGGCTTCGCTGGACTTTGTCTAGGGAGATGCGGAGCAGGGCTTGCTGGTAGCTTCGCAGGCCTGCTGGACCCCAGCCCCACTTCTCATCCTCCTCTTCCTCTTCCAAGTCAGAGTGTTTCCTCTTCAAGCCTCCTACCATGATGCCCTGTAGAGAGAAGAGGAGCAAGTCAGATACAGTCAGGCTAGTTCAAATCCTGAATGTCCTATATCAGTGGTTGGCAAACCGTGGCTTGCGAGCTACATGCAGCTCTTTGGCCCCTTGAGTGTGGCTCTTCCACAAAATACCACATGCAGGCGCTACCTTGATAAAAAATTACCTTTTTTTTTTTTTTTAGGAATTACCTTCTTATACAGTGGTACCTTGAGATACAAACAGACCAACATACGATTTTTTTTTTTTAAGATACGAGCTGCAACTCGGTCTGTATTTTTGTTCGAGATCCAAGCAAAATTCCGAGATATGAGTCATGATTCGGCAAGCTGCTGCTAGTTGGCACATTGGCGCACGGGTCCAGTATTGGCAGTTTGATTTTCGAGTTGACTGATTTACGAGCTCGGTTACAGAATGAATTAAATTTGTATCTCAAGGTACCACTGTATAGTTTAAGTTTAAAACATTTGGCTCTCAAAAGAAATTTCAATCGTTGTACTGTTGATATTTGGCTCTGTTGACTAATGAGTTTGCTGACCACTGTGATTGTTGGTGATTTCTAATGATCTGAACTTCAGTTTTCCCACCTTTAAAATAGAGATAATATGACTCCTAAAAGGCTGAGGAGGAGAGTCAATGTAACAAAGAAAACAAGACCTGGACACATTTGTATTTAAATCCCACTTATTTGCCTGGGTCGCCTGGAATAGTGAGTTTTCCTCCTTGAGACTCAATTTCCTCATCTGTGAGAGAGGATCCTAACTCAACTCCTCTGAGCCTTAAAACAATTCTTTCCACAGCACTC
This sequence comes from Saccopteryx bilineata, assembly GCF_036850765.1. Taxonomy (NCBI): domain Eukaryota; kingdom Metazoa; phylum Chordata; class Mammalia; order Chiroptera; family Emballonuridae; genus Saccopteryx; species Saccopteryx bilineata. The sequence goes on from NC_089498.1 coordinate 46,462,677, forward strand.
ATTTCTTCAAATGTGATACAGACAAGAAAGGTGTGGAATATAGAGACCTAGACTGGAAGTAGGGAATGCTGGGCTTGAAATTTGCCTTTCACACTGCTCAGCTATGTGATCTTGGGAAGTGACCTGACATTAACTCTCTAGGCTTCAGTTTCCTCTTCTATAAAATGGGGATTGTAAAAATTCTCACCACATTGTCAAGAAGACCCCACCTACAGTACAGGGCTCATCACACAGGAAATACTGAACAAGAGTTAACTGCCATTATTCCTTCAATAATTTTTTTTTGAGTGCCTAATATATTCAAGTGCCTAATATATTCCTGGACTGGAGCCTTGTTAGGGAATCTATATGTCGAGACTCTCCTTTCAGAGTGTGTGTGTGTATGTGTGTATATATATATATATTTTTTTTTTTTTTGCATTTTTCCGAAGCTGGAAAACGGGGAGGCAGTCAGACAGACTCCCGCATGTGCTCAGAGTATATTTCTGTTCACGTTCTTTCCCTAACTGGGAGCGCTCCCAAAAGCAGGAAAGGACCTCCCACATCACCTTAGCTCGCGCCTCACGCTTCCCCCAAACCGAGGCCCCACAGAAAAACTTGCTCTAAGTCGACCCACGCCAAGCTCCGCCCCCTTCCGATCCACCCAACCAGACCTCGGCTCTCTACAGGCTACGCCCCCTGCACGGATCTCCCTTCAGCAGCCAGGCACTCCCCAATTTGGCCCAGGGGCTTCTGGGAAATGTGGGCCAATAGCCGCCAGGTACGCACGTAGACCTTGAGCGTGCACTGTAATCCCCGGAGAACACGGCAAACCACAAGGAGGAACCTCCCCCACCCTCCGTCTCCGCATGCGCACAAACGCCCGGGGCGAGTGGGGGTAGGGAATCCGGACGTCCAGCTGCCAGGCGCCCGCCGAGCCCCGCCCTCCGCTGCTACCAGGGCTGCTGCTGCTCCGAGCTCCGAGCCCGGAACACCCCTCCCCCACTCTAGACTGCAGCTCTAACTCTGCTTTCTCCGGGTCCTTCGGACCCCAGAAAGTCCTGGATTATTTCCCTAAACTGCTCTCGGGTTCAGAGACCTAAGCCTCAACACATCGTTCAAAGATTACAAATGCTCTCCGATCCGCTCTGTTCCGGACATCAGGTATCTCAATTTTGAGACCTTTCCCCGCCAACTTTCTTCTATCCTCCTGTCTTTCAAACGTCTCTCGACTTCACTTCCAAACTACCCCCTCCAGCTCCAAGACCTGAACAAGAAACTCTTCCCTAACACCCCCTCTCTGCCACTGCGTCTGGGAAACCAAGATTGCTTGCCCTAGTTCTCTCGCTTCTCCAAAATGTCCGGGATTTCAGCTTCAACCCTCCCACCTTTTCCAGAACCGTAAAACCCCAAACTCAACCCGTCTGGGAGACCCGAACTGTCCTAATCTCCAGATTCCCTGCGCCAAAAGTTCCGTCCCTGGTTGTCTCCCTTTTCCAAATACCCCAGGTCCTAGCTTCAAACTCTCTCCACTTGAAGATCCTGCCCTAACAACTTCGTCTCCGGTCCACGATCTCGAATTAAGTCTCCGGTTTCCAAACCCTATCAGTCACCCTGAATCTGCGCTCTCCACTTCCACCCAGACCCCGCCTCCACAACTCTCGGGGCGCGCCTTTACCTCCCCAACCCAATGCAGGTATCAAACCAGGCAGCCGCCTCTCACCTTATCTGCCAAACTCACAAGGACTACCTCCGGAAACGTCTGCAACTTTGCGACCCTCCAGTGCTGGACAGGGGCCTACCTAGCCTTCCTCCGGCCTCTTGGTCTGGCCTCAGGCTCACCCAGCTCCACTCCGGAGCCGGGCCTCGAGCCGCGATTGGCTGGAATCCTGCCCGCCGCGGAGCGCGGATTGGCTGGGCGGGGCCACGCCTTTCGCCCGACCCCCCCCCCTTCCCTATCCTTGCACCCGGGACCATTTAAAGGATTTTGACTGTCCAGGGGGCGGGGCCAGAAAACTGTTTCCTTCAAATCAGCTACTGTTTTCGCTCCAAGATCGTCGGCATTGTTTTCTGAACCCTCTATACCAGGCTTGGATCCCATCGCGGAGCAAGACAGGCTGTTACACTTGGCCTTACCCCGTTTTTCGGGAGGACGGGTCGGAACCACTTGCGGAGGCCGCGCCCCGGGGATTCCTAGGAGGACGTTGCAGAGCGGTGCGTGACGCCGCGGAAGGCCAGCCAGTAGTTTGGCGCAGCGTACGTTGCCTGGGCGATCGCAGCCCACCCTTTCACTGCCCTTGTCCTGCCCCGCCCAACACTTTACCTTGCCCGCGCCTTAGTCTTCGACTCATCAGCAAATTCTCTGATTTGCTGGGCCGTCCCGCAACCTTTTGACGTCCCATCCTGGTCTCTCCGCTGCTGGAGACTGATTCATGGCTCTCCACTACTGGGGGGACAAAGTCCAAGCTCCTTACTTTTACCTCAAAGCCCTTCACTGTCTGGCCAGATGCACACTCCTCTTTGCTCCCTACCCTCCTGTCACACCAATTCACTTTTGAGTTTTTCTAAAATGGCTTCAGGTACTCTTCACCACCATAAACAGATTTTTGTCTGTTTTCTTTTTACTTTATCCCCAGTGCCTACAACAATGCCAGCTACATAGCAAGTACTAAAAATGAGAATTAAAAATATAGTAAGGGATGGAAACTAGACTTTTGGTGGTGACCACAATATAGTATATATATATTGTAATGTTGTACACCTGAAATTTATGTAATGTAATAACCAATGTTACCTCAATGAAAATAAATTTAAAAAAGATTTCTGACTTTGGCCAATTAACTCAGTCGGTTAGTATCATCTGGGAAACAACAAGGTTGTGGGTTCCATCCCTAGTTAGGGCACATATGGGAAGTGGCCAATGAATGCACAATTAAGTGGAACAACAAATGAATGTTTCTTTTCTTGCCTCTCTCTCTCTAAAAATCAATCAATTAAAAAAAGGTTTCTGGCCCTGGCCGGTTGGCTCAGCGGTAGAGCGACGGCCTGGCGTGCGGGGGACCCGGGTTCGATTCCTGGCCAGGGCACACAGGAGAAACGCTCATTTGCTTCTCCACCCACCCCCCTTCCTCTCTGTCTCTCTCTTCCCCTCCGGCAGCCAAGGCTCCATTGGAGCAAAGATGGCCCGGGCACTGGGGATGGCTCCTTGGCGTCTGCCCCAGGCCCCGGAGGGGCAGAGCATCGCCCCTGGTGGGCGTGCCCGGTGGATCCCGGTTGGGCGCATGCTGGAGTCTGTCTGACTGTCTCTCCCCGTTACCAGCTTCAGAAAAAAAAAAAAAAGGTTTCTGGAACTTTCAACTTGTTTCCTCATTCTATAAATAGACCCTCAATTCCCAGGTGTAAAGCCAGTTGCCGCAGGGACCATCACAACAGCCTGGCCCGTGCAGGTTTGCATTAGATTCCGACAGATGGTAATGAAACAATGGAGCCAAGAACTGGTGGGCCATCATCTTTAATCCTAGCTTGCACCTGGCGGGCAAGTAAAAACACACACTGGGCTCCAAAACCCACTCATTCAGTGCTCACAAAGCTACTGACTTTATCTGAGTTTCCCAGAATCAAAGGTTTCTAGCTCACCAGACTTATTCACCTCTGTTCCCTATCTCCTTCCTTCTCCCCGCACAAACTGTGCACAAACTGGCTTCTCACTCAGCACTCCACCATCTTGGCTGCTTCTCCTGGCCTCCTCCACGTGGCCTTTCTCCGCTCTCCTCTCTAATGCTAATCTCAGGAACAGAGAGAGAGAGCAAGCTCCTGGTCTGCCCCACTTTATAGTGTAGGAATCAAAACCTTTAATCCAATATACAAACAAGGAAGTCTCTGATATAAAGTCACTTATCTGAGGCATAATGGGATTCCTCATGAGAGTGCACCACCCTACATCAAAGAGGGTGGGAAAGGCTTAGACCTAAAACCAAGCCCCTGGCTACAAGGATCCTGCCTGCCCACAGCCCGCCCCCAACACATATTAATATAATCACGCCCATCCCAAGAAGAAGGACAACTAATATCACCTGGGGGACGGGCTTCCCCATGGGCAGTGCCATCTTTAACAAAGTGAGCATAATATATTTTATCTGCCCAACACCAGGATTCCTCTCATCACAAATCATGGCAAAGGATTCTTCGTGGAGGCCCTCCCTGAAGCTCCAGGGTGGATTGGTTCCAATGATGCATTTCCCTCATGGCAGCGCCCTGACTTCTCTGCCCATGCCTCTATTATCCTTGCCCTGAGCTGTCACCATCTGGACTGTGGCCTTCTGAAGACAGGTAACATGGTTATATCGGTCATCTAGTAGAGGGCTGGACACAAAACAGGCGCCCAGTTAAAGTTTGTTAAATACCCAAACAATAGGGCAGAAAGAAAAAAGGAGGCTGAAATAAAACAGTGCAAATGCCCAGAAAGTTTGACCCAGTAGTGTCCCACCCCTCAAGTTTGCACCAAGGGGAAAGCTAGGCAGTTTTCTTCAGGCTACCCCAAGCCAGTTCTCACTGGTTAGAATTTGACAACCAAGTCATCCTGCTGTTTGCAGAAACAGTGTGAGATTGGATGGCGGAGATGGTGGGGAGTAGGGGAGAGAGTGTTGAGGGGGAGCTGGGAAGAGGCTGGAGGTAGGAAGAGAGGCCTGGGAAAGATGGCTCTGGGGAATAAAGGCAGGGACAGATTTCAGAGGACATGGTTCGGAAGGGGCAATTCTTTGCACCCCACCAAACCTGCCCCCCCCCTCCAGGGTCCTCATCTAAGAGTGTGGTAAGGTGCCAGAGAACTGTAAAACTTAGTATTGGCAACACCTTTTTTATTTTTTTATTTTTTATTTTTTATTTATTTATTTATTTTTTACAGAGACAGAGAGTGAGTCAGAGAGAGGGATAGACAGGGACAGACAGACAGGAACGGAGAGAGATGAGAAGCATCAATCATTAGTTTTTCATTGCACCTTAGTTGTTCATTGATTGCTTTCTCATATGTGCCTTGACCACGGGCCTTCAGCAGACGGAGTAATAACCCCTTGTTGGATCCAGCAACCTTGGTTCAAGCTGGTAGGCTTTTGCTCAAACCAGATGAGCCCACGCCCAAGCTGGGGACCTCGGGGTCTCGAACCTGGGTCCTCTGCATCCCAATCCGACGCTCTATCCACTGCACCACCACCTGGTCTGGCTATTTTTTATTTTTATTTTTTTGTATTTCTCTGAAGCGGGAAACGGGGAGAGACAGTCAGACAGACTCCCTCATGCGCCTGACCGGGATCCACCCGACACGCCCACCAGGGGCGAAGCTCTGCCCACCAGGGGGCGATGCTCTGCCCCTCCGGGGCGTCGCTCTGCCGTGACCAGAGCCACTTTAGCGCTTGGGGCAGAGGCCAAGGAACCATCCCCAGCGCCCGGGCCATCTTTGCTCCAATGGAGCCTTGGCTGCGGGAGGGGAAGAGAGAGACAGAGAGGAAGGAGAGGGGAAGGGGTGGAGAAGCAAATGGGCGTTTCTCCTATGTGCCCTGGCCGGGAATCGAACCCGGGTCCCCCGCACACCAGGCCGACGCTCTACCCCTGAGCCAACCGGCCAGGGCCTTGTATTTTTCTGAAGCTGGAAACGGGGAGAGACAGACTCCCGCATGCGCCCGACAGGGATCCACCCGGCACGCCCACCAGGGGGCGACGCTCTGCCCACCAGGGGGCGATGCTCTGCCTATCCGGGGCATCGCTCTGCCGTGACCAGAGCCACTCTAGCGCCTGGGGCAGAGGCCAAGGAGCCATCCCCAGCGCCCGGGCCATCTTTGCTCTAATGGAGCCTCGCTGCCGAAGGGGAAGAGAGAGACAGAGAGGAAGGAGAGGGGGAGGGGTGGAGAAGCAGATGGGCGCCTCTACTGTGTGCCCTGGCCGGGACTCAAATCCAGGACTTCTGCACGCCAGGCCGACGTTCTACCACTGAGCCAACTGGCCAGGGCGGCAACACCATTTTAAAGAGGAAAAGTCAGGCTTTCTGTCCCGTCCTTTCTTTGGAAAATGGAGGGAAAAGAATATGAAAGTCTCCTGACTTACAAGGAAAACTGGGTCATTTAGTTTTAGTTCTCTGAAAGGATTAAGGTTATCTGAAGAACTTCCTTTCCCTTTCAATGAGAGACAAAATTTACACACCACCCTATACTGATTTTATTTTTATTATTATTATTGTTATTTTTTTTTCATTTTTCTGAAGCTGGAAACAGGGAGAGACAGTCAGACAGACTCCCGCATGCGCCCTACCGGGATCCACCCGGCATGCCCACCAGGGGCGGTGCTCTGCCCCCCAGGGGGCGATGCTCTGCCCATCCTGGGCGTCGCCATATTGCGACCAGAGCCACTCTAGCGCCTGAGGCAGAGGCCACAGAGCCATGCCCAGCGCCCGGGCCATCTTTGCTCCAATGGAGCCTTGGCTGCGGGAGGGGAAGAGAGAGACAGAGAGGAAAGCGCGGCGGAGGGGTGGAGAAGCAAATGGGTGCTTCTCCTATGTGCCCTGGCCGGGAATCGAACCCGGGTCCTCCGCACGCTAGGCCGACGCTCTACCGCTGAGCCAACCGGCCAGGGCTTCTATTATTATTTTTAAAGATTTTATTTATTCATTATAGAGAGGGAGAGAGAGAGAGAGAGAGAGAGAGAGAAGGGGGAGGAGCAGGAAGCATCAACTCCCATATGTGCCTTGACCAGGCAAGCCCAGGGTTTTGAACCAGCAACCTCAGCATTTCCAGGTTGACACTTTATCCACTGCGCCACCACAGGTCAGGCCCACCCTATACTGATTTTAGCTCTCCCTCCCTTCCTGGAATCCTGAGATTAATATGTACCTCTAGGCCAGTGGTAGTCAACCTGGTCCCTACCACCCACTGGTAGGCATTCCAGCTCTCATGATGGGCGGTAGCAGAGCAACCAAAGTATAAATAAAAAGATAGATTTAACTATAGTAAGTTGTTTTATAAAGATTTATTCTGCCAAACTTAGCAAAAATCTGACATAAAGTACTTGGTAAGTAATTATTATTATGTGCTTTAACTTGCTGTAACTCTGCTTTATAAATTTTATAAAGTAAAGTTACTTCCCTACTTTATAAATCACCATTACTGTGGAACCAGTGGGCAGTTAGAAAATTTTACTACTAACAGAGATACAAAAGTGGTCGGTAGGTATAAAAAGGTTGACTACCCCTGTTTTAGGCAAAGGAGGAGAGATAGACACTAAAAGATTTGTGAATGTATTTTAATATGTAAAATGACATCACCATTGTGTTACCTTGAAAGTTTTAACGTTTTTTTAAAGATTTTATTTATTTATTCATTTTAGAGAGGAGAGAGAGAGAGAGAGAAAGAGAGAGAGAGAGAGAAGGGAGGATCAGGAAGCATCAACTCCCATATGTGCCTTGACCAGGCAAGCCCAGGGTTTTTTTGAACCAGTGACCTCAGCATTCCAGGTAGATGCTTTATCCACTGTGCCACCACAGGTCAGGCTTAACGTTTTTTTAAATCCCCTAGACAAATGTTATAATCTTGTTAATGATTGTGTCATGCTGTCATGCTCCTCCCAACCTGTGTGTGGTCAAAGGGTATATAACCAGCCTCTGAGATACATTTGGGGCTGCACAATTTGGGTCAGATACGCCCCGTGTTAGTCATATGCGGCTGGCATATTAATAAATCTCCTCCTTTTAATAAAACCTTTCAAAATTCATCTGGACTTGGTGTCTCTATGTAAACCCACAGAAGTGAGGTATGGTACTTTACAACATTTGGGGGCTCGTCCGGGATTCGTTGTTCTGCGTCACCAGGTAGAGACACCCTGAATCGGCTGGTCTCTCCGGGGGACTGCCCAACTGCACTGGAATTTCAAGGAAAGGCGCCATCTGAGATGTTTTCAGGGCTCCCCGTTTTCCTGTAGGGTTCAGACAGTTCTTCGGTAGATACCCTCTGATTCCCAAATTCGATGATTTGGACAATTCAGCCAAGAAATCAAGGAGGTAGGTAAAGCAACTCTTTTGCTTTACTGAATTCTAGCTAGCTTTTCTGTTTGGGATTAGTATGTAGGTAAGGCAGTAGGTAAAGCAACTCTTTTTCTTTACTAAATTCTAGTTTTTCGTCTGTTCTGATTCTTGCTTTGCTGTTTGTGACTCTGGAGGTGTGTAGGTAAAGCAACTCTTTTTTTTTTTTTTTTTTTTTACAGGGACAGAGAGAGAGTCAGAGAGAGGGACAGACAGGGACAGACAGACAGGAACAGAGAGAGATGAGAAGCATCAATGATCAGTTTTTCGTTGCAAGACCTTAGTTGTTCATTGATTGCTTTCTCATATATGCCTTGACCACGGGCCTTCAGCAGACTGAGTAACCCCTTGCTCCAGCCAGCGACCTTGGGTCCAAGCTGGTGAGCTTTTGCTCAAACCAGATGAGCCTGTGCTCAAGCTGGCAACCTCGGGGTCTCGAACCTGGGTCCCCTGCATCGCAGTCCGATGCTCTATCCACTGTGCCACCGCCTGGTCAGGCGCAACTCTTTTTCTTTACTGAACTCTGTGAGGTCAGTTGGTAATGGGGGAGGGTCACGTGGGGAACCAGGCCTGGGAACTTTGGCTGGAACCACCCACACCCATGCCCACCAAAGGAAACTTCCCAGGAGCCCTTTGAAAAAGAGCGACTGTCTGTCAGCCAATGAAATTTCGCCATGTCATATCAACTCACCTTCACCCTACCGATCCTATAAATGACCCCTAAGCGAAAGGATCTGTGTGACTTTTCTGGCTCCTGTTTCGCTGACCAGAGAACCTCGTCCGGGAAGCACTCTACTAAATAAAGCTTTTGTTTATCCACACTTGGTGGCTACACCCTTCTTTCTTCCTCAGCGGGGAAAATACCTTACATTTGGTGCTGAAACTCAGGAGGAGTTTGAAGCCCACGGGGGCCGCTCCTGTCCTTTTCCCTTCCGAGAAAGAACCAGGACCTCCGATTTTCCACCCACTTCGGCACATGGTGCGGTAAGTCCCCTGCCTCCAGTCTCCCCTCAGTTCTTTCTGCCAAGACTCCCTGTCCATAATCGCAGCTGCATCAGGGACCCCTTATCTGTTCCGAGTGCGTGTGTGCCCGTGGAGACATCCCGGACACTCCCATTCTACCTAACCGTTCGGTGGTCAGCACTTCAGTTGTGGGACACCAATTCTCATCTCTGACCACTCCGAGGGCTGAGGGTGGCCATAGAGGCACAGGAATCTAAACTTGACTCAAAAGCACTCCTGGAGTGCCTTACTGGAATCTCTCCCTCCCTAAAGAAGAAGAAACTGATCTTCTCCAATGTGGCCGGGCCACGAACCCACTGGATAACCAGACCAGGTGTCTTCCTGAAGGGACTTTTTTGTTTGTTTGTTTTTTTGTAGTTTTTCTGAAGTTGGAAATGGGGAGGCAGTCAGACAGACTCCCGCATGTGCCCGACTGGGTTCTACCTGGCATGCCCACCAGGGGGCGATGCTCTGCCCATTTGGGGTGTTGCTCTGTTGCAACCAGAGCCATTCTAGCACCTGAGGCAGAGGCCACAGAGCCATCCTCAGTGCTTGGGCAAACTTTGCTCCAATGGAGCCTTGGCTGTGGGAGGGGAAGAGAAAGACAGAGGAAGGAGAAGGGGAGGGGTGGAGAAGCAGATGGACGCTTCTCCTGTGTGCCCTGGCCGGGAATTGACTCCTGCATGCCAGGCCAATGCTCTACCACTGAGCCAACCGGCCAGGGCCCTGAAGGGATTTTTGACTTTTAACATCCTCACCAATTAAACTATCGCCAAAAAACTGGAAAATGGTTGGAGTTCCCTTACATTCAGGGCTTCTAGTATTTGTGCTCCCGTCGTAATCTCTGTGCAGCCTGCTCCATGGCGCAGGCCCTTTTTGGCCAGAGAAACCTCACCTAAGTCCTCCACTCCTGATCTTTTTTCCTTCGCCAACTCCCAGCTCTCCCCCCCTCCAGCCCAACCCCTGGGGGCGCCCCTTTCTTGGGACCCCTCTCTAGTCCTCTACAGACCTCTTCCGCTTGGGTCTCTTCCCTTCAGGAAGTCCCCTCCCCTTGCCGGCCAGGAGCCTCTCCCTTCTCCGCTGTGTTCTTAAGCCCCTCCCGTCAGGCCCTCCTCTGCTGGCCATTGGCCCTCACGCAAGTTTGCAGGGCTCTTGACCCTACAGCCCAACCCTGGTCTTCTTGCAGGAAGGCCTGGGCCTGTCCTGCCTCTGGCTCCAGCGTTTCTAGCTGGATCTGGGTGCTGGGCTCCCCAGAATCCCCCCTCTTCTTATTCTCAGCCCCTAAACCCCTATCCAAGACCTGATGAACATGGCATTTAAGGTTTTTAATGGTCGAGAGGAACAGGCTGAGGCTGTTTGCCAGGCCCGCATACAGCAAAAGGTAAAACTCCAAACCCAGGCTCTTGTGGCAGCCCTGAGGCCGGCAGAGCAACAGGGGCAAGGCACAGGAGGTGACGGACCCAAGTCTGGGCCGCAAAGAGGAATTCCAGGAGCTTGCTTTAAGTGTGGCAAAGAGGGTCACTGGTTCCAGCAGTGCCCCTGCCCGAGGCCACCCACTAAGCCCTGCCTTAACTGCAAGCAGCCTGACCACTGGTGGAGCGATTGCCCCCTTTGGGCAACAGGCCCTTCCTCAACACCTCTACATGGAGGACAAGCCACCCAAATGGGAGACCAAGCCAGCGAGGCGGGCCCACCGCTCGAACTCCTAGGCCTCATGGATGACTAACACGGCACGGACTCGGAGACCCCCATCACCCTTGCCGAGCCCAGGGTCATGCTGCAGGTAGCGGGTAAGTGCATCTTCATTTCTTGTGGACACAGGGGCTACCTTCTCTGTTTTGCCATCACACTCTGGATCTCTAGTTTTCTCACAGGTCTCAGTTATAGGAGTGGATGGGACCCCTTCTGTTACCATTCGCACACCACCCCTGACATGCAGTTTGGACGGAATTTCCTTTTAGCACTTGTTCTTAGTTATGCCCTCATGCCCTGTACCCCTTCTGGGTCAGGACATTCTAAAAAGTCTCGGAGCCACTATCCAGCTGACACCATCTTCCTCACTATCAGGGGCTCCCCCATAATCAATAGGATTTTTTTTTTTTTTACAGAGACAGAGAGAGAGTCAGATGGACGGGAACAGAGAGAGATGAGAAACATCAATCATCAGTTTTTCGTTGTGACACCTTAGTTGTTTATTGCTTGCTTTCTCATATGTGCCTTGACCATGAGCCTTCAGCAGACTGAGTAACCCCTTGCTCAAGCCAGCAACCTTGGGTCCAAGCTGGTGAGCTTTTGCTCAGATGAGCCTGTGCTCAAGCTGGCGACCTTGGGGTCTCGAACCTGGGTCTTCCACATCCCAGTCCGATGCTCTATCCACTGCGCCACCGCCTGGTCAGGCTCCCCCATAATCAATACTACCCTCATTTCTAACCATGTCTCTCGCCTCAAGCTTGCACCCATGCAGGACTGCAACCACTGGGCCCTACCTGTCTCTGGCTCACTAAAAGGTTGGGCCCTGCAGATCCTCCTGTTGCTCCTGTCCCTCTCACCAGGAACCTGCATCCAGAGTGAGCTAAAGCAGAAAGCAATGCTGTTCAATGAGACTAACCTGGTGGAAGAAAGCATCGGGGTCCTCAACCGTCTACAAGAAAAACTGCACAAGGACCTCTCCTCCTACAACCCGCTTAACTCCTGGTGGCAGCCACCCATCCTCACTGGGCTGCCCCTATCCTAGTTCCTCTTCTAATTATCAGCATATTACTCATATTTACTCCTCTTTTTAAAATCGTTACAGGACCACATCCGCGAAGTTTCTCGAGTCACGGTCAAACAGATGCTCCTACACCCATGTATGCAACTCCCCTCAGAGCCACCACATTCCGACCTCCCCTCCCCACAACGCCCCTAACCAGCAGGAAATAGCCAGACGAATAGTGGTATCCCTATCTAACATAAAAGGTCAGAATGTGAGATCGGTTGGTAACGGGGGAGGGTCATGAGGAGAACCAGGCCTGGGAACTTTGGCTGGAACTGCCCACATCCATGCCCGCCAAAAGAAACTTCCCAGGAGCCCTTTGAAAAAGAGCACCTGTCTGTCAGCCAATGAAATTTTGCCATGTCATATCAACTCGCCTTCACCCTACCGACCCTATAAATTACTTCTAAGTGGAAGAATCTATGCAACTTCTCTGACCCCTGTTTCGTGGACCAGAGAAGCTCGTCCGGGAAGCGTTCTACTAAATAAAGCTTTTGCTTATCCGCACTTGCTGGCTACACCCTTTTTTCTTCCTCGGTGGAGAAAATACCTTACACTCTCTCTTTCCTCTGAATTCTGGCTTTGCTGTTTGTGACTCCGGAGATATGTAAGTAAGGCAGATTTTCTGCTTTACTATTTGGGACTCTGGAGGTGTGTAGGTAGGGCCTATCTTCTGCTTTGCTGTTTGTGACTAGTCAATCTGGATCTACTTCACAGGGATTGGATGCAACCTTACTTGTGAAGTGGGCAATCTTACTCATGAAGTGGGCTCTCCAAAGACTGAGATGTCGGTGGAGAGTTTTGGGTCCTGCCTTAGGCTTATCTGGAACACATCTGGTTGTACTCTGGAAGAGACGTCCATTTGTGTTTGCACATTTATTCGTGCTCTAGGAAGACCATTAGTGGGAACTGAGTTGACCAGGTCAATCAGTTCTGTCTCGGGCTTCCAGAGGCGTCTGTTTGTGTTTGCACATTTGTTCGTGCTCTAGGAAGACCATTAGTGGGGACTAAGTTAACCCTGAACTTCCGGAGACATCTGGTTGTACTCTCAGAGAAAAACCTGAGTGGAGACATTGGTGGTGCCACATTTGGTGGTGCTCTCAGGAAGAGACGTGAGTAGGGACTGAATTAATACTGAGCTGATCAGTCCTGTCTCAAGACTTCCAGGGACACTTTTGTGTTTGTCAAGATCTCATTCTTTGTTTTTATTATTTGTCTAAAACCCCTGAGTCGGGCGCATGCGGGAGTCTGTCTGACTGCCTCCCCGTTTCCATTTTGAGAAAAATACAAAAAAAAAAAGAAAAGAAACTAGTTTCAGATATTCAGATATCCACCTACAGACCAAAAGAAGTTTTACCCATTTGGACTAGTGTGTGAGTAGGAATCTCTGGTGCCCAAGCCTAAGTTCCAGGAACGTGGCTAAAACACCTGAGAGGCCCCTGAGTGATAGGTGTGGGAGTGGGAATCTCTGGAGCCCAAACCTAAGTTCCAGGAATGCGGCTAGGAGAACACCTGAGAGGCCCCCGAGTGATTGGTGTGGGAGTGGGAATCTCTGGAGCCCACTAAGTTCCAGGAATGCGGCTAGGAGAACACCTGAGAGGCCCTGAAAGTGGAACCCCTGCCTTTGACTACTGCGCTGGCTGTGTGCTTAACTAGTAAGTAATCTGTTTTGTCTCTGTTTGTCAGAAAAACCTGTTATAATTTTAATTGGAATAAATAAAGCACACTCATTTAAATTTCTTAATTTGTGTATGTGAAGTCTTTGTTAAATGTCTAAATGTGTCTGTCTTTCTGAGTACTAGTTAATTATCTGTCTTATCCTTCTTACTTTTATTAGTGTGCTGATTCCTGCATTCTTCCAGACAGTTTCAATTTTGTAAATCAGCGCCCCAAACATCAAATATGGGAGGAGAAGGCTGAGGAATGTGCTCCAGGAAGTATTTATCCAGCCTCTGGGGGCAAAGGGCTGGCAAGTAAGCGGTTTGGGTGAGAGAAGAGTGGAAAGCAAGGCTGGGACATGCTATGTGTGGAGCGGCGGGGGGAGGGCGCTAGAGTAAGGTGGCAGGGACAACTAAGGATAGGGTGACTAGAGGAAGTATAAAATAGAAACTAGTTTCAGGGCCCTGGCCGGTTGGCTCAGTAGTAGAGCGTTGGCCTGGCGTGCAGGAGTCCTGGGTTCGATTCCCGGCCAGGGCACACAGGAGAAGCACCCATCTGTTTCTCCACCCCTCCCCCTCTCCTTCCTCTCTGTCTCTCTCTTCTCCTCCCACAGCCAAGGCTCCATTGGAGCAAAGATGGCCCGGGCGCTGGGGATGGCTCTGTGGCCTCTGCCTCAGGTGCTAGAGTGGCTCTGGTTGCCAAAAAAATGCAGTCTTGCCTGACTAGTGGTGCAGTGGATAGAGCATTGACCTGGGACGTTGAGGCTCTGGTTGCAACAGAGCAATGCCCCCTGGTGGGCATGCCGGGTGGATCCCGGTCGGGCACATGCGGGAGTCTGTTTGCCTCCCCATTTCCAACTTCAGAAAAATCCAAAAAAAAAAAAAGAAAAGAACTAAAAAAGGTGAGGCCAAACTCTTACCCCAAAAATGCAGAAGCCTGCTCCCCTAAAATAGTGGTTTTTCATCCACTGATCAGGACACCAAAGGAAGGGAGGCTCCCTAGAAACTCAGGAAAAACAAACCTGACCAGGTGGTGGCGCAGTGGTTAAAGCATCAGACTGGGATGCAGAGGACCCAGGTTCAAGACCCCGAGGTTGCCAGCTTGAGCACAGGCTCATCTGGTTTGAGCAAAAGCTCACTAGCTTGGACCCAAGGTCTCTGGCTCCAAGGGTTACTCGGTCTGCTGAAGGCCCACGGTTAATGCACATATGAGAAAGCAATCAATGAACAACTAAGGTGCTGCAATGCGCAATGAAAAACTAATGATTGATGCTTTTCATCTCTCTCCATTCCTGTCTGTCTGTCCCTGTTTATCTCTTTCTCTGACTCACTCTCTGTTTCTGTAAATAAATAAATAAATAAATATTAAAAAAATAAAAACTCAGGAAAAACTAGGCAGCTGAAGATGCTACCTAAAACCACTGGGGTTTCTAGAAAATTTTAATAACTACTAAGACCCCTGTTGCTAGAGGGTTTTTTTGTTTTGTTTTGCTAAAGTTTTATTTGCAACCAATTAGAAAAAGATTTTGCCAGCAGGAAAGGAATAATTAAAAAGGCCAGACTTAGAATCTATTATAGAAGGCATAATATCTGAGTGTTTAGTTTATGTTCAAGTAAATACTAAGCAAAGTAAGGAAATTGTGAAAAGAAACAGAGAAAGAGGAACTTTCCCAGGTAAACATTTAGAACCAGACCTTAATGAAATAATTAACAGATAAATAGAAGCTTTTCCTACTGGGAGTAGGGCCACAGTGAGAGTTGTTAAAAAGTTGCTGTGTGGAATTCTTTCCAAATTTAGCTTGCCCATTCTTTATTTTTCTTTTTTTTTTTTATTGATTGAGTTTTAGAGGGGTTAGGGGAGAGAGAGTGAGAGAGAGAAAGGGGAGGAGCAGGAAGCATCAACTCCCATATGTGCCTTGACCCGGCAAGCCCAAGGTTTCGAACCGGCAACCTCAGTGTTCCAGGTCGACGCTTTATCCCACTGCGCCACCACAGGTCAGGCAGCTTGCCCATTCTAATGTTAGGCCTGCATTTGTGTCCAAAATCTCACAGCTAGTAGGAAGGGAACCCAATATTAATTAGAAATGAATTTGAAGTTACATTGTGCCCACAGGCTCCAAAGGTTCAGGGCAAATAGAACGCATAAATCAAATCATAAAGGAAACGGAACCACTCCTTCCTTAAATACTTGCAGGGTCTGCAAATTACTCAGCAGGCTGTTCAAAAGACTGTGCAAGAGGCACTTCCAGCACTGCCAGGAGATCCAGTGCATCCTTTTCAGCCTGGGGACTCAGTCCGAGTAAAGAAATACATCACCCAAGGAATGACTTTCATGTGGACAGGTCCACACACCGTGATCCTGACCACTCCCACTGCTGCCAAGGTAAAAGGCATGCCCGCCTGGGCCCACCATCGCCGATTGAAGCCTGCAGTCCCAACAGAGACACCTTCGTGGACAGTGGAGACTGACCCCACCAACCCTTGTAAATTAATGCTGAGAGGGACGACATGCCCTGCTCCAGCCACAAACCGGAAGCTGGTTGTTCTACGCATGGTTAATGCATTAAGAAATTCACTGAGGACCTCCTTTTAATCAGATTTTGAGGAAAAAGGGAAGCAGGGGTAAAAGAAAAGCCAGCCACATTGTCACTAAAGGTTAAGATTTTTTTAAAAATTCTGACTAAAAAGGAAGTGTAGGGCAGATAAAATATGTATTATGCTCACTTTGTTAAAGTGGCGCTGCCCACGTAGAGGCCGTTGCCCAGGTGAAATTAATGTGTGTCTCTGGGCAGGCAGAATCCTTGTAGCCTGGGGCTTGGTTTTGGGATTAAGCCTTTCCCACCCTTTTTGATGTGGGGTGGTACAATCCAATCATGCCTCAGAGAAGTGACTTTGTATTAGAGACTTCCCTATTTTGTATATTGGATTAAGGGTTTGGATTTCTACACTATAAAATGGGGACGGAGCGGGAGCTTGCGCTCTTGGTTCCTGAGATTAGCATTAGAGAGCAGAGAGCAGAGAAAGGCCATGTGGAAGAGGCCAGGAGAAGCAGCCAAGATGGCGGAGTGTTGAGTCAGAGGCCAGTTTGTGCAGTTTGACGCTGGAGAAGGAAGGAGATGGGGAACAGAGGTGAATAAGTCTGGTGAGCTAGAAACCTTTGATTCTAGGAAACTCAGATAAGTCAGTAGCTTTGTGAGCACTGAATGTGAATGGGTTTTGGAGCCCAGTGTGTATTTTTACTTGCCCGCCAGGTGCAAGCTAGAATTAAAGACTATGGCCCATCAGTTTTTGGCTCCACTGTTTCTTTACCGACTGTCCGAATCCAATGCAAACCTGCGTGAGCCAGGCTACTGTGATGGTGGCCGTGGCTTCTGGCTTTACAGGAAATGTATAATTTCAGTAACTAAAAGTATAGAATATGGCCTGACCTGTGGTGGTGCAGTGGATAAAGCATCGACCTGGTACCCTGAGGTCGCTGCAAACCCCAGGCTTGCCTGGTCAAGGCACATATGGGAGTTGATGCTTCCTGCTCCTCCTCTGTTCTCTCTCTTTCCTCTCTCTCTCTCTTTCTCTCTCCTCTCTCTCTAATAATAAAAATGAATAAAAAAAGTATAGTATGTGAAAACACTTTTGAAAGAGAAAGGAAGAAAATTTATAAAATTAAGAATTTATATAAATTACAGAAAATTTGTGCAGGTTGTAAGAAATAAATCAATAGCATGTTTCTTCAGTAGACTGTATTACTATTAATAAAAACATCAAGTCTACCTGATAAATATCTGTTGCATGTTATAGGCTGACATTCCTACTCAACAGCCTCATGCACCTCGTTAAAATGAGTCAAGTGCCTGACCTGTGGTGGCGCAGTGGATAAAGCGTCGGCCTGGAAATGCTGAGGTCGCCGGTTCGAAACTCTGGGCTTGCCTGGTCAGGGCACATATGGGAGTTGATGCTTCCAGCTCCTCCCCCTGTCTCTCTCTCTCCTCTCTAAAATGAATACATTAAAAAAAAAAAAAAATGAGTCAAGGATTTGACTCAGGATATAAAACCAGTGGGGAATGTAGCAAGGTGCCAGAGAACTGTAAAACTTAGTATTGGCAACGCCATTTTAAAGAGGAAAAGTCAGGCTTTCTGTCCCGTCCTTTCTTTGGAAAATGGAGGGAAAAGAATATGAAAGTCTCCTGACTTACAAGGACAACTGGGTCATTTAGTTTTAGTTCTCTGAAAGGATTAAGGTTAGCTGAAGAACTTCCTTTCCCTTTCAATGAGAGACAAAATTTACATACCACCCTACACTGATTTTAGCTCTTCCTCCCTTCCTGGAATCCTGAGATTAACATGTACCTCTAGGCAAAGGAGGAGAGATAGACACTAAAAGGTTTATGAATGCATTTTAATATGTAAAATGACATCACCATTGTGTTACCTTGAAAGTTTTAACGTTTTTTTAAATCCCCTAGGCCAGGGGTAGTCAACCATTTTATATCTACCGCCCACTTTTGTATCTCTGTTAGTAGTAAAATTTTCTAACTGCCCACTGGTTCCACAGTAATGGTGATTTATAAAGTAGGGAAGTAACTTTACTTTATAAAATTTATAAAGCAGAGTTACAGCAAGTTAAAGCATATAATAATAATTACTTACCAAGTACTTTATATCGGATTTTTGCTAAGTTTAGCAGAATAAATCTTTATAAAACAACTTATTATAGTTAAATCTATCTTTTTATTTATACTTTGGTTGCTCCACTACTGCCCACCATGAAAGCTGGAATGCCCACTTGTGAGTGGTAGGGACTGGCCTAGACAAATGTTATAAGTTTGTTAATGATTGTGTCATGCTGTCATGCTCCCCCCAACCTGTGTGTGGTCAAAGGGTATATAACCAGCCTCTGAGATACATTTGGGGCTGCATGATTTGGGTCAGATATGCCCTGTGTTAGTCATGTTATAAAGTACTGAACTCCAGATTCTGAAAGGCACTGTACCTCACTTCATTGAGTCCACGTAGAGACACCCAGTCTAGATGAATTTTGAAGAGTTTTATTGAAGGAGGAGATTTGTTAAATATGCCAGCCACATATGGCTAACACGGGGCAATTGCAGACCCAAATCGTGCGTGCTGAGTATATTTCAGAGGCTGGTTATATACCCTTTGACTACATACAGATTGGGAACATGACAGCATGATATAATCATTAACAAGATTAACATTTAACAAGATTTACGTTACATTAACAAGATTAACATTTGTCTAGGGCAGTGGTCTCCAACCCCCGGGCCGCGGACCGGTGCCGGTTCATGGGCCATTTGGTACCGGTCCGCAGAGAAAGAATAAATAACTTACATTATTTCCGTTTTATTTATATTTAAGTCTGAACGATGTTTTATTTTTTAAAAATGACCAGATTCCCTCTGTTACATCCGTCTAAGACTCACTCTTGACTTGACGCTTGTCTCGGTCACGTGATACATTTATCTGTCCCACCCTAAAGGCCGGTCTGTGAAAATATTTTCTGATATTAAATCGGTCCATGGCCCAAAAAAGGTTGGGGACCACTGGTCTAGGGGATTTACAGAAAACATTAAAACTTTCAAGGTAATACAATCAAAGACATTCACAAATCCTTTCAGTATCTATCTCTCCTCCTATGCCTAGAGGTACATGTTAATCTCAGGATTCCAGGAAGAGAGGGAGAGCTAAGATCAGTGTAGGGTGGTACGTTAATTCTGCCTCCTATTGAAAGGGAAGAAGTTTCTTGGTTAACCCTAATCCTTTCAGAGAACTTAAGACCAAATGACTCTAGTCGTCCTTGTAAGTCAGGAGACTTCTATATTCCTTTTCCTCCATTTTCCAAGTAAAGGACAGGAAAGCCTGACCTTTTGTTCCTAGAATATCAATATTAATTTGCAGCTTTTTGGTACCTTACAACAGTGGTCCCCAACCTTTTTTGGGTCATGGACCGGTTTAATGTCAGAAAATATTTTCACTGACCGGCCTTTAGGGTGGGGCGGATAAATGTATCATGTGACCAAGACAAGCGTCAAGAGTGAGTCTTAGATGGATGTAACAGAGGGAATCTGGTCATTTTTAAAAAATAAAACATCGCCCAGGCCGAGGCTTCCACGGCCATGGGCAAGTGTCGGTGCAGCTTGGTCTGGGCCATGTCTGAGTGAAGTCACCGCTGCCGCCGCCCCTACCCCCGTCCCACCGCGGCCCCGGCCCGGCCTGCCCCGCCACACACCATGGGTTCCATCCTGAGCCTCCGGATCACAGGCGTGAAGGGCATCGACATTCAGGCGAACTCGGCCTATCGCTACCCCCCGAAGTCCGGGCTAGGCTGGGGAAGCAAGAGCCTTGAGGAATGACTCTGACATCGGAACGTGTATCTATGTGTCTTGAAGAACACCATTTTCTCAGGCCTTCATCTTGTTGACTTGGGTCCTCCCCCTTGGTGCTGGGCATTCCTGGGCCAACCTCCCAAGGTGGGCAGACCACCGTGCTGGCTTGACCACTGTAGCTTTCTGTTATTTAGATCTCCTACCCTATGGAATTCATGTTCACTGTGATGTCCTTGAGTGACCAGATTCCCCAGGAAGCCTTTAGGGGGAGTGGAAGGAAGGGCTTGTCCATAGTTCAGTGTTTTAAAAAGTGAATGTGTTCTCTGGCTGGATAGCTCTGTTGGTTAGAGCATTGTCCTGAAGCTCAGAGGTGCCGTTTTGGTCCCCAATCAGGGCACATACAGCAACAGATCGAAGTTTCTGTCTCTCTCTCTCCCTTCCTGTCTCTCTAAAATTAATAAATAAAAATTAGAAAAGTCAATGTAAAGCCAGCGGCCAGGGCCACTATCACAGCCGCCCGGCCCATGCAGGTTCACATTGGATTTGGACAGTCTGTAAAGAAACAACGGAGCCACAAACTGGTGAGCCATCATCTTTAATCCTAGCTTGCACCCGGCGGGCAAGTAAAAATACACACTGGGCTCCAAAACCCACTCACATTCAGTGCTCACAAAGCCACTGACTTATCCAAGTTTCCTAGAATCAAAGGTTTCTAGCTCACCAGCCTTATTCTCCTCAGTTCCCCATCTCCTTCCTTATCCCAGATACAAACTGCACAAACTGGCATCTCACTCAGCACTCTGCCATCTTGGCTGCTTCTCCTGGCCACATGGCCTCTTTCTGCTCTCTGCTCTGCTCCCTCTGCTCTCTCATGCTAATCATCCCAGGAACCAAGAGAGCAAGCTCCCATTCTGCCCCCATTTTATAGTGTAGATTCAAAACCTTTAATCCAATATACAAAATAGGGAAGTCTCTAATACAAAGTCACTTCTCTGAGGCATGATTGGATTGCACCACCCCACATCAAAAAGGGTGGGAAAGGCTTAATCCCTAAACCAAGCCCCAGGCTACCAGAATCCTGCCTGCCCCCAACACACATTAATATTACCTGGGCAACGGCCTCCACGTGGGCAGCGGGCAGCGTTATCTTTTACAAAGTGAGCATAATACATTTTATCTGCCCAACAGTCAAAAAATAAAAAATAAAATAAAACATTGTTCAGACTTAAATATAAATAAAATGGAAATAATGTAAATTATTTATTCTTTCTCTGCGGACTGGTACCAAATGGCCCACAGACCGGTACTGGTCCGCGGCCCAGGGGTTGGGGACCACTGCCTTATAACAGTCATATGCAGCTGGCATATTAATAAATCTCCTTCTTTTAATAAAACCCTTCAAGGCCCTGGCCGGTTGGCTCAGCGGTAGAGCTTCGGCCTGGTGTACGGGGGACCCAGGTTCGATTCCCTGCCAGGGCACATAGGAGAAGCGCCCATTTGCTTCTCCACCCCCCACCCCCTCCTTCCTCTCTGTCTCTCTCTTCCCCTCCCACAGCCAAGGCTCCATCGGAGCAAAGATGGCCCGGGCGCTGAGGATGGCTCCTTGGCCTCTGCCCCAGGCGCTAGAGTGGCTCTGGTCGCAATAGAGCGACGCCCCGAGGGGCGGAGCATCGCCCCCTGGTGGGCAGAGCGTCACCCCTGGTGGGTGTGCCGGGTGGATCCCGTTCGGGCGCATGCGGGAGTCTGTCTGACTGTCTCTCCCCGTTTCCGGCTTCAGAAAAAAGAAAAGTTAAAAAAAAAATAAAATAAAATAAAACCCTTCAAAATTCATCTGGACTTGGTGTCTCTATGTAAACCCGCAGAAGTGAAGTACAGTACTTTACATTTGGGGTTCGGTACTTTACAACAAGGGAGGCTCTACTGTGACCCTGTCTTCATGTTACACCCGTTTCCTCCTGAATGCTGCCCTCCCCATCCCCATGGAGGGTCCACTCAGACTCCCTTCTCCTCAACGTTTTTGCCTGGTCCCCCTGGACTCCCAGCCTCCATTCTTGCCCCCTCCCCACCTTCACACAGTAGAGAGAGATAAAGAGAGAGAGAGAGATGAGAAGCTTTAGCTCATAATTGTGGCACTTTAGTTGTTTATCGATTGCTTTTTATACGTGCCTTGCCTGGGGGACTCCAGCTGAGCCAGTGACTCCTGGCTCAACCTGGCAACGCTGCGCTCAAGCTGGATGAACCTGCACTCAAGTCAGTGACCTTGGGGTTTCAAACCTGGGACCTCAGTATCCCAAGTCAATGCTCTGTACACTGCACCACAACCAGCACAAAGGGATGCTTTATAAGACCCAAACCTGACTGTGCTCCACCTCTCACCTCTTACCTGCTCCACTTCTTACATAAAACCTCAGAATAAAGCTTAAACTTTTAGCCTGACCAGGCGGTGGTGCAGTGGATAGAGCATTGAACTGGGATGCAGAGGACACAGGTTCAAAAACCCTGAGGTCACTGGCTTGAGCTCAGGGTCGCTGGCTTGAGCATGGGATCATAGACATAACCCTATGGTTGCTGGCTTGAAGTCTAAGGTCACTGGCTTGAGCAAGGGGTCACTCATTCTGCTTAAACCCCCTGGTCTAGGCTTATATGAGAAAGCAATCAATTAACAACTAAGGAGCCGCAACAAAGAATTGATGCTTCTCATCTTTCCCTTCCTGTCTGTCTGTCCCTATCTGTCCCTCTCTCTGTCTGTCTCTCTCTCTCTCTCTCTCTCTCACACACACACACACACAGCTTAAATTTTACAATGACTGCCCGATTTAACATCCATGGAACAGCTTCTTTGGTTGACCACTCTGCACCTCTGAGAAAAGTATTATGAACTACAGGGGACAGATTTTAGTTCTTCATGTGCTCTCCAGCCTCTTGGCCTTTGTTCATATGGTTCCTTCTGTCCAGAATGCTGTCAAGCTTTAGGACCTCCTGGCTCATTCTTACCAAACCAGGTTTCAGGCGGGAAATCCCCTCTTCACCAGAGCCTGTTTGTTCCCCAAGTTATGTCAGGTATCCCCTCAGGGTTCCCACATCCCTTCCCGCATCACAGCCCTGGCCACTGTGGGTCATTCTCAGACTCTGAGATCTGAGAAAGCAAGGCTCACAGCTATCTTGGTTACCACTGCATCCTCCAACAGCACTAGTTCCCGAGTACAGCGTAGGTGCAGAACAATGACTCACTAAACTGTGAGAAATAAGGGAATATCCATAAAAATATTACACATAGGGCAGAGATACTGATACACAAAGCCAGAGTTGGGCCTACTAGTAAAATCCTTTTTTTTTTTTTTTCCAAATTATAAGTGATTTTATTTAGAGTTACAGAAGTAGTAGAAGTTAGCCAGCTGGGTTGTGTAGGCCCAGGAAACAAGTTACAGAAGCAGAAGGGTCCTTGGAGGTTAAGAGAGAGAGGGCAAAGGTAACGCACCTGAGGGGAAGGAGAGGGGGAAGGGAAAGGCGCGGTGGAGGGAGAAGACCTTAATTTGAAGCTCATGGCTCAAGATTTATTTCTCTCTTTGTTCCACATTTCCCAGGATGCCGTTCTCCCAAACAAGGACACGGCCCTAGTCGTAACTGTGGGAAACATAGGTGCTATGCCCGTCATACTCATTGGTGGTGAGGCAGCGCAGCATGAAGTGGCCTAGGTCATGTTTGGAGATGACTCTTGAGGGCCCTCGTCCATCCAGGGTCACTGAGTAGGCCCCTGTCAGTGGCTGGTCTCCTGCGAAGTAAAAGATAGAGAGGCCGGGTAAAGATGTTCTTTCTCCATTCCCCAACATATGATCACTACAATGGCGGTCCCAGGGGCCTACAGTGGTATGGTGTAAGAGCAACGATGTGTGAAAGCCTCTTCACATGCAGGGCACTAAGCTATACCCTTTAATGTCTTTTATCTGACAAATCCTTATTGATGTCCTATTATGTGTCAGGAGCTGGGCACCCAGAAATAGACAAAACAGACATGAATCCCCACTCTCAGCATGCAGACATTCGCTAGGTAAAGGCAATTGATAAGAAAGTACAACAGACTATATAAAGCAGAGAATGGGCTAGGAACTACTTATTAACTCTACTTTACAAATAGGGACACTGAATTTTGGAGAGGAAGTCACTCCCCAGTGGGCCTCTCCATCTGGATGCTTTCTGATCTCTGAACCCTTCTGGGAGGACTGAGTGACATGTCCCAGGCATGGGTCTGCATTTTAGTGGAAGAGCACATTTTCCTGACCTTGTGAATATGGAGTTGGTGTGTACTGATGCCAGGGGTTCAACTAGGTTGTTCTTTGACAGACAGGCACTACCTGGCTGTTACAGGGCATCTAGTGGATGCATTAAAATAATTTTATAGGCCTGACCTGTGGTGGCGCAGTGGATAAAGCGTCGACCTGGAAATGCTGAGGTCACCGGTTTGAAACCCTGGGCTTGCCTGGTCAAGGCACATATGGGAGTTGATGCTTCCAGCTCCTCCCCCCCTTCTCTCTTTCTGTCTCTCCTCTGTCTATCTCTCTGTCTCTCCCTCCCCTCTCTAACATGAATAAATAAATAAAATAATTTTATAATAATATCTGCCAGTGACCAACTTAATTTAGGTATCAAAGGCAGCATACTAGTACAGGAACAACTTGGAATTGTGTGCAGTAAGAAACATACACCCTTATCTTTGTGACATTCTGACCAAAAAATGTTTAATCTGCGTCTGTGAGAACACACCAGAAATCTAAAATGTGGGGGATTTAAAAAGACACCAGGCCTGGTTAATATTACAAGAAACATTAAAAAAAAAGAGCTATGAAGGACTGTTCCCGATTTAAGGTGACATGGCAACCAACCACAATGGGTGGTCCTCAGTTGGATCCTGGTTTGGGGGGGAAGAGAACATTAGAAGATGTTTTTGACAATTGGGGAAATCTGAATATGACATGAATACTAAATGATAGGATAGAGTTCATGTCAGTTTCCTTGGTTCAATAATGGTCCTGTGGCTTATACACAAATAATTTTCTTCTTGGGACATGTCTATTGAGGTTTTAGGAGTATACTTTCGAAAGGTTCAGTCAAAAATACTATTTTATATAGATATATAAACATTATATTTTATATATATATATATATATATGAAACATTATATACATACATAGATAATTGATGGCTAGCCAGTTAGCTATAGAAAGATAGGGTAAAATACAAAGAGGGCAAAATGGTAGAAACTGACCCTAGCCCTGGCCAGGTAGTTCAGTTGGTTAGAGCACTGTCCTTAAGTGCAGAGGTTGCCGGTTCAATCCCCGGTCAGGGCACATACAGGAACAGATTGATGTCTTTCCTGTCTCTTCTCTATCTCTTTCTCTCCTCCCCTTCCCCTCTCACTAAAATCAATAAATAAACATTAAAAAAAAACTCACCCTAAATGAAGATTTTAGGTATTCATAAATTTTAATTCCTTCAACTTTTCTGGAGGTTTCTAAGTTTTCATACACATACATTAGGAAAAAAAAACACCTTTAAAATATTCTTTGTTAAATAATTTTTAGGCATGACGTCTCTGGGTACCTGCTCCAAATCTAGCAGACCAAGAAGTAATATGATGAGCCCTGTTTACAGATGAGGAAACTGAAGCTCAGAGGCCAGGTGCTAGAGTTTTCACCCAGCTTCTCCACTAGGCAGCTTCTCCATTGATTCAAAGCTCAGGATCCTCATACCAATAGGGTCATGATACAACCCCTTCATTGAATCTAAACACTGAGTCTTATTTGAACCTCTAGGGTGTGTTGCCCCCATTCCTGTCAGGTACCCCAGAAAGCAGAAGGCAAAACAAAACTATTCTTCCCATGGGCAGGCAAATGTGAAGGAGTCCAAGTGTCTGGCCCTCTCGTCTTTGCATTGCTGTTCCATTATCCCAGTCCTCTCTTCCTCAGACCTCCACCTGACTCCCTCCCTCCCTGCATGAAGCCATCTCCTTAGAGAGCCTATGCTTCATAAAAAGCATTCCATTACTACTCCATTCTGTGTTTGTTTCTTCATTCACTGTAGTACTGCCCACTAGTAATGTCATCATCGATCTTAATCTCCCCTGCTAGAAATTTAAGGCTCATGAGAGCAGAAACTCTATCACCATGCTAGTAATGGTGGGCAGGCCCACAGTTCAAATGCAAGAGACATCTGTTGAATGAATGGCTCTCTCCTTATGTCTGACTCTGTCTCTTGGTGTGGATTTCAGACCTGGGAGGATGAAGGAGGGTACAGGTGATGTTTACTGGTTCTCTCCACAACACCATCTGAGAGGTGGTGCCCTTGTATTAGTTCATCTGACAAATATTTACTGAGCATCTACTATATGTAGGCCCTGTTCTAGGAACTAGGAACACAGCTGTGATCTAAACATAAAAAGATCCATGCCTCCAAAGAGTTGACATCCTAGTGAGGAAGACACACACTAATAAAGATAAAGAAATTATATGACATGTGGTCAAGTCTAAGTCCCCTTCCCCTGAATCTGGGCTTGTCCTAGGAACTGGCTTCTAATAAACAGAATGTAGCAGAAGCAGCATCAAGAGATCTGGCCTGGGGGATGCTGAGTACAGGAGTTGTAGCGACACTGGCATTAACCACCAATGTCCTGGAAGAAGCCTTCTACATGATTCCACTCCCAGCTACTCAGCAACCTTAGGCACAAGCCTCCCCCAGAGCCTAGTTAGCTCCAGGTACTGAGACTGATGGTCTTAATAAATGACAGTGGTTTGTTCAAAAGAGATAACTGAAAAGTATGTTAGAAAAGAGAATAAAGTCAAGCAGGAAAGATAACAAAGTGTGGGGGGAAGGTTTGCAATTTTAGATAGGCCAGGCAAGTCCTGGCAGATGATCCCAGAGGCCAGCAGGGGGCAGGCTAGTGGAGACCTTGACCTTGTCGCTGGGTCCCAGCCCCACTCACCTATGTGGGGAGGCATCACAGCCACATACTTCAGACCTGAATTCTGCAGCACTTTGTGCATCCGGATGTGGTCATCAGTCACATCTTGTAGTCGTGGGGGCACCTTCGCTGGGTCCCATAGCAGGAAGGCTGGGGGGATACAGGGCAGGATCAGCCAAGGCCAGAGGCAAATTTAATGGCGGGCACACCAGATGCACACCGTGGGCCCTGAATTCTGATGGGCCCTGCAAAACTCCAACTTTACATATTTTTCTGACAAGGGGCCCAATATTTTCTTCTGTGCCCAGGGCCTCAACTGACTTTTTTTTTTTTTTTGTGACAGAGACAGAGAGAGACGGACAGATAGGGACAGACAGACAGGAACAGAGAGAGATGAGAAGCATCAATTCTTCATTGTGGCATCTTAGTTTCTCACTGATTGCTTTCTCATATGTGCCTTGACCAGGGTACTACAAGCAGACTGAGTGACCCCTTGCTCAAGCCAGCGACCTTGGACTCAAGCTGGTGAGCCTTGCTCAAATCAGATGAGCCTGCGCTCAAGCTGGCGACCTTGGAGTTCAAGCCTGGGTCCTCAGCGTTCCAGTCTGATGCTCTATCCACTGCGCCACCACCTGGTCAGGCTCAACCGACCTTAATCTGCCTCTGGCCAAGGCACGAGGACTGCCAGGCCAGGCCCTCAGTTTGCCAGTCTTACATCAGGACAAAACCCTGCAAGGGCTCACCGCTGCCTTCCAGTTGCTCCAGGCTCAACTGTCTTTTCTCACAGCCCACATAAGAGCTGACCACTTTCTACCCCACCTGCTTCTGTCTGCTGTTACTTCCTGCCTGGACCATGGCAACCTCCTCCCTGGTCTCCTTGCCTCTGTCCCCACAATCTGTTCCCTCAATGCAGCCAGATGGGGCCTGTGAACTCCCAGAAGGGTTGGAGCTCATCCCTGGCTCCATTTCACTCAGGGTAAAAGCAAAGTTCTCCTCAGGACTCACAAGGCCCCACCTGATCTGGCCCATCAGCCCTCTGACTTCACTACCCAACACTCTCCCCTTCACTAGCTCTGCTGAAGCCACACCCTGGCATCATAGCCTTCACACCTTTTGATCCCTCTGCCCAGCATCCTGTTATCTTACCATGCAGCCTACCCTCATTGCATTTCCCTTTCTGGGAGGCAACTGATGTGAGGGAACAGGTGAGGAGTGTGGACAGTGGAGACAGACAGTCAGGTTTCACACGCCAGCTCTGCAGGCCCAGCTGAGTAAACTCAGGTAAGCCGATAGGCCACCACTGCCTCCACCCATTCCCTTAGCTATACAGGGTAGACAACAGCTACTATTTACTGAGCACCTACTATGTGCCACCATGATTATAAGTACTCACAAGAGTTTAGTGAGGATGAAGTGGCATTCATCCCTAAGATACTCAGATGGTGCCTAGCACATAGTCAGTGTTTAATAAATGCTGTTGGCTTTTTCTTTTCTTTTTTTTTTTTTTTTGTGCTGTTGGCTTTAACTGCTCCTGGTATGTACCCTGTGGCCATCTTTTTGGATTATTTGATTTAAAAAAATTGTTGTTTTTTTTTCAGAGACAGAGAGAGTCAAGGAGAGGGATAGTTAGG
Source organism: Saccopteryx bilineata (assembly GCF_036850765.1). Lineage (NCBI taxonomy): Eukaryota > Metazoa > Chordata > Mammalia > Chiroptera > Emballonuridae > Saccopteryx > Saccopteryx bilineata. Next base: position 46,491,060 of record NC_089498.1, read on the forward strand.
GACAGACAGATAGAAATGAAGAGAGATGAGAATCATCAATCATTAATTTTTCATTGTGACACCTCAGTTGTTCATTGATTGCTTTTTCACATGTGCCTTGACTGCGGGCCTTCAGCAGACTGAGTAACCCCTTGCTTGAGCCAGTGACCTTGGGTCCAAGCTGGTGAGCTTTGCTCAAACCAGATGAGCCCGCGCTCAAGCTGGCGACCTCGGGGTCTCGAACCTGGGTCCTCCGCATCCCAGTTTAATGCTCTATCCATTGCGCCACCACCTGGTCAGGCATTGGGGCAACTCTTAAACAAATCATCTGCATAAATGGGAGCTCTGTGAGTGCAGAGACTTGATCTGTGTATCCACAGCTGTTTCTTCCCCTAGAAGGCTCTTTCTGACCTCATCTTAGGCTGGGTTAGGTGCCTCCTCTAGGCTTCCCCCCATCCTGGCCCTGACCCCTCTGTTTGGGCCCCCCATCTTGGTCCTGACCCCTCTGCCTGGGCCCCCATCCTAGCCCTGACTGTTCTGCTGAGCCCCAATCCCATCACAACCCTGACAACTGTGGCCTGCCACTGTTTGATGATGGCTCTGTTTGCCACGTCCCTGTCACCAATGAGATCCTTGAGTGTAAGACCCAGTGCTGTTTTGGTCACCACCATGTCCCTGGCATCGCCCTGCAAGGTTCAGGAGTTCAACTGATGTTCAATAAATGCAAAGTAAATTGGGTGGCTCCAATGCCACCTTGCAAAGATATTGGGCTGCCAATCCAGTTACTAACCCCCCATTCAGCCCCACCCCTATGACCCCACCACCCACCCGAGGTGCAGGCCACGACCTTTTCCACGCCATGGGCTTTCATGGCCGCCACGATATTCTGGGCACCCTCGGACATCACTGTGGTAGGACCTTAGAGGGGACAGAGAGTGGCTGTCACTGGCGGGCGGTGGCGGTGGCGGGGGTGGCAAGGGCGGGGCTGGGGGAGGGGGTGGTGCTGGGGGCCGAGGTGCAGGTGGGGGCCGTGGGCAGAGAGGGGGCCCAGTACTGAGGTCATTGCCGGTGCCCAACAGCACGATGACAGCGTCCTGCCCTGCCACGGTCTTGTCCACATCGGCTGCCTGCCGAACATCACCCACGACCACGTGGGCCGGCTGGGGCCCCTCCGAGGGCAACCTGGAAGGATCCCGCACCAGCACTGTCACCTCATAACCTGTAGGCAAAGAAGGGCAGAGGGGCAGGTAAGTAGGCTGTTTGGCTGGCACTCTTCAGCTCCAGGGGTTGGGTCCTGGAGGGTGCTGTGAATACATCCCTCTGGTCCCCTGTTCTGAGGCATTGGTCTCCAAACATTTATTTATTTATTATTATTATTTTTTTTTGTATTTTTCTGAAGTTGGAAACGGGGAGGCAGTCAGACAGACTCCCGCATGCGCCCTACCGGGATCCACCCGGCATGCCTACCAGGGCGCGATGCTCTGCCCATCTAGGGTGTCGCTCTGTTGCAACCAGAGCCATTCTAGCCCCTGAAGCAGAGGCCACGGAGCCATCCTCAGCGGCCGGGCCAACTTTGCTCCAATGGAGCCTTGGCTGCGGGAGGAGAAGAGAGAGACAGAGAGGAAGGAGAGGGGGAGGGGTGAAGAAGCAGATGGGTGCTTCTCCTGTGTGCCGTGGCCAGGAATCGAACCCAGGACTCCTGCATGCCAGGCCGATGCTCTACCACTGAGCCAACCGGCCAGGGCCTCCAAACATTTTTGATGGCATACCCACAGTTGATGTTCAGCTGGTTGTTAAAATTGGGCCATTTCTTCATGCTGGTTCATAACCTGCACTGATGCTTCCAAGGGCCTCCCTGGACGCCCTGGACACAGACTTCTCCACCCTCTGGCTACTAAAGGGTTAACTCATTTAATGCTCAAAGTAACCTTGGATTTGAATTCCCTACCACTAGCAAACTGAATTAAATTGGGCAATTCATGTAAACTCTTTGGGCCTTAGAAACTTCATTTATAAAGTGACACAAATAATAGTCTCACCCTTATAGAGTTGTTGTAGGTTTTAATACTATAACTAAAAGCTTAATGTAGACCGTTGATTTTTGATAAAAGTGTCAAGACCATTCAGTGGGAAAAGAATAGTCTTTCAACAAATGGTGCTGGGACAACTGGATAACCACATGTAAAAGAATTAAGTTGGATCCTTACCTCATACCATATGTGAAAATTAACTTAAAATGGACCTAAATGTAAGAGTTAAAACTATAAAACACTTAGAAGAAAATCTAGGCATAAATCTTTGTGACTTTCATTTAGACTCCTAGATATGACACCAAAAGCACAACCACTAACAACAACAACAACAAAAAACATAGATACATCCTCATAATTAAATACTAATGTGCTTCTAAGAACACCATCCAGAAAGTAAAAAGACAACCCACAATGTGGGGAGAAAAGTTTGCAAATCATATATCTGATAGGAGACTTGTACTTAGAATATATGTATAAAGACCATCTACAATTTGATCAAGAAAAGACAACCCAATTACAAACTGGGGAAAGATCTGATATTTCTCCAAAGTAGATATTCAAATGGCCAATAAACATATGAAAAGATACTCAATAACATTAGTCATCAGGGAAATGCAAACCAATGAGATACTACTTCATACCCACAAGAATGGCTATAATCTAAAAGACAGATAATAAATGTTGGTGTGCATGTGGGGAAATTGGAACCCTCATACAATGCTGATGGGAATATAAAATGGCACAACCACTTTGGAAAACAGTCTGGCAGTCCCTCAAATGGTTAAACATAGAGTTACTACATAACCCAGGCATTTCACTTTTAGTTAGGTATATACTCAAGGAAAATGACAACATACACACACACACAAAACCTTGTATACAAATTTCCATAAGAAGCATTATTCATAATAGCCAAAAAATGGAAATAATCCAAATGTCCATAAAATGAGTGGATAGATAAAATGTAGTAGATACATACAATGCATTCAATAAAAAGAAATTATATACTGATATATGCTACAACTTGGACAAACCACCTGACCTGTGGTGGCACAGTGGATAAAGCATCAACCTGGAATGCTGAGGTCGGCGATTTGAAACAAGGAGTGTTTACTGAGTATCTACTACAGTATATGCTGGACATGGTTGTAGGCATTTTCCATATATTATCTCATTTAATCATCACAAGAGCCCCAGGGCAAATACTACTAGTTTCATCCCCACTTAACAGATATCTAGGTACACAGACAAGAAGACATTTGGCCACACAAGTGGTTTAAGTGGCAGAGCTGGGGTTTGAATGTGGGCAGGATAGCACCAGAGTCCACTCCTGTTGGAACTCAACCCAGTTCCCCAGGGTGCATTCTGAATTATGACCTGCAGGTGGATGAGCAGAACTCTGTAGAATTCAGATTAAGGAAAATTAGTAAGTAACATGGGAACCCGGATACTCAGGGTGACTCAGCACTTCTTAACTTCTCCTTCTTACCTTCTCCCCCACAAATGTTTATCAGCAAATTTGTTTCTCCCCTCTCAAGATCCAAACTAGGTCTAACTGGGGAGGGGGAGAGCAGTGGGCCTAGTGGAGAACTTTCAGGCAGTCTCTTCAAGGGAGGGCTGGGCTAGGTGACAACAGAGAGTGGAATCCTGGTGGCCTCCTCCCTTTTGGGGCACTCAGATAGTCAATATCTTCAGAGTTACCAAGACCAGTAAGGGTGGGGTCCTATATCTGGAAGTCCCAGGACTGGCTGGGTGTTGATGAATTCTGGACAGCAGGAACAGAAGGCTGTCCAACTATGCCCTTTCTTGTACCCTTTACTGGGGCAACTATGTATTTTCAGCCTCATTCACTTTCCAGGGTCCCCAAGTCTTCACCCATGTCTCTGTGATCCTCTCTCCATTTAATGGTCACAGGATCCTGTCCCAAAGACTTTTTTTTTTTTTTTTTTTTTTTTTTTTTAAGGGAGAGAGACAAACAGAAACATTACTACTGTTCCTGTATGTGCCCTGATTGGGGATTGAACCGGCAACCTCTGTACTTCGAGACACTGTTCTAACCAACCTATCCGGTCAGGACTCTTTTTTTACCTCCCTCAAGACTTTTCAATGTCTAGCCTTAGTGTCCAAGCCAAGATCCGGTGGGCTTTTGGCGGTTAAGAGCACAGGCTGGGTTCAACTCCCAGCACACCTTCCAGCTATGAGACATTGGGCAAGTCATTCTCCTGGCCTCAGTTTTCTCATCTGTGAAGTGAGGTGACACTAGATTCCACCCAAATTGAGTGCTGTGAGAATTTAACACGTGTGAAGATAGGGTGGTGCTGGGAGGCAAGTGTTGCCTGACTTAGTAAGCCCCCTCTGAATGTGCTACCACCACCACCAGGGCCGCCACCAGGGCCACCAACACCACAATAACAGCACGTGTCATAAGCGCTTGGATTAAAACCCCTCATTGGAGTCTCCCCAGCTTCCCAGGGCCAGTTCCTATTCCTTGAACTACTACATAATTGGCTCTTATTGCGTCCCCTACTTCTGCCCCCATGGCCACCTGCTTTGCCCTCAGTCCTTCGGCTGAGACCGAAGGCACTGAAGGCTGCTATCGGTCTCAGCCCGACCCCACAATGCCCCTTCTAGTGCTCTGCTTGTGCACCCCAAGACATCTCCCTGCCCGCCCCAGCTCATGCCTGTTTTCACCGCCTGAGCCAGCGTAGTAAGCCCGGTCCTGCCGGTGGCACCAAAGATGGCAATCTTCTTGACGGCCATGCTGCGAGATATTAGGAGTGAGAGGCCGTGGAGTGTCAGGACGCGCGAGAACGAACTGGCTGGTGTGCCGCGCTCTGCATTCTTCTATAGCGGGAGGGACGGGGTTGGACCGCTCAGAAGACCACACCTCAGCCCGCCCCTGGGCTCCCATCTCAAGGCCAGGGGCGGGGCCAAATAGGCCGCCCCTCCAGCTAGAGAAAATAGGGTGGGCGGGGCAGGAGTCAGTTCACCACCTCCTGCCTTCCAGCACCGCCTCCTCCACCCGCCACTTAGGCTGGGAGGTGTGGCCGTATCTGAGGAACAGGAAAAGGTGGCTACAGTGCCTGGCCTCCGTTCTCGACCCCAGCGTGGGGCGGAGCGAAAACGGGCCACGCCCCCCGGCCTCTCCTATCTCACGCCCCCTCTCCCAGTGTCTGAAGGTAGCTCCGAACTTACACTAAGCCCCAGAGCCTCCACAAGGGAAGAAAGGGTGGGAGGACAGTGTGGTTGTGCAGGTGTGACGCTGTGTAACTGCGTGTCTATGTGTCCGTGTGACTGTGTGACTGTGAATAACCCCAAAGAAAAGCATGATTGTGGTGATACCGTTTGCCATCCTCTGTGTGTAATACCGTGCATTACGGTGAGACATTGTGTGTGACACTACATGTAGCAAGAATTGATGCTGTTCTTGTGTGACCTTGGGGTGACACTCTGGGGTGTCAGTCTGTGATGCTGTATGCATTGACGACTCTAGGGGAAATGGTGTGAGCGTGGGACACGTGAGATGTTATAAGAGTGTGTGACTGTTAGATTATGACAGAGTGACACTGCGTGTGTCATATGAGGATATGTGACACTGTGACCCCATTTGAGTGTGTGGCTGTGGTTGTTACTGTTGTGATGCTGTTTGTGACTTCCTGTGATGCAATGTATGAGTGTGTGATGGTGCAGGATGTGTGACCCCCACATGAGTATGACTGATGTGACAAGTTTGAGTATGGAAAAAAGTATGTGATACTGTGAGATTGTGAAACTGTGTGTGTGATGTGTGAGTATATGGTACTCTGTGACACCCACAAGAGTGTGGGATAGTGTGTGATATGTGTGTTTATGTGACACACCGCATGGGTGGTGGTGACACTACTTCAGTGTCACAGTGTGTGATGCTATCGGGCACTGTGCCTGTGTGGACCTAGTGTGGGCATGTGATTGTGTGTGAGTTTGCATGTTTGAGTTTGTGTGACCCAATGTTAGGGGGTGACATTGCCAGTCTGTGAACATGAATAATGTTTGTGATACTGTGTGACCCTGTATGTATGACAGTGTGGGAGTATGTGACTGTGTGTGATGCTACCTCTGGACCCCGCGAGTGCATGTATCACACGCCGCGGCCGCGTGTGTGACCGCGTGTAGAACCACGCTGCAGGTGTCCGGGGCGGCGGGGGACGCGGGCGGGAGGGGGGTCCCCCCGGCGCGCGAGCGCCGCGGCCGCGCGAGCGGGGGAGGCGCGGGGGCGGCGGCGCATGCGGATCTGATTGAGCAGCGGGGCCGGCGAGGCCCAGTAGAGCCAGGCAGCTCCGGGCCGGGCCGCGGACGCCGACAGGGAGGGCGGTCAGGCGCCGCAAGCAGCGGGGACAGCGGCACCGGCTGCCGCGGGCCCAGGTGAGCGACATGGGGGATGATAGCCCCTCCCTGCAGCATCTCCCCACCTGCCCGAGCATCCCTCCCCCACGCGGAGGAGCGTTGGCTTGAACCCCCAGGGTCTCCCGGGCTGTGGGGAGGCGAACGGTCGAAGGCAGAATGAGCCCCCACCTCCCAACCCAGTCCAGCCTCCACGCCATGCTGCATGGGTCTTCCACCCAGGCCTTTTTCTTCCTTGGCCCCCCTCCTTGGTAATGGTGACTAGACTGCAGAGAGAGAGAGAGAGAGGCGCGGCCTCTGAAAAATTAAAGCATCTGCTCCCACCGTCAGCCTTGCACTCCACCAGCATTTGCTGAGGCCACAGGACACCAGTTTCTACCCTTCACCCTCCATCCACCGCCTTCTTCTTTCTTCCTTCTCCATTCAATCATGTAATGGCCAGAGCTGTTCCCCGCGGTCTGAGAGCTCATGAAATGCTAAGTGCCTCCCCATCCCCAAGTGCCCTCCATTGAGGAAACAATTATGTTCACTATTTAACAGGGAGAGAAACTGAGGCAAAGAGAGGGCAAGCTAAAGATATTGGGTTAAAGATACAGCAAGAATAAAGCAGGACTTGAACTCATTTCTGTCTGACTCCAGTACAAGCCCTTTGATTTACTAAGGTATGTGGCCAGAGGCTGAGAATACTAGCAAGCACCAAGTTTTGAGGTCTCGCAGATACTAGCTATCATGTTCCCTGCATTATTAACTCATTTCATCTTTAAACACCCCTAGGAAGTGGGTACTATTATCATTACCATTTTACAGATGAACAAATTGAGGCAAAAAAGAGGGGAAGTTATTTGGCCAAAGTCACACAGGTGGTAAGTAGCCATGTGCCCACTTACAGCTTTCCATGGAAGAGGGGAAGAATAAAAATGGATTTTGGAGAGTCCATAAAGAGAGACAATCTCCACTACACTGACCAAGACCTAGACCCTGCCTTCCTAGAATCTGGTAGGTTGGCAACTGTCTGAATCTTCTGAGAAGGAAGACATAGATTTCCTCCCAGTTCCCTCCCTTCTTAGCCTGGGGACCTGGAGAGTAGAGATGTATCTTATCTCCCACCCCCTTAAATTTCAAATATACAATCTGGCAGTGTTCTAGAACATATCTCTGGAGGCAGACAATATGTCAGTTAGCTATTACCACAATAATGCTGCATAAGAAACCACCCCCAGCCTGACCTGTGGTGGCACAGTGGATAAAGCATTGACCTGGAATGCTGAGGTCCCTGGTTCGAAACCCTGGGCTTGCCTGGTCAAGGCACATATGGGAGTTGATGCTTCCTGCTCCTCCCTCCTTTTCTTTCTCTCTCTCTCTCTCTCTTCTCTAAAATGAATAAATAAAGTCTTAAAAAAATAAAAGAAACCATCCTCCAAATTTAGTGTGTTAAAACACTTAAGTATTTATATAGCCATGGAGTCTGAGGTCAGTGACTTAGGTTAGGCTCATCTGGCTTATTCACGTTAGGGTGGAGAGAGGGTTGTTGACTGTTGGCTGCCCTAGTTGATCTTGGCTGAAATACCCAGGCCTTTGGCCATGGACTAGCCTTGCAGTGTTTTTCTCATGGCCACAATCAAGTCCAAGCAAAAACCATGCAAGGTCTCTAGAGTCCTAGGCTCAGAACGCATCAGCACTTCCCCATAATTTTGTTCATCAAAGCCCTGTGGTGAAACCCAGAAAAAGGAGGTGGGGCATGTCCCCTTACCCACTCTTCTACCCCTCCCATTGCCACAGTAGGAGAACATTGAAGAGTTATATGACAAAGGGTGTGGCTATAAGAAAGAATTAGAGCCATTAATGAAATCTTTCGATCACAGTGCCGACCTTTTGGATCCTGTCTACTTACTAGGTGTGTGACCTTGGGAAAATGAGTTCACCCCTCTGTGCCTCAGTTTCTTCCTCTGTATAATAGGTTTAATAATAGCCTATTTTTAGGAAATTTGTGGGAATTAAATAAGATAATGCACATTAAGTACTGAGTACAGTGCAAGTGCTCAATAAATGTTAATTATTGTTATTATTGCATTATACATTTCTATTGATAACAATGTTATCAGTCTATCAACAATAACTCACAGTTTGCCAAGTCCCTACCCTGTACCAGCTAGGCAAGGGCCTTTACCACAGTCTTATGTCATGGTTGGTGTGAACATTATGGTCATTATTATGTTCACTTTAAAGATAGGGAAACTGAGCACAAGAGAGGGGACAGGACTCGTAGCCAGTCACTGTTAGAAGTGGGATCTCTGAGCTCAGGGCCTGCTTCCTGCCCTAACCTGCCTTTGCCCATCCCTAGGGCTTACCTTCCCTGATGGCACAGGTACCAGGGGAAGTGGACAACATGGAGGGCCTGCCGGCCTCTAACAACAACAACAACCCTGCAGTCCGCTGGGAGAGCCCGGATCGGGGCTGGGAGAGAGAGCAGCCGGCGGCCTCCACCGCAGCCGCCTCGCTGTTCGAGTGCTCTCGGATCAAGGCCTTGGCAGGTACCTGGGAAAGGGCTGGGGCTGGAGAGAAGGAGAGAACAGCAGAGGTCTGCTGGGGTGTCATCTGTGTACCTCAATGTCTGAGAACCTTGATGGCCTGGAGGGTGGGAAAACAGTTATAGACACTTAGAACTTGAATTTTTAGGCCAACACTGTCCAGTAGAACTTTCCATAATGATGAAAAAATGTTCTCTACCAATGATGTCTGATATACTAAGCACTAGTGCTTGTGGTTATGAGCACTTAAAATGTGGCCACGCAGCTTTGAGCAGTGGCAGTATCGTAGCCAATGAGGTTTATCAGAGGCGCGATTATTGCTAATTGAAAATGTGGCCACGGCTACCTGAGGGATTGAATTAGTAATTTTATTTAGTTTTTATTAATTTAAACTTAAATAGCCACATGTGGCTTGTGGCTACAGTATGGAGCAGTGCAGCCTTAGAGATGCATACAGTCTCAGAAATGTGGAATTTTGTAAGCACGCTTCCTTAGAATCCTGAAATGCTGAAATGCCAGATTTTCGGGTCTTAGAATGTCAGATTTAGATTCTTTGAATCTGAGATTTTTAGAAATTGAGACTTTTATTTTAAAGTGAATTTATTGGGCTGACGTCAATTAAAATAATTATACAGGTGTCAGGTGCCCAATTCTACAACATGGAGACTGTTGTAAATAGAATTTTATAATCATAAACCTTAGAAATTTTAATCATTGGCTCCTAGGATCTCAGAAACTAGAAATCTAAACTTGAATACACATAGATCTTTGGGGCCTTAAAATCCTGTTCCTTTAGAATTTCTGATTAGAAATGTGGATCCTGAGAACTTTGTGACAGAAAGATCAAACTTTCTTTTTTTTTAAATTTTTTTTAATTCATTTTAGAAAGGAGAGAGAGAGGGGAAGAGAGAGAGAGGAGAGAGAGAAGGAGGGAGGAGCAGGAAGCATCAACTCTCATATGTGCCTTGACCAGGCAAGCCCAGGGTTTCGAACCGGCGACCTTTATCCAGGTCGATGCTTTATCCACTGCGCCACCACAGGTCAGGCAAGATCAAACTTTCTTGCTTTAGCACTGAATCCCTCAGGGACAGCTGGGATGCTTATTCATCTACTTGGATGTTTTAGAACAAAATAAGCAAAGACCACATAGAGTTATAGAATCTTAGAACCTTAGACCTTCGGAATTGTAAACCCTTGAACCTTAGGATTGTGTATTCATGGGGCTTTAGAACCTCAGAAAAGTTTAATCATCAGCCTTAAAACTTTCTGAGTAAAATGACCTTTCAGAGATGTGTAACTTAATAATCATAAATCTTGAAAATATCAGACCCTTAGAATCTTTGGCTCTTGGGATGTTAATATCTCAGAAATATGGAGTGTTATACACATAAAATATATAGTTATAATCATGATATCTTGGAACCCTAAAGTCAGAATCAGTTCCCTCAGAATTTCAGAATTTTAGTAACTCAGCATTTGACAATCATGGGATCTTCAGTACTAAGATTTTTTGGAACTTTATAATTATTTTTTAAAACTTTTATTTATTGGTCTTTTAGAGAGAGAGGAAGGGAGACAGAGAGAGAGAGAGAGAAAGAAAGAGAGAGAGAGAAACATTGATTTGTTGTTTCACTTATTCATGCCGTCATTAGTTTATTCTTGTATGTGCCCTCACTGGGGACCGAACTGCAGGATCGATGACCTTGGCATGTCAAGATGATGCTCTAATCAACTGAGCTACCCAGCCAGGGTTTGAAACCTTATAATTAAAAGATGTAGAGCACCATGTCACACTCAAGGACCTCTGGGAAAACAAGTGACTTAAAGGGGTGAGTGGACTGGGGATCATGGTCAGCTGGTGAACAGTGCTCTGGACACCAGCTCTCGCCATAGGGAAATGCAGTCCTAAAGGTGCTAGCTTTGATGTTTAGCTGTAATTTCCCAATTTAAATATACTCTCTCCCCGCTTCTCTTTCTCTCTCTCTCTCTCTCTCTCTGTATATATATCACAAAAATTAGGAAATATTTCAAAATTAATATGAAGCAATAAAAAGGAAGCATTTGATTTTATTTATTAAATAAGAACATTAGAAAAGCAAACGACAAGTCAAAGAAAGTTGTTCGATTATGCAAATGAGATACAAAACCAACTTTTATTTCATTGGTGAAAATGCACTGTACAAAAGGCTGAAAGTAGTGAAGTATCTTCATGTTCCCTGATCCCCTAATTTTTGTGAGCAGTATATCTATCTATCTATCTATCTATCTATCTATCTATCTATCTATCGGCCAAAAGTATGAACCGATTGCCAGCTTCTCCTGATTTAGAAACCTAGAATAGTACAATGGGCCCTGGCCTGTGGTGGCCAGTTGGCTCAGTTGATAGAGCATCAGTCTGGCGTGTGGATGTCCTGGGTTCAATTCCCAATCAGGGCACACAAGAGAAGCGACCATCTGCTTTTCTCCCCCTCCCTCTCCCTCTACTCTCTTTCTTCCTCTCCCTCAGCCAATAACTCAATTGGTTCAAATGTTGGCCCTGGGCACTGAGGATAGCTCAATTGGTTCAAATGCAGTCAGCCTCAGGTCCTAAAAAATAAGTTGGTTGATTTGAGCATCTGCCCCAGATGGGGTTGCTGAGTAGACCAGTCTCACTATCTCCCCTCCTCTCACTTAAAAAAAAAAAGAAAGAAAGAAACCTAGAATGATCTAAACATCTACTCATGGAAACTTAAAATCATACCTTCAAGCCTGACCTGTGGTGGCACAGTGGGATAAAGTGTTGACCTGGAAGTGCTGAGGTCGCTGGTTCAAAACCCTGGGCTTTGCCTGGTCAAGGCACATATGGGAGTTGATGCTTGCAGTTCCTCCCCCCTTCTCTCTCTCTCTGTCTCTCCTCTCTCTCTCTCTCAGTCTCTCCCTCTCCTCTCTAAAATGAATTTAAAAAATATTAAAAAAAAATCAAATCATACCTTCAGGTTCTTAGAAGCTTAAAAACTTGGGAACATACCAACTTAAAATTCCAGAAGTTATTATTTCATCCACAAAATATTTATTTGGTGCCTGCTCTGTGCCTGGCCTCTGCTGAACAATATGAGGAGCGTAGTGGCGACTGAGCCAGCTCCAGTCCTGCTGGTCCAGTGCAAGAGTTAGATTCAGTCAGATAGTGAAGAGAAGGACGGGGGAGAGCCAGGATGGGGGAGGCACAGGCACAGGGCTGTGATGGGGAAGCCCTGGGTGTGGTAGGAGTCCAGATGAAGTGCCTTATTGAGTCTGGAGAGTCAAAGAGTGCTTCCTGGAGGAGGAGCTGTCTAAGTTGAGGCCCAAAGGATAAAAAATAGTGAAACTCTGGTGTGGAGAGTGAGAGATTATTCCAGGCAGAGGAAACAGAGCATGCTTTTGAGAGTGACTTGAGTGATGGATGGAAGGTAAATGATGATGGGAAAGGAGCCAGTAGGAAAATATTGAAGGGCCTTGTAGGCCATCATGAAGGGTATGAGGACACCAGGAAACTGTAGTAAGATTTCAAGCAGAAGTGGGATGTGGTAACACGAAGATCAAGGACTCTTCAAATCTTAGGACCACTGACTCAGAATGTCAGCGCTGGACCTCAGAGAGCATCTAGTCTAGAGAAATGTAGAGATCTCCTTTTAGAAAAAAATATTTTTCATACACTCCCTGTATCTACTTAGGTTATGATAACCGTAGCTTCTTAAATGGGCACAAACACCTGATTCTGTTTATATCTTTTATGCCTACAGTTCTCTACAACTAAAACGCATAATATTGGACTCCAAACCTCAATCACAAAACTGGTATCATTCATATTAATAGTAACTTGGGGCCGCTGCTATTCTGTAAAACCATGTTGCTGCTCAAAATGTTAATATGGGGCCTGAGCTGTGGTGGCATGGTGGATAAAGTGTCGACCTGTAACGCTGAGGTCGCGGGTTAGAAACCCTGGGCTTGCCTAGTCAAGGCACATATGGAAGTTGATGCTTTCTGCTCCTCCCCCCTCTCACTTTCTTTCTCACTCTTCTCTCTAAAATGAATAAAATCTTTTAAAAAATTATTTTTTAATGCTAATTGACCTAGACTGCTAGGATGCATTTCCATTTGCATCCTGCTTCTCTCATTTTTTTTGTCCATTCAAACTAAGGCAAAATCTTTGAGCAGTCCTCCCTAACATGCTTTTGCATGAAGACAGTTAAGAAATTGGATTCATTGCTTGGAGAGTTTTCTTTTGTGTGTGTGTGTGTGTGAGTGTGACAAAGACAGAGAGAGGGACAGATAGGGACAGACAGGCAGGAAGGGAGAGATGAGAAGCATCAATTCTTTGTTGCAGTTCCTTAGTCTCCTTAGTTGTTCATTGATTGCTTTCCCACAAGTGCCTTGATGGGGGGGGGCTACAGCAGAGCGAGTGACCCCTTGCTCAAACCAGCAACCTTGGGCTCAAGCCAGCAACCATAGGGTCATGTTTATAATCCTACACTCAAGCCAGTGACCCCTCGCTCAGGCTGGTGAGCCTCGGCTCGAGCTGGCGACCTCGGGGTTTTGAACCTGAGTCTTGTGCATCCTAGTTCGATGCTCTATCCACTGCACCACTGCCTAGTCAGGCTCTAGTACATAGTTTGTTTTTGTTTTTTGTTGTTGTTTTTTACAGTGACAGAGAGAGAGTCAGAGAGAGGGATGGACAGGGACAGACAGACAGGAAAGGAGAGAGATGAGAAGCATCAATTATTAGTTTTTTGTTGCGACACTTCAGTTGTTCATTGATTGCTTTCTCATATGTGCCTTGACTGCGGGGCTGCAGCAGACCGAGTAACCCCTTGCTCGTCAAGCTGGTGAGCTTTGCTCAAACCAGATGAGCCCACGCTCAAGCTGGCTACCTCGGGGTCTCAAACCTGAGTCCTCCACATCCCAGTCTGACACTCTATCCACTGCACCACCACCCAGTCAGACTCTAGTACATAAGTTTGATGACATCCTTTTCTTCACATGTAGATGATTTTATAAAATGTGCATTGCTAATTAGTGTGCCTGCAGACATATATTTAACTCTTTATTAAAGTATTACAGGCATGCAGAAAGGCAAAAAATCATGAATGTCCAGCATTTCCACAAATGAGCATCCTCTTTCAACCAGCCCCCAGATAAGAAAACAGAATATGACAGCCCAGACAGGCCCCTCTCAGCCACTGTCCTCCCTTCTAACAGCACACATTCCTTTTTGCTAGTGTTTGAACTCCATATAAATGGAGTCATGCAGTGTGCACTGTTTTGTGTCTATCTTCAGTCGCACAACACTCTGCCTGTGAGACTCATCCCTGTTTGCCTGTACTTTTAGGTGTTCTTTCATTGCTGTGTAGTATTCCACAGTATGACTATGTCACAGCTCATCCAGGGACCTGTTGAGGGGCATTTGGGTTGCTTCTAGGTTAGGGCTCTCACAAACTAGACTATTGCAAACTAGTAATTGCTAGTATTGAAAAGGCTCTAATACATCACTGCTCTAAAATTTCTAGAACATGTTTTTGGTGGGCATAAGTGCTCATTTCTGATTGGCTTCGACCCACCCCAGAGTGACAGTGTTGGGTCATGGGGTAGGTGTATATATAATTTAAGTAGAAACTGCCAGGTTATATTAAATATATAGCATTATACACTCCTCCCTGCAGTGTATGAGAGATTGAGTTGGTGTACACCCAAACCTTGCTATGGTCATTTTTTTTACTTTTAGACTTTCTGGTGGGTGTGCTTTCTGTTGTGGTTTTAATTTGCATTTTCCTGATGACTAATAACAACTAATGAGGTGGAGCTCCTTTTCATATGTTTATTATCTATTTGCACATCCTGTGAAGTGCCCATTCAAGTGTTTAGCCTATTTTCCTGCTTTTTTCTGATTATTTTAAGGTGTTCTTATATATTCTGGATCCAAGTCCTTAGATATATGTGTTGTGACTATTCTCTCCCACTCTGTGGCTTGTCTTTTCATTCTCTTAATGTAAGGTGACCAACTTTTTTACAACGAAAAGGAGGACAAAAATAAATGGAAGAAAACAATATTGTAAATAAAAGAAACATTTTATTCATTGCAACAATACACTATAATATGATAAATGCATAATAAAACATTTGTAATATTTTATATTATAATTATGCTTACATGCCTATTAATTTTAATAATAATTCTAAGAAAAAAGTACTCATTTAGATACAAATACGTCACATCATATGCAATGGATCGACTCTGCATCAATCAAATATAGACATTTATAGATTAGTCTTCCAAAATCAAAAAGGAGGACATGTAGGAGGACACTTTTTGAGGGAGGACGGAACTTATGAAAGAAGGACTGTCCTCCCTAAAGGAGGACGATTGGTCACCTTACTTAATGGTGTATTTTGATAAACAAAATTTCTTCATTTAAATGTAGTCTGATTTAATAATTATTTTCTGTATGGCTAACATTTTGTGTTTTCTTTAAGATATATTTGCCTACTCCAATGTCATGGAGATATTCTTTGATGTTTTCTTCTAAAAGCCTTGCTGTATTTCTTTCACATTTAAACTTATTACGCAAATGATATATATTATATTTACTATTGTGTACAGTGCATATGGGTCAAGGTCATTTTTTCCTCCCAAATGGATATCCAGTTGACTCAGCTTCTTTTTTTTCCCAATTTTTTTTTATTATTATTATTATTATTTATTTATTTATTTTTTACAGAGACAGAGAGAGAGTCAGAGAGAGGGATAGATAGGGACAGACAGACAGGAATGGAGAGAGATGAGAAGCATCAATCATCAGTTTTTCGTTGCAACTCCTTAGTTGTTCATTGATTGCTTTCTCACACGTGCCTTGACCGTGGGCCTTCAGGAGACTGGTCATGCCAGTGACCTTGGGTCCAAGCTGGTGAGCTTTTTGCTCAAGCCAGATGAGCCCACGCTCAAGCTGGCGACCTCGGGGTCTCGAACCTGGGTCCTCTGCACCCCAGTTCGACACTCTATCCACTGTGCCACCGCCTGGTCAGGCAACTCAGTTCCTTTTATTGAAAAGACTTTCCTTTCCCTCCTTCTTGGGCAAATAAGTTTGTGAAATTTGTGTTGTTTGGTTTTGCTTACTTTTATCAGAAATGGTGCTGCCCACATTGGGTGGCTAATTGCTTTCATGCTTGGAAAAGGGCTTGGTTATGCTAATGTGTGCTGGGGGAGGGCTTTTGTACCATAAAGTTTTAAAAGGGGAAGAGAGGCCACGTGGTTGCAGAGGAGGCAGGGAGCAAGATGGAGGTGTGCAGAGGGGACTGAGTGAGGCCTTTGATTCTAGGAAAAAGCTGGAGAAAGTCAGTGGCTTTGGGAGCCCTGAATGGAAAGGGAAGTGTTTTCCCGCTGTGTGTATTTTCTCACCCGCTGGTTACGAGCAGGAATAAAGGATGGCCCACCAGTTCTTGGCTCCGTTGATTCATTACGATCTGCCTGAATTAAATGGGAACCTGCAAGAGCCAGGTGGTTGTGATGATCGCCGCGGCTACTGGCTTTACACTCCTGAACTGCTATGTCACTTTGTGATAAATGTGGAAACCTTACATGCATGGGTTTGTCTGTGCAGTTATTACTGACTATTGCAAGTTTTGTCATATTCTAAATTTTTATTTGTTTATTTTTTTTTACAGAGACAGAGAGTGAGTCAGAGAGAGGGATAGACAGGGACAGACAGACAGAAATGGAGAGAGATGAGAAGCATCAATCATTAGTTTTTCGTTGCGACACTTTAGTTGTTCATTGATTGCTTTCTCATATGTGCCTTGGCCGTGGGCCTTCAGCAGACCGAGTAACCCCTTGCTGGAGCCAGCGACCTTGGGTTCAAGCTGGTGGGCTTTTGTTCTAACCAGATGAGCCTGCACTCAAGCTGGTGACCTCGGAGTCTTGAACCTGGGTCCTCTGCATCCCAGTCTGATGCTCTATCCACTGCGCCACCACCTGGTCAGGCTTTTGTCATATTCTAGATTGCATTTTCTGCATGATTTTTCTCACTCATCCTTGTGGTTCTGTATACATCTAATCTGTTATTTCTCACTGCGTGGAGTCCATGTTGTCCATTCATCATATATGACGCATCCCCTTCCAAGTGATGGACAACCAGGCTGTCTCTGTTATAGGGGGAGCAATGAGAACTTGACTTTTTTTTTTCTTTGAGAGAGACAGACAGGAAGGGAGAGATGAAAAGCATCAACTAGTAGTTGCAGCACTTTAGTTGCTCATTGATTGTTTCGTATATATGCCTTGACCAGGGGTGCTCCAGAAGAGCCAGTGACCCCTTGCTCAAGTCTGTGATCTTGGGCTTGAAGGCAGTGACCTTTGGGCTCAAGCCAGTGACCATGGGATTATCTCAGTGATCCCATGCTCAAGCTGGATGAGTCCGAGCTCAAGCCAGATGAGCCCACGCTCAAGTCAGTGATCTCAGCACTTCAAACCTGGGACCTCAGTGTCCCAGGTCAATGCTCTATCCACTGCACCACCACTGGTAAGGTGAGACCTTGATTCTTGTCTTCTTAAGAGAAAGAATTCAGGCCCTGGCCAGTTGGCTCAGCGGTAGAGTGTCAGCCTGGCATGCAGGAGTCCCAGGTTCGATTCCCGGCCAGGGCACACAGGAGAGGCGCCCATTTGCTTCTCCACCCCTCCCCCTCTCCTTCCTCTCTGTCTCTCTCTTCCCCTCCCGCAGCGAGGCTCCATTGGAGCAAAGATGGCCTGGGCGCTGGGGATGGCTCTGTGGCCTCTGCCTCAGGCGCTAGAGTGGCTCTGGACACAACAGAGCGACACCCCAGAGGAGCAAAGCATTGCCCCCTGGTGGGCGTGCTGGGTAGATCCTGGTCGGGCGCATGCGAGAGTCTGTCTGACTGCCTCCCCCTTTCCAGCTTCGGAAAAATGAAAAAAAAAAAGAAAGAAAAAAAAGAGAGAAAGAATTCAGTTTACAGATAAGTGTAGCAAGCAAAGAAAGAATATTGGCCATGCAAGAAGAAAGTTAGAAAAAAGTGGACCTTAGAGACAGGATCAGAGGATTAGCCTGGGGTGAGCTGCTGTTGCCCACTGCTCCTTTGGTTGCAAGTCTCATAGGTTCCCTTAGAGCTTAAGAGGAACAGAGGGGCAAGGAAAACATGCCTGGGGAGAAGAGAGGGGGACGGTATGGCTGTGCTCCCAGAAGGGAGAGCACTCTGGGACCTCAGTCCTAAGGAATTTTAAGGGTGGAGATTTTAGGGGAGAGCCCAGGGAAGGGTCTCAATAGACTATTCATCAGCTCTCCAGGTGTGTCTTTTAGGGTCATGTTCTCCACTGATTGGTCAGCGCCAAGGCAGGGGGTTATTAGTCCATGTAGCTGGTCCTGAGGTCAGCTGTGGATTTCCAGTGTCTGGTTTTGCTGCTTTTCTGGGCCTGGAGCTGAAAAACTTCTGAGGCCTAGATGTTATCTCCAGGGGTTAATGCTGAATTGCTGTTCTCTGGATTTCTTGTTTGTTCCTCCTCTAACGGGTCTAAAACCACATGACTACCAATGTGCTAGGGGAGGAGAGGTCAGAGGAGTGTCTGAATCCCATGACCAGAGATATGAAATCAAGGCATCTAAACTGCATGACCCACTAAGGGGGGAAAGGTCATGCCGGGGGCGAGGTCCTTGTTTTCCCAGTTTTGCCCTTTGTTAGGCACCTGGGGCTCTCTGCCCTGGTGGCCTTTTCTGCCTGGCCTATAGTCCTTGCTCTGCTCATGTCTGTCTACACCTCCAACCCCGAATCTGTTCCCCGCCACCCCATCCCCAAATAGCAGTGCGTTAGACATTCTCCTTCATGCAATGAACCAGTGTAAAAAAGTTTTGGGGCTCTGATCGGTTGGCTCAGCGGTAGAGCGTCGGCCTGGCGTGCGGGGGACCCGGGTTCGATTACTGGCCAGGGCACATAGGAAAAGCGCCCATTTGCTTCTCCACCCCCTCCTCCTTCCTCTCTGTCTCTCTCTTCCCCTCCCGCAGCGAGGCTCCATTGGAGCAAAGATGGCCCGGGCGCTGGGGATGGCTCCTTGGCCTCTGCCCCAGGCGCTAGAGTGGCTCTGGCCGTGGCAGAGCTACGCCCCGGAGGGGCAGAGCATCGCCCCCTGGTGGACAGAGCGTCGTCCCTGTTGGGCGTGCCGGGTGGATCCTGGTCGGGCGCATGCGGGAGTCTGTCTGACTGTCTCTCCCCGTTTCCAGCTTCAGAAAAATACAAAAAAAAAAAAAAAGTTTTGGGAACACATAGGGAAAAGAATTACTGGGTCATGGGGGTGTGCACTAACTTAATTTGATTCCGATTATTTTCAGAATGGTAGTGCCAGTCTATAGCTTGCATCAGTAGGCATGCCCTCATGATATTCCTGTATTTATGATATTCCTGTAGTCCCACCAATACTTGGTATTCTCCAGCTTCCTAACTATTCCCAAACTAAGATTGAAATGTATCATTTACATATTAAGTGTCTCTATATTCTTTCTCCTTTATCAGTAATGGATAAAGGAGTAGTTCTTTCTTTGCTCTATGAAAATCTCAATGTATTAAATATGTGAATAAAGTCTTACTCTAAGGACATGTACTTCACTTGTAATTGGTGATTGCCACAGTGGAGAAGCATATACAAATGATAAAATAACTCAATATGAGCACATAGCAGAGGTAGGACAGTTGTCATTTGGCTCAGAGTCTTGACAGCTAAAGGCATCTGTGCCAGCTAGAGCCCTAACAGGAAGCAGGTGGCCCCTCAAACATCAAAGGGACAAAATAGAGAAGTTTAATAAAGGGGCTATTTATGGAAGTGTGGGCAGTGGGGATCCCTAGAGGCTGAGGCAGGGCAGGTACTGGTGAGATGGGAGAGAGCCTTTCCCAGAGGGAGCAGGGGATGCAAGAGAGGAGTCAGACACCACTGGAAGCTGGTCAGGCAAGGAGGGAATACATTTCTTGGTCTTCCTTCTCTCCTCTCATCTGCCGTCTACATCCAATAGAAAGTCTGAGGCTTTTTTTTTTTTAAGTTTTTGTTTATTCTTTTTAGAGAGGATAGGGAGAGACAGAGAGAGAGAGAAGGGGGGGGGGAGCTGGAAGCATCAACTCCCATATGTGCCTTGACCAGGCAAGTCCAGGGTTTTGAACCAGTGACCTCAGCATTTCCAGGTCGATGCTTTATCCACTGCGCCACCACAGGTCAGGCCGAAAGTCTGAGGCTTTTGAGGGCTGGGGAGCCCCTTCATACAATCTATACAAGAGCAGGTGCAGAAGAGTGGCAGGTAGTGCTAGAAGGGCAAACAGAAGACTCCTTGCACTCTAGCCAGACACACTTACCAATGGTAAACACTTAATGTCATCTTAGGTTAGAAGTGGCACTCAGGGACATGTTTGGTTTCATTTCTGCTGTGTTTTATAAAAGCATAAATCAGTTGCCAACATTGAAGAACCCGGAGATTTTGCCTGACTGGGCAGTGGTGCAGTGGATAGAGCATCAGATTGGGTGCGGAGGACCCAGGTTTGAAATCAAAGGTCACTGGCTTGAGCGCGGACTCACCAGCTTGAGCAAGGGGTCACTGGTTTGAGCGTGGGATCATAGACATGACCCCATGGTCGATGGCTTGAGCCCAAGGTCGCTGGCTTGAGCAAGGGGTCGCTCACTCTGCTGTAGCCTCTGGTCCAGGCACATATGAGAAAGTAATCAATGAACAACTAAGGCAGTAGTTCTCAAACTTTTTAAAGTTGGGCACATTTAATATCCTACAAATAATTGTAGGTGCACTATATACAAATTTCTGAGAAATATGTTATAATAATTAAGTCAAATATTAAAGAAAAAATATAAAGTGCTTTTATGGTAATTAAACAAAATAAATACGACAAAATTAAATTTATTCTGACGTTAAAACAATATTTTTCTGTTACATTTTTTGAGTTATGCTTTTTAGAATTCGTAAAAAAGAGGGATTAAAAAAATGAAAAAATGACAAAAGCCTGGCCAGGCGGTGGCGCAGTGGATAGAGCATCGAACTGGGATGCGGAGAACCCAGGTTCGAGACCTCAAGGTCACCAGCTTGAGCGCGGGCTCATCTGGTTTGAGCAAAGCTCACCAGCTTGGACCCAAGGTCGCTGGCTTGAGCAAGGGGTTACTCTGTCTGCTGTAGCCCCACAGTCAAGGCACATATGAGAAAGCAATGAACAACTAAGGTGCCACAATGAAAAACTGATGCTTGATGCTTCTCATCTCTCCGTTCCAGTCTGTCTGTCCCTATCTGTCCCTCTCTCTGACTCTCGCACTGTCTCTGAAAAAAAAAATGACAAAACAGTTATCTTTTTATATATGTATATACATTCTTAGTAAGATTTAGTAAATTCGGCAGGTCTCGGTGCAAATGTGTTAAGTTTTTTTTATTCTTTTTTTTTTTTTTTTTACAGAGACAGAGAGAGAGTCAGAGAGAGGGACAGATAGGGACAGACAGACAGGAATGGAGAGAGATGAGAAGCATCAATCATAAGTTTTTCGTTGCGACATCGTAGTTGTTCATTGATTGCTTTCTCATATGTGCCTTAACCGTGGGGCTACAGCAGACAGAGTAACCCCTTGCTCAACCCAGCAACCTTGGGTCCAAGCTGGTGAGCTTTGCTCAAACCAGATGAGCCCGCGCTCAAGCTGGCAACCTCAGGGTCTCGAACCTGGGTTCTCCGCATCCCAGTCCGATGCTCTATCCACTGCACCACTGCCTGGTCAGGCAAGTTTTTTGATTCTTGTGTTGATGAGAAACATGAGCCTGATGTGTCCTAGCAATTTCTTCAATGTTTGGGCATATATTTGAAAGGCAAACTCATTTCCTTGTCAATACATTGAAGAATTCCTCTCTTTTTTTTCTTAATTGTGTTGAGTGCATAAAACCCCCACCATACATATCATCTTAACTACACCAAACAAAGGATAGAAGAAACTTGCCTCCAGTCTTTCCAGGGAACATGGCGGGTAGTGTCAACAATCCAGCACCACAGCTTAGCAGCCTTTTGCAACCTAATCAGGCAAGTGAGGTAGGGGGTTGGACAGACTGTTAACTTTCAGTCAATTCCCCACACCTCTGTCCCCCCAAAATCTAAACTCCAAAACCCTCTTGGTTTTTTGGTCCCCAACAGGCACATATTTCTCTGGAAAACCATAGGGCGCACCTGGAAATCTTCTAGGGTGCACCAGTGCAACCTGACACACACTTTGAGAACCACTGAACTAAGGAGCTATAACTAAAATTGATGCTTCTCATCTCTCTTTCTTCCTGTCTGTCTGTCCATATCTGCCCCTCTCTCTGACTCTCTCTCTCTGTCTCTGTCAAAAACAAAACAAAACAAAACAAAAAACAGAACAGGGAGATTTTGTCTTTTTAAAAATCCAGATTTTTTTTTTTTCTTTCTGAAGCTGGAAACGGGGAGAGACAGTCAGACAGACTCCCGCATGCGCCCGACCGGGATCCACCCGGCACACCCACCAGGGGGCGATGCTCTGCCCCTCCGGGGCGTCGCTCTGCCGTGACCAGAGCCACTCTAGCACCTGGGGCAGAGGCCAAAGAGCCATCCCCAGCTGCCAGGCCATCTTTGCTCCAATGGAGCCTTGGCTGCGGGAGGGGAAGAGAGAGACAGAGAGGAAGGAGGGGGTGGGGGGTGGAGAAGCAAATGGGCGCTTCTCCTGTGTGCCCTGGCCGGGAATCAAACCCGGGTCCCCCGCATGCCAGGCCGATGCTCTACCACTGAGCCAACCTGCCAGAGCTCTAAAAATCCAGATTTTTTTTTACAGAGACAGAGAGTGAGTCAGAGAGAGGGATAGACAGGGACAGACAGACAGGTACAGAGAGAGATGAGAAGCATCAATCATTAGTTTTTCATTGCGCGTTGCAACACCTTAGTTGTTCATTGATTGCTTTCTCATATGTGCCTTGACCACGGGCCTTCGGCAGTCTGAGCAACCGCTTGTTGGACCCAGTGATCTTGGGTTCAAGCTGGTGAGTTTTTTGCTCAAACCAGATGAGCCCGCACTCAAGCTGGCGACCTTGGGGTCTCGAACCTGGGTCCTCTGCATCCCAGTCCAACACTCTATCCACTGCGCCACCGCCTGGTCAGGCTAAAAATCCAGATTTTTGACTCCTTGTGGAATATCACATGAAATGGAAGCACCAGGCCACCATCTTTAAGGCTCCGGGCACAGGGGACATGTGGCCACTGACTCTTTGAGGAGGGGCTTGTTTTTTCCATTTCAGAATTTGTGGCCCCTGTGGGCATTTCAGTTCTGGAAATTCCAGTTCAGCTCCATGATAACAAGATTGTAATCACAAAAACTGAGCTGTCACTACATGGTCCTTTATGAAGTTGCCATTCAGTTGGTCCAGGAAGTGTTTCTTTGAATTTTTTTCAGGTATAATCAAAATAAAATATATTCTTATGGATCCCTGTCCTCCAAACGTGAGTCCTAAATATGCAGGCTCTCCCAGGGCCCACTGAAGAAACCCCGATTTATTCCAAACCCCTGTTAGCAATGAGAAAATAGAGGCCTAAAGTAGGAAGATGACCTCACCATGTCCCACAGTCGGTCATCAGAGGCAGAGCTGAATCCAGTTGTCCTCATTCAGGCACCACTCTGGGAATGCACTGAAATTCCACTTTGGTGTCAGCATTGGGCAAATCTACTGTTGACATGGGCGTCAGTGTTGTAAGGCAGGATAACCAGATTCCCAATTCAACGTCTTTTCCATCGTCACTTCCTCATGTGTGATCTTAAAAGTGTGACTACTGAGTTATTTAGTAACAAAATGTAAATAATATCCCTAAGGCTAAGCTGCTGTAACAAAGAGACCCAAGTAATACAGTGGCTTAAAAGAATTACAAGCTTATTTATTTATTTATTTTATTTTTGTATTTTTCTGAAGCTGGAAACGGGGAGAGAGTCAGACTCCCGCATGCGCCCGACCGGGATCCACCCGGCACGCCCACCAGGGGGCGATGCTCTGCCCCTCAGGGGCGTCGCTCTGTTGCGACCAGAGCCCAAGCTTATTTTTCCCTCTTAGCTAGTCCCTCAGTGAACAGCCTAGTTGGCAGAGTGGTGCCATTCCAAGCTGTGAATGTGGATCCCAGGTTCTTCTTCCATCCTGTGCTCTGTGGACCTTGATGTTCAAGCCTGTGGGAGTCAGGGGAAGAGGGAGGAAGGGTAGGCAGCAGTTTCCTTTTTTGGTAAAACTTAAAATTATGAAATAATTATAGATTCACAGGAAGTAACAAAGAGTACAGATAATAAAAAGACAACCCAATTAAAAGTGGGCAAAGCTTCACATAGCTATTTATCCAAAGAAGAAATACAAATGGCCAATAAGATTGTGAAAAGATACTCAACATTGTTAATCATTAAGGAAATGCAAATCAAAATCACATTGAGATTCTATCTGTGTACTCAGTTGGTTAGAATGTTATCCTGACGTGCTGAGGTTGCAGGTTCGATCCTTAGTTAGGGCACATAAAAGAATCAACCATTTGTGGCTTGAATAAGTGGAACAACAAATTGATGTTTCTCTCTCTCTTTCTCTCTCTGTCTCTCTCTGTGTCTCTCTTCCTTCCTCTCTCTCCAAATATCACTTTAAAACAATCACATTGAGATACCACTTCATACCCAATAAGATGTCCATTAAAAAAAACCCAGCCTGACCAGGTGGTGGTGCAGTGCATAGAGCATCAGATTGGGACACGGAGGACCCAGGTTTGAAACCCCAAGGTCGCTGGCTTGAGCGTGGGCTCATCTGGTTTAAACAAAGCTTACTAGCTTGAGCCCAATGTCACTGGCTTGAGCAAGGAGTCACTTGGTCTGCTGTAGCCCCCTGGTCAAGGCACATATGAGAAAGCAATCAATGAGCAACTAAGGTGCCGCAAAAAAGAATTGATGCTTCTCACTTCTCGCCCTTCCTGTCTGTCTGTCCCTATCTGTCCCTCTCTCTGTCTTTCTCTGTCTCTGTCACACACACACATAAATAAAATAAAATTTATACATAAGAAACCCCCAGAAAATGCCCTGGCTGGTTAGCTCAGTGGTAGAGCATCGGCCTGGCGTGCGGGAGTCCTGGGTTCGATTCCCAGCCAGGGCACACAGGAGAAGTGCCCATCTGCTTCTCCACCCCTCCCCCTCTCCTTCCTCTCTGTCTCTCTCTTCCCCTCCTGCAGCCAAGGCTCCACTGGAGCAAAGATGGCTCCCGGGTGTTGAAGATGGCTCTGTGGCCTCTGCCTCAGGCGCTAGAATGGCTCTGATTGCGGCAGAGCCTCGCCCCAGATGGGCTGAACATCGCCCCCTGGTGGGCGTGGTGGGTGGATCCCGGTCAGGCGCATGCGGGAGTCTGTCTGACTGCCTCCCCATTTCCAACTTCAGAAAAATACAAAAAAAAAAAAAAAAAAAAAGAAAAAAAACAGAAAATAACAAGTGGTAGCAAGGATGTGGGGAAATTGGAACCCTCATACATTGCTGATGGAAATGTAAAATGGTACAGCCCCTTTGGAAAATAGTCTGGCAGTTTCTCAAAAGGTTAAACATAGAGTTACCATATGACTCAGCCATATGTATATACTCAAGATACCTACCAAGCATATACTCAAGATAACTAAAAACATGTGTCCACAAAAATACTTGTACCTTAACGTTCCTAGCAGCATTATTCATAATCGCCAAGATGTGGAAACAACTCAAATGTCCCTCAACTGATGAGTGGATAACTAAAATGTAGTATATATACACACATGTAATATCATTTGGTCAGAAAATGGAATAAAGTACTGATACATGCTACAACACCTATAAACCTTGAAAACATTATACTAAGTGAAAGAAACCAGACACACACAAGGACATATATTGTGTGATTTCATTTATGTAATATGTCCAGAATAGGGAAATTAATTGAAACAGAAAACATGGCCCTGGCCAGTTGGCTCAGAGGTAGAGCATCGGCCCGGCATGTGGAAGTCCTGGGTTTGATTCCCAGTCAGGGCACACAGGAGAAGTGACCATCTGCTTCTCCACCCCACCCCTTTCTCTCTCTCTCTTTTTTTCTCTCTCTTCTCCTCCTGCAGCCATGGCTCAATTGGAGCAAACAAGTTGGCCCTAGGTGCTGAGGATGGCTCCATGGCCTCGCCTTAGGCATTAAAATAGTTCAGTTGCTGAGCAGTAGAGCAGTGGCCCCAGATGGGCAGAGCATCACCCTGTAGGGGGCTTGCTGGGTGGATCCTGGTCCTGGTGCATGTAGGAGTCTGTCTCTCTGCCTCCCCACCTCTAAGTAAAAGTTAAAAAAAAGAGAACGAAACAAAATATGTTAGTGGTTGCCTAGGGCTGAGAGACAAGGTAATGAAGAGTGACTTCTATTTGGGACAGGATCTCTCCTTAGGGTGTTGAAAATATTCTTATATTAGATAGTGGTAATGGTTGTACAACTCTGTGAATATACTAAAAGCCACTGAATTTACACTTTATTTACATTTTAAAAGACTAAATTTTATAGTATGTGTATTATAGCTTGTACTAAAGCATTTATTTAGAAAAAGAGTAAGAGAGCTCCCAAACAATTTCTCTGTAAGCAAGTGAAGCAGAAGTTGCACACATTCTTCCACTCCCCACCCAATGGTAAATGAATCAGGAGACCTCACAAAAATTATGTGACAAAGTTTTATTCAAGGGTCTTTAAGATTTACAATTCTTGAAACACTACTAGGTGACACTTAGAGTTCCAAAGAAAAGAAAAAGTTGAGCCTGACCAGGCAGTGGTGTAGTGCAATAGATAGAGTGTTGGCCTGGGATGCTGAGGACCCAGGTTCAAAACACCAAGGTCATGGGCTTATCTGGCTTGAATGCAGGCTCACCAGCTTGAACACAGAGTCACTGGCTTGAGCACAGGATTGCCGGCTTGAGCATGGGATTATAGACATAACCCCATGGTTGGGGGATTGAAGCCCAAATGTCCCTGGCTTGAAGCCCAAGGTCACTGGCTTGAGCCCAGGGTCGCTGGCTTGGCTGGCCGGAGGGCCCCCCCCCCCCATCAAGGCACATATGAGAAAGCAATCAATAGATAACTAAAGTGCCAGAACTCTTGAGTTGATGCTTCTCATCTCTCTCCCTGCCTGTCTATCCCTGTCTGTCCCTCTTTCTGTCTTTCTCTCTTGCTTAAAAAAAAAAAAAAAAAAGAATAAAAGAAAAAAGTTGAGTGAAAAGTACGTTCTTGAGAAGAATCAGTCCTGTCTTCTCAGCTTCTGTATTGGTCTAAATTGGTGATCTTCCAGATGTCAAGTGTCTGGACACATGAACATCATTTTCCCCTAAGTTCTCATGAACATTCTTTTCCAATTTTTTAGAGGTTATTTATAGGATTTATATCTATTTCTAGGCATTGATGCATAGCTGAAAACTTCAAAAAGTTAAGTCCTCAGGCTAAAGTAAAATAAAATCTATTGTTGCCCCGGCCAGTGGCATAGTGGATAGAGTGTCGCCCTGGAGTGCCAAGGTCACTGGTTCAATCCTGGGGTCACCGGCACAATCCCAGGGTTGCTGGCTTGCCCCTTGGTCATAGGTTTGAGCCCTGGCCAGGGCACATGTGAGAAGCAATCAATGAGTGCACTACTAAGTAAAACAATGAGTTGACGCTTTTCTCTCTCTCTTTCAAAAAAAAATCTATTCTTCATATTTGAGCCAATTTAATTTAAATAATTTTGTTAGCTTGGCCGTTGTGACTTCATTTTGTTTTTTTACTCTTTTCTTAGTAGTAACCTGTCTACACCTTGCCCTAGGGATGTGGGACATGCAGTGTCTAGTTAGCAGTCCAGGTGCTACATAGCAGTAGGCAGGGTTCCTGCCCTCAGGGAGCATTAAGTCTAGCATATTCCTTCCTCTTCATTCCCCACAGCCTGTCAGTTGCCAGGTCTTACTTTTCCATCTCTCAATATGCTCTCTTCTCCCATTTCTTCAGCTCTGCCCTCCTCCTGCCTTGTCCTTTCTCTCCCCAGTGCCTTCCGCAATCTCCTCCATGGTCTCTCTTTTTTTTTTTTTTTTTTTTGTATTTTTCTGAAGCTGGAAACGGGGAGAGACAGTCAGACAGACTCCCGCATGCGCCCGACCGGGATCCACCCGGCACGCCCACCAGGGGGCGATGCTCTGCCCCTCCGGGGCGTCGCTCTGCCGCGACCAGAGCCACTCTAGCGCCTGGGGCAGAGGCCAAGGAGCCATCCCCAGCGCCCGGGCCATCTTTGCTCCAATGGAGCCTTGGCTGCGGGAGGGGAAGGGAGAGACAGAGAGGAAGGAGGGGGGGTGGAGAAGCAAATGGGCGCCTCTCCTATGTGCCCTGGCCGGGAATCGAACCCGAGCCCCCCCGCACGCCAGGCCGACGCTCTACCGCTGAGTCAACCAGCCAGGGCCTCCTCCATGGTCTCTTGGCTGCCATTCTTGTCCTCTCTGACCCACTCTCCCTACAGCAGCCAGAGATATTCCTGAAACACAGATGTCATCCTTCCCCTCCCCCATGGGTCCATCCCTAGCTCTCTAGTATATTATCTGCTCCCCAGCTAAACTGAGCTCTATGACAGAAGAACTCTACCTGTATTTAGAACCTAGAACATTGAGGGATACATAGTAGGTGCTCAAATATATATTGAATGAATGAACAGAGCCAACTGAGGTAGGAAACAGGGAAGGCTTCTTGTGGAAGTGATATATCGGGAAAACTTGAAAAGACAAAGGAAGCTTCAGGTGGGCAGCGGAAGGTAAGGGAAGGCGTCCCAGGTAGAAGGAGCCGACTACACAAAGATCTTGTTGCGCAGATCTAGGCCTGAACTGCGGGAGGTGGGGGGCTGGGGTGCAGCTGGAAGGGGTAGTTCCAGGGGAGGTTCCTCGGGGAGGCTGGGGCTCATCAGAACCTGTCCTTCAGATGAGCGGGAAGCCGTGCAGAAGAAAACGTTTACTAAGTGGGTGAACTCGCACCTCGCTCGCGTTGGCTGCCACATCGGGGACCTCTATGCCGACCTCCGCGATGGCTTCGTGCTCACGCGGCTCCTGGAAGTGCTGTCCGGGGAGCAGCTGGTGAGACCTGTGGGGCTGGGGGCGGGAGTGGGGTAGGGGAGAGGATTGGCCCTGGGGTCTTGGGCTGGGCTAGGATAAAGCCTGGCTCACTGCTGGGTCCCTTGCTCCGGTGGGCGGGGCTATAGCATATGGGTGGAGCTTGGTTGTGAGGAGCCCGGAGGCGCCTCTTCGAACAGGATTCTGCCTTGGTTGGGGCGGAACTCTGAGCTCGAGTGGGGCTCGGTTGGAAGGGGTGGGGCTATGAGAAAAGGGAGGAGCTTTATTAGAAGGGCCTCCTGGGTGGTAGCAACAGGCAATGGCTATAAAACGGGGCAGAACTCTTAACAGGGGGTCTGTGGATGAGGATGCGGTTGTCATTGTTGTCATTGGAAGTGGAGGCCTTGGTCGTGGGATTCTTAGGGACCAGACAGAACTCTTGTATGTGTGTGGGTTGTTGTGTGCGTTGCAGTTGTATTTTTGGGCTCTGATGGGGCTTCATCAGGAAGGATGGGGTTCTGATGGAGCTAGAGATTCATTAATGGTCCAAAACCTGGAGCTTAGAAGTCGCGAGGGGCATGGCTATAGAATAGAAACAAACGCCATTGGAAGGAATAAACTACATATAAAAAACCGGAGAGTCTTTGGATGGGGCGGGACTTGATAGGAATGGGCGAGGATCCAGGCAGGGGTCTGAAAGGATGTGGTTATGGAACTAGTGGTTTGGTTTTGGTAGCCTAAGACAATGTTCCAATGGAAGGGCAGAACTGTGGCTACAGGCAGCGGGCGGAGCTTAACTGTGAGAGGTATAGTTATCAGGCCGGAGGGGAACCTTTGGTAGAAAAGATGGGGACTAGGACTTGGATAAACCAAGAAAGGGACCGCCTCCAAGGATTGGGTCTTGGGTCTGAAGGGTGTTGACTGGCCTTGTACATCCAGAGGGTGTGGCTATGGGGCGGACGTCTTCAGAAGGGGTGAAGTCCAGAGCACAGGTGAGGCCCTTCATCTCTCAACACCTGGTGCCCTAGCCAAGGCCCACGCGCGGTCGCATGAGAATCCACTCGCTGGAAAACGTGGACAAGGCTCTCCAGTTCCTGAAGGAGCAGCGTGTGCACCTGGAGAACGTGGGCTCGCATGACATCGTGGATGGGAACCACCGGCTGACCCTGGGGCTGGTCTGGACCATCATCCTGCGCTTCCAGGTGATCCCCAAGTGTGCCCTACCCGGCCGGCCTCCTGCGGTGGGGCCTTATGCGGGTCTCCCCCGCCCACTCAACCATTCGTTTATTCATTCATTCACTCCAAAAAAATTCTAATATGCTCCAAGAACCTTGTTTCAGGTGGTGGAAATGAAAATAATGATAAAAATAATAATCATCACCAGCATCACTATGATCATCATTTATATATTCCAGGCACTGTGTTCCAGGCACTGTTCTATGCACATGACATTTACTTTTATTTATTTGTTTGTTTGTTTGTTTATGACAGAGTTAGAGAGACAGAGAGAAGGACAGACAGGCTGGAAGGGAGAGAGATGAGAAGCATCAATTCTTCATTGCGTCTCCTTAGTCTCTTTTAGTTCATTTGATTGCTTTCTCATATATGCCTTGGGGGGGGCTACAGCAGAGCGAGTGACCCCTTCTTGCTCAAGTGAGCAACCTTTGGCCTCAAGCCAGTGACCACGGGGTCATGTTTATGAACCCATGCTGAAGCCAGCGACCCCTCGCTCAAGCTGGTGAGCCCCTGCTCAACCCTGATGAGGCAACCTCGGGGTTTCTAGCCTGGCTATTCCACATCCCAGTCTGATGCTCTATCTACTGTGCCACTGCCTGGTCAGGCTAAGCACGTGACATTTAATACTCACAGCAACCCTATAAACTAGGTACTATTTATTTAAAAAAAATTTTTTGTCTTTGTTTATCCATTTTAGAGAGGAGAGAGAGAGAGAGAGAGAGAGAGAGAGAGAGAAGGGAAGGAGGAGCAGGAAGTATCAACTCCCATATGTGCCTTGAATAGGCAAGCCCAGGGTTTTGAACTTGCCACCTCAGCATTCCAGGTTAAGGCTTTATCCACTGCGCCACCACAGGCCAGGTAAACTAGGTACTATTTATTACTTCATTTTACCAGTGAGGAAATGAGCCCAGAGGAAATCAGCTCTAGGCTGAGAAGTTAAAAGAACTATGCAGAAGATATTATGATAAATTAGTAGAAGGGATATAAAATGTTAGGTTGATAGTATTGAGATTTTAGACTGGGTAATCAGCCCCTTTAGAGGGGGCTCTCTGAGAAGCTGATTGCTGAATGACATAGGAAGATAAAGGGAAAGAGCATTCCAGGTAGAGATACTACAGATAAAAAAGCCCTGAGGTGTGAATGAGGTTGACATGCTGGAAGTAAAGAAAGACCAGTATGGCTAAAGAAGAAGAGGCAAGGGGTGACAGAGGAGATGAGGTCAGAGTGGTTGCCAGGGCCCAGGTGATTTCTGATAAGCAGTTTGGCTTTTTTTCTATCTGATGTGGGGAAAGATTGAAGAGTTATCAAGAGGAGTGACATAGCCTGACCAGGAGGTGGCACAATGGATAGAGCATTGGACTGGGATGCAGATGACCCAGGTTTGAAACCCAGAGGTTGCCAGCTTACGTGTGTGCTCATGTGGTTTGAGCAAGGCTCATCAGCAAGGTCTCTGGCTTGAGCAAGGGGTCACTTGGTCTGTTGTAGCCCCCCCCCCCCCCCCGTCATGGCACATATGAGAAAGCAGTCAACAAGCAACTAAGGTGCTACAACAAGGAATTGATGCTTCTCATCTTTTTCCCTTCCTGTCTGTCTGTCCCTATCTGTCCCTCTCTCTGTCGCACACACACACAAAATTCACACACACACAAAGAGGAGCGACATAATCAGATTTAGAGGAGTCACTCTGGATTGGGGGTGGTTGTCAGAATTGAGGACTGGGAGCCCAGGGAAGAGACAGGAGCTGTACCTTGCGATGGGGCAGAGAGAAGTGAAGAGGAGGGCAGATAGGAAAGAAGCTCAGGAGGAGAGTGGTCATGCCTTAGGGGAAGGATGGGAAGGTGTCCACTGGATCCTGTGTGGAGCTCAAGAGAATGGTAAAGGCTGGAGACAAGGTATGGGCATTGTCAGTACAGAATGAGGAAAGGAGACCATTAGTTTGGGGGTAGTGGCTGGTAGCTGTAGCCTTAAACCAGGGGCTGAGGCTTCCTGGGAACCTAGTTCTCTACCTCATACCCAAATACCAAACTCAGCTCTTGGTCTAGGAACCAAGTATCAAACACCCACCTGAGGCTTTCAAATCTGCTTTAAATTCTGAGTCATTCAGAACTTTACTGAACGCCTACTATATGTAATTACATGTAGTAGAAACAAAATAGACATTTGTTACCACAGAAAACAAAACAGATAAACAAAAACGTGGTCCTGGAACTTGTACAGGGTAGTGAGTGCATTAGTCTACTAGGGCTACTGTAACAAAATACTATAGACCAGGGGCTTAAAGAACAAATTAATTTTCTCATAGTTTTAGAAGCTAGAAGTTCAAGATCAAGGTGCCAGCAGGTTTGGTTTCTCCTGAGGCCTCTCTCCTTGGCTTGTCAAAGACCATCTATCTTCTCTCTATATCCTCATATGATCTTTTCTTTGTGTGCTTGTCCCTAGGGTCTCTTCCTCTTCTTCTTTTTTTTTGTCTTTTCTTTTTATTTTTCTGAAGCTGGAAACGGGGAGAGACAGTCAGACAGACTCCCGCATGCACCAGACTGGGATCCACCTGGCACGCCCACCAGGGGCGACGCTCTGCCCGCCAGGGGGCGATGCTCTGCCCCTCCGGGGCGTCGCTGGAGCGACCAGAGCCACTCTAGCGCCTGGGGCAGAGGCCAAGGAGCCATCCCCAGTGCCTAGGCCATCCTTACTCCAATGGAGCCTCGGCTGCGGGAGGGGAAGAGAGAGACAGAGAGGAAGGAGAGGGGGAGGGGTGGAGAAGCAGATGGGTGCCTCTCCTATGTGCCCTGGCCGGGAATCGAACCCGGGTCCCCCGCACACCAGGCTGATGCTCTACCGCTGAGCCAACCGGCCAGGGCCTCTTCCTCTTCTTATAAGGAGACCATTCATGTTGGATTAGGGCTTTACCTTTATGACCTCATTTAATCTTAACTAACTTCCTAAGGCCCTAGCTCCAAATAAAGTCATATTGGGGGTTAGGGCTTCAACTTATGAATTTGGTGGTGGTGGTGGTAGGGCACAATTCAGTCCATAACAGGGAGACAGTAAACCAAATGAATAAGTAAAATGTATAGGGGATGATAAATGCTGAGGAGATAATAAGGCAGGGGAGGAGGATGTGAAAGTTAGGTGTACATATTGAGATTTAAAATCAAGTGGTTCAGCAAGTCCTCACTGAGAAGGTGCCATAAGTACAGACCTCAAGGAGGGGTAGAACCTTATGGGGACCTGGGGGTAGGATGTCCCAGGCAAAAGGAACAGCCAGGACAAAGGCCTTGGGGTGGGAGAACACTAGTGATTTGGTGCAGAGGACGGAGGTCTCTGGAGGGGTGTGAACTGCTGAAGATGAGGTCAGAGATAATGAGAGGTGACAGTGAGGACTATTTTTCCCCAGAGTGAACTGGAGCCATGTTTTGAGGATAGGAGGCATGTGATCTGATTTGGGTGTTCACAGGGTCCCTCTGTTACTCAAAGAACAGACTGTGGGGGCAGGGTGGGGAGACCAGCGTAAAGGCCACTGCAGCTGACTCAGGCAGGAGGTGATGGTGGCTGGGGTCAGGGGAGGGGCCCAGACACCAAGGATAGTGGCATCCTTGGAAACTGAGACCCCAATCCACCACTGCCCCCCAACCCGTGTGGATGCTCGGGCCCACTCATGAGCCCACGCCTCAGCCTGAAGCTGCCTCTCCCATCTCCTCTGCCGCATACTACCCTTCCGGGCAGCAGGGAGGGGGTGGGGTCTCCCAGCCTCAAGCCCTCCAGGCCCCAGCAGCTGTGTTTTGTATCCTCACAGATTCAAGTCATCAAAATTGAGACGGAAGACAACAGAGAGACCCGCTCTGCCAAGGATGCGCTACTCTTGTGGTGTCAGATGAAGACAGCTGGGTAAGCCCTCCACTTCCCACAGGCTGGGTCCTAACTTTGGGAGTTTCTTTGGGGATAAGTGCAAGGGGCAGCTGAAATCCTAAGTATCAAAAAGTTAATATAGAATTAATAAACTGGTAAATAAAACACATCTATTCTTCTGACCTTGCCAAGTACACCTGTCTAACAATTTGGAAGGCCAGGTTTCAATTTAGAACTTGAATTTCTCAGAAAGCAATGCTGGAAGGTGGTGGACTGTCCCTAGCCTGCTCCCTTCTCTCTTTCCCAACTCATCCTGCACATCAAGAGGCCTATGTGTACCTTTGTGGATCCTCCAGCTCCGGGTTCCAACCACCTCCCCCTCCACAAACAGCCACCTGTCAGTCTGGCAGGGAACACACCAGGGCTCGAACAGCTTGTGTAGGAAATTCAGGGTCCCGGGTGCCTTCAGTGGGCATGTCTCCTGGACTCCCAACTCTGCCTTTCCGGGCAGTCCCTGGCCTGAAACTCAGGTGCTCTCTGGAGAACAGCTTCTGGGAGGAAGGAGGGAGACTGGGCATTGCCTCTCATCCTCTGGGACTGTCTGTCTCGCAATGTAATCTGTTTCTCCTTGTGTCAGTCCTTACCTCTACATCTGCTTTTCTTTGTTTTTATCCCTCTTTCCCCTTCCCTCTATTCTCTGTCCCCTCCTTTATTTCCCCATCTCTGCATCTTGCTCTCTCTCTATCCCTCCTTCCCTCCTTTCTTTCTCTTTGTCCCTCTGACTCTTTTTTTTACTCCTCTCCTTTATGTCTCAATCTCTCTCTGTCTCTGTCTCTATCTCCCTGACTCACTGTATCATCCATCCATCCATCCATCCATCCATCCATCTATGTCTGTCTCTCCCTCCCTCTCTCTTTCCTCCTGACTCTCTTCATCTCTGCCTCTGTCTCTCCCTTCCATGCTGTTAGTTACCCTGAGGTAAACATCCAGAATTTCACCACCAGCTGGCGGGACGGCTTGGCCTTCAATGCCCTCATTCACCGGCACAGGTACCACGTGGCTTGGGCCAACCCAGCCCTGCCCTCCCCCCACCCCCGTGTCCCTTAGGTACATACTTGTACACATATGTATCTAGACAGTTCACATAGACACAGGACCTAAGCTTCACCTCTGTGCACATATATACACTTCCCTTCATACACACAGGTGCACACACCCACAGAGACCTCTGTCCAGGCCACATACGCTGTACACACATGGAAACTTGTGCCTTCACACAGATGTGTGCACACAGACAGATACTCTTGCACATACACAGCCCGTGCCTGCTCCTTAGATGTCCCAGAGCGGGGAGTACATTTCCCTGTGGATGGTCCACTCAAGTGTGTACATAGTGCCTCCTCTCATCACAGAGTTCTTCCTCCTGGTACACTTCCAGAGCCCCCTTCTGGCTCCCTGCACACCTGCCTAGTCATACCTCAGAACTTGGCACTGACCTGGCTGAGGGGTGGGCACCCAGACAAATCACATTCACATCATTATCGTCCGCATGATAGTTTCAGGAAACTGAGGTCTAGAGGCTGGGAAGGACTTGCTTTGGTGTGGCAGAAGCCAGAACCCATGCATACATACTCATACACACATGGGGAAACCTAGCCACACCTATACACTCTGAAACCCACAAGCTGTAATGGGGTCAAGCTAACAATGGTCACATGTGTTGAGTGCTTTCTGTGGACCCAATATTGTTCTAAGTGCTTTCCAGTAAGTCATTGAATATTCAATGGCCCCGTGAGACAGATGCTATTATTATCCCCATTTTACAAATGAAAATGAGGAAACTGAGGCACAGAGAGATGAAGTAGTTCACCCAAATGACAGCCAGGAAATGGCCTAGCTGGATAAGAGCCAGGCAATCTGGCTTCAGACCTCACACTTCTAATTACTACATAGTACTGAATAGAAACACAGCCGCATAGACTGTGTACATCCAAAGTCTGACGTACACATGCCCTCACACCCACAGAAGATGCTGCACAGACATGTGCCATGACACAGAGCTTTCTGCTTGGTGGGGTCCTGCCCCTCCCACCCCTTGCCCTGGGTGGGGCTCAGACAGGATGACTTTTGCCCGTTTGCCCACTGGCTCTGGAGCCCGCCTGCTGCCTACCCACTCTGTGCCCCTGCCTAGGCCCGATCTCGTGGACTTCAGCAAACTCACCAAGTCCAACGCCAACTACAACCTACAGAGAGCCTTCCGCACTGCTGAGCAGCACCTGGGGCTGGCACGTCTGCTGGACCCTGAGGGTGAGCCTTGCATGGTCCCAGCCCTGACTCCCTCTTTGGGGCTGCCAACCCCAATACCATCCCAAACTCAATTCCATTCTATCCCAACACCATCCCAAAACCCAAAGCCATTCCAAACCCCAGCTCCCTCCCAGCCCCTCCCCTTCTTCATCTCCAATCCCTCCCCCTTCCCATTTTCGTGTCCCTTTCTCTGTCTCCATCTCAAATCCCAACCCATTTCCATTTCTATCTCCAACTTAAGCCCCGCTCTTCCCCAACCCCATTTTAAATCATGTCCCCCAAAACCCACTCCCTCTCTCCTTAACCCCAGCCCCAAAGTCAACACATGCTCCCATCCCTAATCCCAGTTCCCTTTCCAACATTATCTCTATCCCCATCTCCGAATCCCATTTCCAACCCCATTCCTATCCCCAGCCCGTACCTATGTCTGTCTCCATCCACCACTGTCCTCAGCCCCACCTGTTTCCCATTTTCAGTTCATCCCCAGACCCACTGTCTTCAGCCTCATTCCCACCCCTGCTCACACTCCACACCAATCCCTCATCCCTGGACTGCTCCCTTTTTCTGAGAATCTACTATGTACCAAGCACAAAGCTGGGATTTGATCAAAACTGTTCCCTTTCATCCTCACACTGACATAGTTGGATAGGATTAATCAACCCTCTTTTAAAATGAAAACAAAGGCTCAGAGATGTGAAGTCACTTCCCCAGGGTCACACTGAAAACCAGTAAATAAAATAGGACTTCTGATTTCAGCATTCATAGTCTTTTTTTTTTTTTTAAGCGTGAGAGAGAGACAGGAAGGGAGAGAGATGAGAAGCATCAGCTCATAGTTGCGGCACCTTAGTTGTTTATTGATTGCTTTCTCATACGTGCCTTGACCAGGGAGGGGGCTCCAGCTGAGCCAGTGACCCCTTGCTCAAGCCAGTGACCTTGGGCTTCAAGCTAGCAAGCATGGGGTCATGTCTATGACCCCACACTCAAGCCTGTGACCTCTGGATTTTGAACCTGGGTCCTCAGCATCCCAGGTCAACACTTTTATCCACTGTGCCACTGCCTGGTCAGGCCCACCCAGCATTCACGGTCTTAAACATTCCTCTACCTGCCTCATGGAGCTATATGCTGTACTCAGTGCCTGGCATAGGGTAAGCGTTTAGTACAGTGGTTCTCAACTTTTTGAAGTAGGGGCACATTTAAAATCCTACAAATTTGCCCTGGCTGGTTGGCTCAGCGGTAGAGCGCCGGCCTAGCGTGCGGAGGACCTGGGTTCGATTCCCAGCCAGGGCACACAGGAGAAGCGCCCATTTGCTTCTCCACCCCTCCGCCATGCTTTCCTCTCTGTCTCTCTTCCCCTCCCGCAGCCAAGGTTCCATTGGAGCAAAGATGGCCCGGGCGCTGGGGATGGCTCTGTGGCCTCTGCCTCAGGCGCTAGAGTGGCTCTGGTCGCAATATGACGATGCCCAGGATGGGCAGAGCATCGCCCCCTGGTGGGCAGAGCATCGCCCCTGGTGGGCGTGCCGGGTGGATCCCGGTCGGGCGCATGCGGGAGTCTGTCTGACTGTCTCTCCCTGTTTCCAGCTTCAGAAAAATGAAAAAAAATAAAAAATAAATAAAATAAAATAAAATAAAATCCTACAAATTTGTATATCCTACAAAATTGTAGGCACACTATATACTAATTTCTGAGAAATATGTTATAATAATTAAGTCAAATATTAAAGAAAAAATATAAAGTCCAAGCATGTTTTTATGGTATTTAAATGAAATAAATATGACAAAATTAAATTTATTCTGACATTAAAAAACATTTTTCGGCCCTGGCCGGCTGGCTCAGTGGTAGAGCGTTGGCCTGGCGTGCAGGAGTCCCGGGTTTAATTCCCAGCCAGGGCACACAGGAGAAGTGCCCATCTGCTTCTCCACCCCTCCCCCTCTCCTTCCTCTCTGTCTCTCTCTTCCCCTCCTGCAGCCGAGGCTCCATTGGAGCAAAGTTGGCCCGGGCGCTGAGGATGGCTCCATGGCCTCTGCCTCAGGCACTAGAATGGCTCTGGTTGCAACAGAGCAAGGCCCCAGATGGGCAGAGCATCGCCCCCTGGTGGGCATGCCAGGTGGATCCCAGTCGGGCGCATGCGGGAGTCTGACTGCCTATTTCTAACTTCAGAAAAATACAAAAAAAAACAAACCCCAAAACAAACAAACAAACAAACAAAAAACATTTTTCTGTTACATTTTTTGAGTTATGCTTTTTAGAATTCGTAAAAAAGAGGGATTAAAAAATGAAAAAACAACAAAAAAGTTATTTTTTTATATATATAGATACATTCTTAGTAAGATTTAGTAAATTCGGCAGGTCCTGGCGCAAATGTGTTAAGTTTTTTGATTCTTGTGTTTATGAGAAACATGAGCCTGATGTGTCCTAGTGATTTCTTCAATGTTTGGGCATATATTTGAAAGGCAAACTCTCATTTCCTGGTCAATACATTGAAGAATTCCTCTTTTTTTACTCTTAATTGTGTTGAGTGCAGAAAACCCCCACCATACATATCATCTTAACTTTATATCAAACAAAGGATAGAAGAAACTTGCCTCCAGTCTTTCCAGGAAACATGGGGATAGTGTCAGCAATCCAGCACCACAGCTTAACAGCCTTTTGCAACCTAATCAGGCAAATGAGGTGGGGGGTTGGACTGTCCGCTTACAGCCAGTTCCCCACACCTCTGTCCCTCCAAAATCTAAACTCCAAAAACTTTGTTGATTATTTTTGGTCCCCAATAAACACATATTTTTCTGGAATACCATATGGTGCACCTGGAAATCTTCTAGGGCACACCAGTGCACCCTGGTGCACACATTGAGAACCACTGGTTTAGTGGATGTCAGTTTCACTAGGTGGGCTGAGTATAATATTGTGTGTTCAGTGGGTAAATTAAAATGGTCATTAATATTTGTTGAGTTTCTCCTCTGTACCAGGCTATTATTTTTGTTTTGTTTTGTATTTTTCTGAAGTGAGAAGCAGGGAGGCAGAGGGACAGACTCCCACATGTGCCCGACCAGGATCCACCCAGCATGCCCACCAGGGGGTGATGCTCTGCCCATCTGGGTCGTTGCTCCGTTGCAGTTGGAGCCTTTCTAGCGCCTGAGGCGGAGGCCATGGAGTCATCCTCAGTGCCCAGGCCAACTTGGCTCCAATGGAGCCTTGGCTGCAGGAGGGGAAGAGAGAGATAGAGAGAAAGAGGTTGAAGGGTGGAGAAGCAGATGGGCACTTCTCCTGTGTGCCCTGGCTGGGAACTGAACCCAGGACTTCCACATGCTGGGCTGACACTCTACCACTAATCCAACTGGCCAGGGCCATTTTTTTTTTCTTATTCTAAGTGAGAGGAGGAGAGATAGTGAGACAGACTCCTGCATGTGCCCCAACAGGGATCTACCCAGCAATCCCATCTGGGGCCAATGTTTGAATCAACTGAGCTATTTTTAGCACTTGAGGCTGATGTGCTCGAACCAACTGAGCTAAGTGCCCAGGGCCACTGCTCAAACCAAGTGAGCTACTGCTTGTGGGAGGGGAAGAGGGAGAGAAAGGGGTGAGTGGGGAGAGAAACAGATAGTCACTTCTCTTGTGTATCCTGACCAGGAATCAAACCCCAGATGTCCATACGCTGGACTGATGCTTTATCCACTGAGCCACTGGCCAGGGCCAGGCTATTCTTTTGTAATACAGTGTTCTTATGTGGCAAGCACTGTGATTATCCTGGCTGTAATAGGGGGAAACTGAGGCTCAGAGAAGTTAAGTCTGTTTTCTAAGGATGTGCACAGAGGCGGATTTAAGGTGGCCACATTGGGTGCGCGCCCTTGGCCCGACTTCTGAAGGGCCCCACAAAACCCCAACTTTTACACTTTTTTTTAATGACACCAAGTTTGGTTTCATATGTGCAATTTTAATACTAACAGTACATAATATTTTTTATTTATTTAAAAGTATGGTTAACGTGTATTTTTATTTTCCCTGTCTCTCTCTCTCTCTCTCTCTTTTTTTATTCAGAGAAAGAGAGAGAGAGAGTCAGAGAGAGGGATAGATAGGGACAGACAGACAGGAACGGAGAGAGACGAGAAGCATCAATCATCAATTTTTTTGTTGCGACACCTTAATTCATTGACTGCCCTCTCATATGTGCCTTGACCGCAGGCCTTCAGCAGACCGAGCAACCCCCTGCTCAAGCCAGCAACCTTGGGTCCAAGCTGGTGAGCTTTTTGCTCAAGCCAGATGAGCCCGCGCTCAAGCTGGCAAGCTTGGGGTCTCGAACCTGGGTCCTTCGCATCCCAGTCCAACGCTCCATCCACTGCGCCACTGCCTGGTCAGGCCTCTCTCTCTTTTTTAAGGGGCTTAATATTTTCTTCTGTGCCCAGGGCCTCAACTGACCTTAATCCGTCTCTGGATGTGCAGTAAGTCAGTGGTTGAGGTTGGATTCAAGCTCATGCTGCCTCCAAATCTTGTGTCCTTGACCTCACACCTCATAATCCACTCATATTCTTAGTAAATATTTATTGAGCTCCTGCTGTATGCTGGGCATGGCAGGAAGAGTGGTGAAAAAGACAGGTATAGTCTGACCTATGGTGGCGTAGAGGATAAAGTGTCAACCTGGAATGCTTAGGTTGCTGGTTTGAAACTGCCCAGTCAAGGCACATGGGAGAAGCAACTACCTATGAGTTGATGCTTCCAGCTACCCCCCCCCCACCTTTCTCTCTCTCTTCTTTCTAAAATCAGTAAATACAGTGGTATCTTGAGATACGAACAGACCAACATACCAAAAAAAATTTTAAGATACGAGCTGCAACTCGGTCCGTATTTTTGTTCGAGATCCGAGTGAAATTCTGAGATACGATTTGTGATTTGGGAAGCTGCCGCTAGTTGGCGCATTGGCGCACGGGTCCAGTATCAGCAGTTTGATATATGAGTTGACTGACTTATGAGCTCGGTTACAGAATGAATTAAATTCGTATCTCAAGGTACCACTGTAATATCTTAAAAAAAAAAAAAAAGACAAGGCCTGACCAGGCAGTGGTGCAGTGAATAGAGCGTCAGACTAGGATGTGAAGGACCCAGGTTCGAGACCCCAAGGTCGCCAGCTTGAGCGCGGGCTCATCTGGTTTGAGCAAAGCTCATCAGCTTGGACCCAAGGTTGCTGGGTTGAGCAGGGGTTACTTGATCTGCTGTAGCCCCATGGTCAAAACATATATGAGAAAGCAATCAATGAACAACTAAGGTGTCGCAAGGAAAAACTGATGATTGATGCTTCTCATCTCTCTCCGTTCCTGTCTGTCTGTCCCTATCTATCCCTCTCTCTGACTCTCTCTCCATCTCAGTTTAAAAAAAGACAGGCTTAGCTCATTTCTTCATAGAGATTGAAGTGTAAATAAGGACAATCACATAAGTGAATATCTAATTACAAATTATGATAAGAAACTTGGAGCAACTAGGAAGAAATGATAAGATGCTTTGACGAAAGAGTAACAGGAGGAAACCAACTCTCTACAGGGTGAACAGGGAGGTTTGTCTGAGGAAATCTGAGTTGAGCCCTGGAGGATGAGTGGAAGTTAGGCACACAGAATTGGGTACAGTATTTTAGACAGTAAGAACAGTGTGTGCAAAGGCCCTGAGGTAGAAGGTTGATTGGTGTGTTAAAAAATAATTATAAGCCTGACCTGTGGTGGCGCAGTGGATAAAGCCTCGACCTGGAAATGCTGAGGTTGCCGGTTCAAAACCCTGGGCTTGCCCGGTCAAGGCACATATGGGAGTTGAAGCTTCCTGCTCCTCCCCCCTTCTCTCTCTCTCTCTCTCCTCTAAAATGAATAAATAAATAAAAATAATTAAAAAAAAATAATTATAATTTCTCTATTGTGGTCTATATGTGTCAAGCGCTATTTAATCCCATGAGGTAGATCCCCATTTGGCAAATACAAAATTAAGGTACAGAGAGGTTGGCTATCTTGCCCACGGTCACACAGATAATAACAATACCTTCAATCCCTCTGCCCAAGTGCTCACCATTTGCTCCCCTACTTTCCCTTACCCCCCAGATGTCAACATGGAAGCTCCGGATGAGAAGTCCATCATCACATATGTGGTCTCTTTCTACCACTATTTCTCGAAGATGAAAGCTCTGGCTGTGGAGGGGAAGCGGATTGGGAAGGTATGAGGAACCAAGGAATGGGGTGGGTGGGAGCCCGGGAATCACGTGAGAGCATGCCTGGGGTGAAGCTGACCCCAACTTCCTGTGCCGGGCCAGGTGCTGGACCAGGTTTTGGAGGTGGGGAAGATCATTGAACGCTATGAGGAGATGGCAGCTGAGCTGCTGACCTGGATCCACCGCACCGTGGGCCTCATCAGTAACCAGAAGTTCGCCAACTCACTGAGTGGGGTGCAGCAGCAGCTTCAGGCCTTCACGGCCTACTGCACACTGGAGAAGCCCGTCAAGTGAGGTCCTGCTTGGGAGGGAGGGCAGGAGGTGGAGGTGTGGAGGTGGGTTCCTGA
Source organism: Saccopteryx bilineata (assembly GCF_036850765.1). Lineage (NCBI taxonomy): Eukaryota > Metazoa > Chordata > Mammalia > Chiroptera > Emballonuridae > Saccopteryx > Saccopteryx bilineata. The sequence continues at coordinate 46,533,984 of NC_089498.1, forward strand.
GCTCAAGCACCCTCAGGTTTCAGGAGAAGGGGAACCTGGAGGTGCTGCTCTTCAGCATCCAGAGCAAATTGCGTGCCTGCAACCGTCGCCTCTACATGCCTCGGGAGGGCTGTGGCATCTGGGATATTGATAAGGTGAGGGTGAGGATGTGGGGGAGGCAGGGTTGCTCTGTGGGGCTTTGTAGGCTGTGCAGTGCTCAAGGGAGCCATTCCTATGGTAGACACTGTGGACTGGATGTTTATTCTGACAGTTTTCCATCAGTAAAGTGTCATGAGGAAGCAACATGTTTTTCCCAATTTGCACAAAAGTGCTGTTAGTCCTGGGAATGACCTTAGAGAAGCCAGGGCCATTAAACTAGGAAAGTTATTGGATTCTGAATGCTCCCTTCTGTGTCCCTAGGCCTGGGGTCAGCTGGAGAAGGCAGAGCATGAGCGGGAGGCTGCCCTAAGGGCTGAGCTGATCCGGCAGGAGAAGCTGGAACTATTGGCTCAGAGGTTTGACCACAAGGTGGCCATGAGGGAGAGCTGGCTGAATGAGAACCAACGCCTGGTGTCCCAGGTACTGGGCATAGGGCTTGGGAGGGAGGGGGAGTTAATGCTCTGGGACCAGGCAGGGAGACTTGATAAGTAGCCGGTTAGGTGACAAGAGGGTGGGAAGGAGGAATTATTCTTCTAAGTGATTGGTGATAGGGGGAGGGGGAGGGGACCTGATTTCCATGGTAACAGGAGAGTGAAGCTGGTCTCCAAGGTATCTAGAGAAGACAGAATTAGCTTTTTTTCATAAATAGGGAGAATATTTAATTATCTCTTAAGTGACAAAGGAGGTTGTACCTGGTATCCAGGGTAACACAGGAGGATAGAATTGGTCTCTTAGGTAACAAGATAGACTAGACCTGGTCCCCATTCTCTAGGGAAATGGAAGGATGAGGTCTGTTTCCTAGGTAACATATTGGTAACAAGTTTAGGGTTAGAGATGTAAAAGGGAAGAGTGGGGCTGGTCTCCAGGGCAACAGGAAAAGGTAGAGCTAGTCTCCAAAGTAACTGAAGCATGGCAGGCTGGTCTCCAGGGTAACAGTGGAAAGTAGGGCTGGTCCCCAGGGTAACAAGCAGATGGGGGAGTTTTCCAAGTTCACACAGAGTCAAGGTAACAGGTAGTCTGTTGACGCAGCGTGGGTGAGTGTCTGCGGTCTGCCCTGCTTCAGGACAACTTTGGCTATGAGCTGCCAGCAGTGGAGGCAGCCATGAAGAAACATGAGGCAATTGAAGCAGACATTGCAGCCTATGAGGAGCGAGTGCAGGGTGTGGCAGAGCTGGCCCAGGCATTGGCAGCTGAGGGCTACTACGATGCCCGGCGGGTCGCAGCCCAGCGTGACAGCGTCCTGCGCCAGTGGGCCCTGCTGACCGGGTTGGTAGGTGCGCGGCGGACACGGCTTGAGCAAAACCTGGCCCTGCAGAAGGTCTTCCAGGAGATGGTGTACATGGTCGACTGGATGGAGGAGATGCAGGTGGGGGCCAGATTGAGGCCAAGGATGGGTGTGGTGTGCGGGAGGGGAGAGAGACAGAGAAAGAAAGTGACAGAGACAGAGAAATAGATTAAAAAGAGACAGAGACACAGAGACAGAGAAAGACAGGGACAGACCTAGAGAAAAAGATTATTGCAGAGGAAGATGATGATAGTTCAAGAGAGAGAAGGGAGAGGTAGTGCATGCTAGACACAAAGTTAGCAATGGGAATCTGAATGGCTACAGAGAAGGACACATAGAAAGATGGAATCCACTTGAGAAAGACCAACCATAGATAGATAGATAGATAGATAGATAGATACAGAGAGAGATGGAGAAAAGAAGAATGGAAGCAAAGAGAGTGAGGTACAGACACAGAGAGAAAGAGGGATAGAGATGGAGATAGAGAGAGGGGGAGACAGGGAAGTATAAGCGAGATAGAGGTGGAGGCAGAGAGAGGTGGAAGACCATAGAGATGGAGGTATAGAGTAGGAAACACTGTGATAGAGCCCAGAAATGTGGAGCTGATGAGCAATGGAATAGTCAGAGATTCAAAGAGAGACAGATAAGTACAGAGACAAGGAAACTGAGACAGAGATCACTGTTCAAGTAATGGTGTACAAAAGCAGAGGGCTGGTTTGGGCAGTGGGGGTGGGGAAGTAGCCTCAGGGCCAGTGCCAAAAATAATTTTAGTGCTGCCCCCCTTTATAGGCTCAGCTGCTGTCCCGGGAGTGTGGGCAGCACCTGGTGGAGGCCGAGGACCTGTTGCAGAAGCACGGACTGCTGGAGGGAGACATCACTGCCCAGAGTGAGCGGGTGGAGGCCCTCAATGCTGCTGCCCTGTGTTTCTCCCAGCTGCAGGGTGAGTCTGGCATTGGGGCTCAGGGAGAAGACTTTCACGGCTGATGCTATTAGAAGCAGAATGACTCCTGAGAGAGAGAAGGAAGGAGTGAGCTCCCTGTGTTTGGAGGCATCTAAGCACAGATTAGGAGCCCACTCTGTCAGGAATCTATCATCAGAGAAATTAGTGCCTTGACCAGAAGGTTGAACCACATGACTTCTTCCAGCTTTTAGAGTTTGTAGCAATGGCTCCCATTTATCGAGCACTTGTTATATACTAAGCCTTTACAGCTGAATCTCAGTGAATATCATAAAGGGACTGTAAGGTAATGATTTGTCAGGTCCTATTCAGCAGCAAATGATGAAAACTCAATTCAATTAGCATATGGAGGAAGGAGGAATGTATTGGCTGATGTAACTAAAATTTCCAGGGAAGGGGAGTTTGGCTTTAGGAAGGGCTAGATCCAGGCATGGTTGAATGATGCTTTTAAGACTATCTCTTTCTGATTCTAGTCTATGTGTTTGTGTCACTGTTGGGTACTCCCTTCCCCTGTGGTGTAGACCTGGGGTCATTCAGGCCCATCTTTACATCTCAGCAGCCCACCGATCCAGAGGAGACAGATCCCTTATTCTCAATAGTTCTGACAAAAGGTCTAGGGAAAGCCTTCATTAGCCCACTGGGGGTTCCATCCCCATCATTCAGTCAAGCATCATGGCCCCAGACTATGCAGTGATTTAATTGGCCATATTTTTGTGATGGATGTACCCAGGGCCAAGAGTGAGGTCAGGTCCCTCCAAAGACATGGACTGGGAGGGAAGAAGTAAGCTGCCATTACCAGAAACAGGGGCATGGATGCTGACAGGCAAAATAAAGGCTGGCTCTACTAAGGTTCTCATTTTACTGATGTCATTCTCCTCCAGCCAAAGACCACCAGGAACCCCCTGTAGTCAAAACAAGCTGGGTTTGTTGGCTCTTTGTACATACCTTGGGAACCTCAGTAAGAGGCTGTTAAGAAGGGCTTGTTATAGGATGTGGGCTTGTGTCAGGTGACTTGGGGATGATTTTGTGCCTTGCTGCAGAGTGGAGGCTGTCAGGAAGTGGGGGCAATGAGATGATGGCACATCTTAATCATTTTTCTCCGGATGGTCGGAGGAACAGGAATCTGCAGCAGTCATACACCAGCTGAGTGAAGGGTTCACATTTTTGTGGTTGGCAGTGGCTGTGTTTTGGTGTGCCCAGATATCACAATGGTGTGATCTCATTTTGTCCCGCTCTGTCATGGTGGCAGAGCCCTTGTCTGATGTAGTGTCCTGTGGGACTGTGTGTGCTAGTTGTGTACTAACAGCGGTCGGGGCTGCTCTTTTCTTTTCTTTTTTTTTTTAAAAATCCTTTTTTTATTTAATTTTTTTAATTTTATTCATTTTTAGAGAGGAGAGGGAGAGGGAGAGAGAGAGACAGAGAGAGAGAGACGAGAGAGAGACAGAGAGAGAGGTGGGGGGAGGAGCTGGAAGCATCAACTCCCATATGTGCCTTGACCAGGCAAGCCCAGGGTTTCGAACCGGCGACCTCAGCATTTCCAGGTCGACGCTTTATCCACTGCGCCACCACAGGTCAGGCGGGGCCGCTCTTTTCTTTTGTTCTGAGGCCCAGAGCTGCAGAGTGATAACAGTTTTGAGGCTGGTCTGTCTCATGCCTTTATCCATAGCCAGCACCCTTTGGAATCCTAAGGACTTGTTAGAAAAGGAAGAGCCGATTGGCTTGAAGGATGATGGGGAAGTTTCTCATCCTCATAGACTCGGTCATGTCCTAAGAGCAGTGAGGTCTCCTTCCAAGCCCTGGTGTGGATATCTCCATCCGGCTCAGCCCCTCCCATCCTCACCAGAACTGCAGAAGAAGTTGTGGGGACTCTCTCCTGTACCTTAGGGATGTTTGTACCAGGAGGCTCCCCATCTTCTTGTGAGGTCTTGGTGCCTGGTGACAACCAGCAGCACCATAAAAACAGCAAACAGGCTAGTGTGGCGTGTGTATAGTCATGGTGACAGGAGGCATCACTGCCAAGTTGTTCAGAGTGTGGCCTCCAGATCCACTGTGTCATAGCTGATCCTGGGCACAAAGCTTCCCTCCCCGAGTCTCAGTAGCTACATCTGTAAGATGGGCTAGTAAGGATGCTGACCTCAGAGGATGGCTGTGAGGATTAAATGGCATCATGACATCAACCTGGATGCATGGTTGCTGTTTATTACTCAGTTGGATGCCTTGGTATTTGGGTCAATTTCAGTAAAGGTCTAGAATTACAGAAATCCTATATTCCATCTAGGGTAGTGTTGTGATCTGGTCAAAATACATTTACTGCCTGACCTGTGGTGGTGCAGTGGATAAAAGCATCGACCTGGAATGCTGAGGTCGCTGGTTCAAAACCCTGGGCTTGCCTGGTCAAGGCACATATGGGAGTTGATACTTCCTGCTCCTCCCCCCTTCTCTCTCTCCCCCCCTAAAATAAATAAATAAACATTTAAAAAAATACATTTACTTATGACCTAGAGTTCACACACACATGTTTTACACACACCCACCCAATAGCAACTTTTTTTTTTTTAATCAAACAATGCTTCCCCTTACCTGGTGTGTTGCATTCTAATGTTTTCTATTTTGCTCCATTAAAAAAATGCTGGCAGCAGCTCATTAAGTTAAATACACAGTTTTGGCATCACAGACTAAAGGTCTAGTAGGAAAGTGAAATATTTGAAGAAAAAGGGAGTTCAAGTCATTACTGGGGGTTAATAGGTAAGGCACAGAGAATGAGAGAGAACCCAGGAAATAGCTTAAGAGTAGAGTAGTTTCATTTGGTCTAGTTCTGAAGGAAACACAGTTTACACTAAAATATAATGATTCTAGGATCTTCTGAATCTCAGTTTCCATTAATCATTCAGTCAATAAGTCATTTTCATTAGGCTCTGGGTTCCACCCTGTGCTGGACAATGGTGAGTACATGTGTGATGGAGACAGCCCCAGCCAGGCCCTCCCATCAAGGGGCTCCCAGTCCAGAGGGGAGACAAATCAAGCAGTGATAGCCCAGAGGGGTCAGGGCCGAGATGGGGGCAGAGAAGCCTGGGAGAACCAGAGAAGGCGCCTTCTGCAGACTTGGGATGCCAGAGAAGGCTGCCTACAGGAGGGGACTCATAACCTGGCCCGGATGAAGCCTAGCCAAGGGCTGGTCAGGTACTCTGCACCGCCCTCTCCTGGGAGCCTCCTTTCCCGTGCCCAACCTGGGATCCTCCCCTTCTCCTGGCCCAGGCTACCAGCCCTGCGATCCTCAGGTCATCTGCAACCGCGTGAATCATGTGCACGGCTGTCTGGCGGAGCTGCAGGAGCAGGCGGCGCGGCAGCGCGCGGAGCTGGAGGCTTCGAGGAGCCTATGGGCGCTGCTTCAGGAGCTGGAGGAGGCCGAAAGCTGGGCCCGCGACAAGGAGCGCCTCCTAGAGGCGTCGGGCGGCGGCGGCGGCGGGGCGGGAGCGGCGGGAGGCGCCCACGACCTGTCCAGCACCGCGCGTCTCCTGGCGCAGCACAAGATCCTGCAGGGTGAGCTGGGCGGGCGGCGGGCGCTGCTGCAGCAGGCCCTGAGGTGCGGCGAGGAGCTGGCTGCGGCTGGCGGCACGGAGGGCCCGGGAGCCGAGACCATGCACGTGGCGGGCTTGGCGGAGCGCGCAGCAAGCGCGAGGCGGCGCTGGCAGCGGCTGGAGGAGGCGGCGGCGCGGCGCGAGCGGCGGCTGCAGGAGGCTCGGGCTCTGCACCAGTTCGGCGCGGACCTTGACGGGCTCCTGGACTGGCTGCGCGACGCCTACCGCTTAGCAGCTGCGGGTGACTTCGGCCATGACGAGGCGTCCAGCCGCCGCCTGGCGCGCCAGCACCGCGCGCTCACTGGAGAGGTGGAAGCGCATCGCGGAACCGTAGGCGGCCTGAGACGTCAACTGGCCACACTGGGGGGCGCTAGCGGCACGGGGCCGCTGGTGGTGGCACTGCAGGTCCGCGTGGTGGAGGCCGAGCAGCTCTTTGCCGAGGTGACCGAGGTAGCTGCGCTGCGGCGCCAGTGGCTGCGGGATGCCCTCGCTGTCTACCGCATGTTCGGCGAAGTGCACGCGTGCGAGCTGTGGATCGGAGAGAAGGAGCAGTGGCTGCTCGCCATGCGCGTCCCTGACTCACTCGACGACGTTGAGGTGGTGCAACACCGGTAAGTACGCACTGGTGGGACTCCAGAGTTCCTTCCCTCACTCACAGTTTCACCTTCGTTGGTTCTACAGTTCCTGTATTTGCTCAGCTGGAAGCAAGGTTCCAGTACCATGGGAATGATATTAATCCCAACCTCACAGGCTTGGTTGAGAATGAATGAGCAAATAAATAAGTATAGAACATTTAACAAATGCCTGGGGACAAGGAGCAGTCTGGGAGCTTTTATCATTATTACCGTGGGGCTTATATTCAGCTAGCACAAAATTAACCTAAGCTTTTCCAGGGACATCCCAGACTAACCTCTCCTCTGGGACTCCCACTACCATGTACACATGTCACCTCCCTCTCTAATAAATTAGCTTTAGCCCTTATCACTTTGTCTTTTCCCTGCTTTATGTTTCTTCAGAGAACCTACCACCCTATCACATTAGATACTGGTTTGCCTTTTGGCTGCTTTAGGAATAAATTAAATTAGTGGATGAACCCCCTGCACCTCTTTCTCTGAGCACCTTGTTCATCCATTTATTCACTTGGCAGGTACTTACTGCACTGCTGCTCGGTTCTAGGTCATGTGCTGGGATTTGCTGGGAACACAGGTCTGGCCACTGTCCTTACTGTGCTCACAGTTACCTAAGCCACAGCTTTGGGCATGCATTATCTTAAACAAGGGAGGACCTGCCTAGCTTTAAAAAGATCTCCTGGCTGCTGTGTGGAGGGTAGGTTGGAGGGGGTGGCAGTGGTGGCCAGGAGCCCAGAGAGGCAGCTGCGTTGGAAACCCGGGTAAGAGGGTACAGGACTAGACTAGGGCAGGGGACCAAGTGGACAGGCCAGAAGTGGGGAGTTGTCCAAAACAGGGCCCAGGGCTCTGGCCTGAGGGAGAGTGGGGCTGTTTCTGAAATGGGGACCCAGAGGAGAAACAATTGGGGGGAGATATTGAAGCCAGTTTGAGTCACACTTGGAGTGAGGAGGCCCAAGGAGGTGGACAGCAGGCTCTGAAGTTGGAAACAGCTTAAAAGAAAAGAGGTTATGGCAGGAAACTGAGACGTGGGGTCATATGTTCAGGGATGAGGGTTGAGACTGCCGGGACAGGTGGGATGGCCCAGTCACGGTGTGAGGGGAAGCTCAGAGGACCCAGGACAAAGTTCTGAAGAATCTAACATTTAAATAGCAGGTAGAAGGAGGAGGAGCTGGCAGAGGAGCCTGAGAAGGTGAGGTTGGAGAAAGTCCAGGAGAAGAAAGTTTCATAAAGGTAAAAAAAAGTGGGCAGTCTCCAGGGTCCAGGCCTCTCTGAGAATGTCCATCCTTCTGCAGATTTGAGAGTTTGGACCAGGAGATGAACAGTCTAATGGGCCGTGTTTTGGATGTGAACCACACGGTCCAGGAGCTGGTGGAAGGAGGCCACCCCAGTTCAGACGAGATTCGCTCTTGCCAGGACCACCTCAACAGCAGGTAGGTGGAGCCTGTGGCTGGAAGTCCTTCTAGGTATCTCACAACAGTTCTTTCCATCATTCTTTTCCTCATTCACTCAACTGTGAACATCAAGAACATGCAGTTTCAACCCCTTGAGATAATAATGGCCACCTGATAAATCAGCAGTCTAATAAGTTGGAGTCAAACTCAGTTCTGTCTAAATTCAGAGCTGGGGCATATATCAATCTTCCCAGCAATCTTGCGGGGTATAAATTACCCCATGATATAGAGGAGGAAACAGGCTCAGAGAGATGAAGACACTGGCCCATGGCATGGCCATACAGCAAATAAGAGTCAAGCCTGGATTTGAAATTGGATTTGTCTGATTCTAAAGACAGACAAACTAACTTAACTACTGTGCTGTAAGATCCCAATATGCAGTGACTTTACAGCCTTTGTAGCCTTGGCAGTGTCAAAGCATCAGGGCGGAAAATGATACAGCTTTAGTGAGATTATATGCCAAGTGCTTTAACAACATGACTTCCTTAAACACTCGGTGAAGTAGACGTTATTATCCTGATTTTCCAGATGAGGAAACTAGGGAGGGAAATGATTTCCCCAAGGTTACATGGCAAGTCTAGCCAGAGTAGAACTTGAACTTGGGTCCTTCCAATGTCAGAGTTTCAACCTTTGCCCTTGGGACATGTCCATTCTAGAGGGAGCAGAGAGACAGTTAACAAATAAACTAATAAATGAACAAGATACTGTATTCAGAGAATTAGAAGGACATGCAGGAATTAGAGGATAGTAACCTGGCAGTTAGCACAGCTGAGGCAAAGTCCTGAGACAGAGAAAGGCTTGATCTGTTCCAAAGATAATCTCCACTCAGTAAGAGTAGTGAACAGGTACTGTTTGAAACATTTCATAAATCAGAAATCATTTGACCCTTGGAGCACCCCTGTGAAACAAGTGCTATGCTATGATTCTGTCCATTTTACTGATGGGGAAACTGAGGCACAGAGAAGGTTACTAGCTAAAGGGTATCCATTTCAGATTTGACTCCAGGCCTCCCTGCTAGGATTCTATGCTTGTAACCTGGACTACACAACTATAGTCTAGGAAGGGGAACTGAGGCCTAGCATAGTGTCATTATTTGCCCAAGGGCACTGAGCAATACATAATCTTTCCATTAATTTATTTTGGAATAAAACAGGTTTGCCTTTGCACCACTCTGTCCTCGGTATCTGGCTCATAGTAGCCGATCGATTACTAATCGTTGAACCTAACATATTACCTGATGTTGTCAGCTAGCATTTTTCATACTCTTTGATCTCAGAACCTCTTTACATTCTTAAAAACAAGGACCCCAAAAAGCTTGTTTCAGTGGGTTATAATATCAATATTTACTATATTAAAAATTAATAAGTTAAAAATAGTCATTTAAAAATAATCCTATTATGTTAATATTTTTAATGAAAATAACTATTTTTCAAAACAAAAAGTAGTGAGAAGAGTGGCATTGTTTGGCATTTTTGCAAATCTCTTTCACATCTGGCTTAGAAGAAGGCAGCTGAGTTTTCAGATCTGCTTCAAGCACTGGGTCTTTTTCACACAGCCTCTGGAAAACTCCACTGTACACTCTAGAGACAATGAGAATGCAAAGGCAGATGGCATCTTAGCATTATTATGAAGATAGTTTTGACCTTGCTCAGATTTCATTCTGAGAACCACTGCTCTAAGCAAACGTGCAGGTAGGGCTCCATTTTACACAGGCAGAAGCTGGGGCTCAGTAATATAGTCTTAACAATATAGTCAATCAATGGCTGGGTTCTATCCTGGGTGGGTGAGCCCTCCACCCCCAAGAGGAGGCCCTGTCCTGCTCAAGCCACCCTCCTTCCTTTGGGTAGGTGGAACCGCATCGTGGAGCTGGTGGAACAGCGCAAAGAGGAGGTGAACGCGGTGCTGCTGGTGGAGAACCACGTGCTGGAGGTGGCCGAGGTGCGAGCCCAAGTGCGCGAGAAGCGGAGGGCTGTGGAGAGTGCGCCCCGCGCCGGCGGCGCCCTGCAGTGGCGCCTTAGCGGCCTGGAGGCGGCTCTGCAAGCGCTGGAGCCGCGCCAGGTGGCCCTTCTGGAGGAGGCAGAGCTGCTGGCCGCACGCTTCCCGGCGCAGGCTGCGCGGCTGCAGCAGGGTGCAGAAGAACTGGGCGTTGAGTGGGGCGCGCTGGCCAGCTCAGCTCAAGCCTGTGGCGAGGCGGTGGCGGCGGCCGGACGCCTGCAGCGCTTTCTGCACGACCTGGACGCTTTTCTGGACTGGCTGGTGCGCGCCCAGGAGGCCGCGGGCGGCGACGAGGGGCCCCTGCCAGGCAGCCTGGAAGAGGCAGACGCGCTGCTGGCGCGCCACGCAGCACTCAAGGAGGAAGTGGACCAGCGCGAGGAGGACTATGCGCTCATCTTGGCGGCCAGCGAGGCGCTGCTGGTGGCGGACGGCGCAGAGCTGGGTCCAGGCCTGGCACTCGACGAGTGGCTGCCGCACCTCGAACTTGGCTGGCACAAGCTGCTCGGCTTGTGGGAGGCACGCAGGGAGGCACTGGTCCAGGCGCACGTCTACCAGCTCTTCCTGCGAGACCTACGCCAGGCGTTTGCCGTGCTGCGCAATCAGGTGCTGGCTTGGGGTTCACGCGGATTGGGGACTGCTGGGCAGGGAAATGAATGGAGATATGTTTGCGAGGACCGCTGGGTTTGTGGCTTATCGGAGGTGGGTGGGAGTGGGGAGGGTATCTGGTATAGATAGTTGCATTTGTGGATCATCCATTGTAAACATGTGTGGGCATGTGTGTAACAAAATTTGAGGGTTAGGATGGGAAGGTTGGTGTCTTTGCTGATGTGACCAACAGTTTGTAGACCACCCCAAGTGAGTAATGCACTTGACTCTTCATTGGAGTGGCTGCCTGGGTTTGTGAATTACCTGAAAGGAATCTGGTGATGGTCAGTGAGGTTCAAAGAAAATTCTGGTGTGGATAATCTCTATCCCACCAGAGGGCAAAGATTATGAAAGTAGGTAATTCAGGCTGAGAGGTTATTGGGATCAGTAAGGGATTAGGGATTACGAGCTTGTGGGTGCCTAAATTAGCAGATGATCTTCTTATTGGGGCTGGCAGTTTACAGATTCTCGGAGGGGTTGACTGAGTTTGTGGCTTGAGGAATCACATGTGGTGGTTCTCTGATAAAAGCTTATCCATTTTGGAGATCATTCTGGCTTGGGAACCAAGTTTTGGATTTGGGCAATATAAAGCACCCAGTTTTCAGATTGTCCAAGAGTAGGAATCAACTTTTCAAAATCATTTGAGAGAGAGTGACCACCAGTGCTACTTAGAGAGAGCTGAGTCAGTTTGAGGATTATCTGGCAAGACAGACAGGGGAGCCCGAGAATCATGAGGTTACTAAATATCGGAGCTGAGGTGGCTTTGAGAGAGCCTTTCTGACCCACTCATTTTACCAGTTAGAAAACTAACCCCAGAGAGGGAAAGAACTTCTTTGAGGACACACAGGACCCAGTTTAGTCTTTATCAATTAACTAAGTATTTATTGCCTCCTCTGTGCCAGGCACTACTCTGGGCTGAGCACAAACAAGAAAACAAAACACAGAACCTCACTCTCCTGTAGCTGGCATTTTAGTTTGTGTGTATATACATACGGGGGGAGGAGACAATAAATGAGTAGATGCATATATGATGTCAGATATATGCTATGAAATATAACAAAGTGGGGGAAAGGGATATGGCTGGGGTGGAGGGTGATATTTTTGGCAGGATGGTCAGAGATCTGAAGAAAGTGAAGGAGCCAAGCGTGGGGATATCTGGAGGGACAGACTGTTAGGCAGAGGGACCTGATGGGACGAGGCCCTAGTGTGTTTGATGCTAGAAGCAAGGGGGGAAGAAAGTGGTGTGGCAAGCCAAGCTGGCTGCCTTTCCTAGGTCCTGGGATGGGGGGGGGGGGTCTGACCTGTTCACCACCCACCCCTTCCCAGGAGATGGCACTGTCCGGTCTGGAGCTCCCGGGCACAGTGGAGTCGGTGGAGGAGGCATTGAAGCAACACCGGGATTTTCTCACCACAATGGAGCTGAACCAGCAAAAGATGCAGGTGGCCGTGCAGGCTGCAGAGGGCCTGCTGAGGCAGGGCAACGTCTACGGGGAGCAGGCCCAGGAGGCTGTGACCAGGCTCCTGGAGAAGTAGGTCCCTCAGTCCCCAGGGGCACAGGCGAGCGGCGAGGAGACCAGGGTTCTGCTCCTATCACAATTTCTGCTTCTCTGCCTCTCTCTGATTTCTACTTAATTCCACACTGTTTTAGACTTTATTTAAATTGGCATTTTGTGAAAAGGTAACTTGTGGTTGTCAACCCCAAATATACAAGGAAATATGATGAAAAGTTTCTCTCTGGAGCTCCACCCTCAGCCTGGGCTAGCTGGACTGGTTGTTAAAATGTTACCATATTTTCTTGGATGCCCCTCATCTGTTCTGCTGTTCTGTCCCTTCCCTGGAAACCCCAGGACACCCCCAGATCCCCCAGCTAATAGCCAGACACAGGTTCTATTCCAGATTTCCAGGTGGAATGTGTCCCTTGCTGTGCTGATTGTCAGATATTGGGAATGAACATCTCTGCTGGGCCCCAACCCTAGTGCTCTAAGAAGTGGTATGAAGAGTGTATGTTTGTGTCACCATCTGCTTGTCACCACTGCCCTGTCTCTTGACTGTCCCTGTACTAATCAAGCAATGGCATGTTTTGAGCATCTATTGTGTGCCAGGTACTATACTAGACCCTGAACGAAATAACAAAATCTCAGCCCTTAAGTAGTGCCCTTCATAGGGTTTCTTCCAGACCCACTTTGTCACTCATTTTGTCTACTCCTCCTCATGACCCCAGCTTTCCCTTCTGCCCGGAGCCAGGCTGGGAGAGAGCCCCGCACCCCTCCCTGTGTCTTCCGGTCTCTTTTAATAGAAAGCACAGCTGGTTACTCTACCACCGTCCATACCCTATGACCCCAGCCCTTTTCCAGGAGGAAGAGGAAAATTTTATGGGGATTCTGGTGCTGAGGCTGCAAACTCATGGTCTAGTGTCCCCAGCTCCAAGCCTGGACTCTTTCTTCCTTTGTCCCATATTTCTTGAGTTCCTGCAGAACAAGGAGGAGAAGCCTGGAGAACTGGTCATTCTTTGATTCACTCCGCTCATTTTCAGTCATTAGTTGCTCCCTTCATTCTATTGTTTATTCATTTATTCTTCAGCCAATTAAACAGGGAGAGGCTGTACTCTCTTCCAGGCCCTGTGTGGGCAAGAGCAGTGACCAGGACAGGACATGATTGCCATCCTCACAGAGCTTGCATGCTGTCTGACAAGACTGGCCCAGGGTGGTCGGGGCTGGGATGAGGGATTTGCAGGGGGATGTGGGAGCCCAGAGGGTGTATCTGTCCCCGGCTTGTGCTGAGTGAGGCTGGGAACACAGCAGGAATTGAGACAGACCCAATTCTTACACAGCACCGCACCCCCTACCCCAGGTCCCAGTTACTCACTCATCTAGGATTGTTTTCCCACCTGATGAAAGTAATACAACATTTAATGGGGGTGTGGGGGCGGGGAGTGTTGCTGTCCACACATGCAGGGGTATATAACCATGCCGAGTTGGGAGCTGGGCCCTTGGGGGAGACAAGGCTAGGTCCTAGTCCCAGATCCACCCCTCAACCTGTTGAGATTCACGGCAAGTTACTTAAAGTCTCTGTGGCCTTGCTTACCCTGGAGCCTGGCCCAGTCTGTGTGTCACATGCTCTTCTTATCTGCATTTTGCACATGAGATGCGGAGAGGGTCACTGACTTGCCCAAGGTCACAGCCAAGAAGTGGCCCAGCCAGGATTTGAACCCTGCCATTTTTCTCACCCTCCTGGAGATGTTCCTTATCTCAAGGACTGATGCTCGACAAGTTGGCTGGTGAAGGCCTGGAGGGATTGTTTTCAGTTCATTTTCAGAGCCATTTCCTATTTTCTGGCATGAGCTGAGTCAGAGGAAGAAGGAGTCAGTCCTTTGCTTGTCTCTGAGCCTTCCTGTTCCTACTTCCAGCTGTGCTTTGGCTCTCTAACTTCCTCTCAGCCTCTCTGTCTCTTGGCCTCCAGCCTCCATCTATCTGTGTATCTCTGTCTCTACTTCCTTCTGTCTCTGCCTCCATCTGTTCTCTTCTGTTTCTCTGTCCATCTCTCTTTCTAGGACACATTTTTTTTTTTCTAGTGTGTATGTGGGGGAGAGCGACAAGAAGGGAGAGAGATGAGAGGCATCACCTCATAGTTGTGTCACTTTGGTTGTTCATTGCTTGCTTCTCATATGTGCCTCGATGGGGGTCCAGGGGGACTCTAGCCAAGCCACTAACCCTTAGCTCTAGCCAGTAACCTTGGGCTCAGGCCAGTGACCTTGCGCTCAAGCTGGTGAGACAGCGCTCAAGCTGGATGAGCCCACACTCAAGCTGGTTTTGAACCTGGGACCTCAGCATCCCAGTCGATGCTCTATCCACTGCACCACCACTGGTCAGGTCCTCACTTTATCTTGGTTTCTGTCATCTCTTTTTCTCTCTGCCTCTATGCCTCTTGCATTCATTCATTCACTCATTCATTCATTCAACAAATATGTATTGAATACCTACTGTGTGCCAGACTCTTTTTCTAAGCAGCTGAGAACAAACCAGACACAAATTACTGTCCTTGTGAAATGACATCCTGGGGGGGGGGGGGGGCGGGGGGGAGACAGACAAGATAAACAAATAGTATATACATTGTGTTAGATAATGTTAAGTGAGAAGAAGAATGTTAAAGAAGGAAAGAAAGTCAGAAAGTGTTTGGGAGTGGTCAGGAAGGGCCTCACTGAGAAGGTGATATTTGAGTAGATGTCTGGGAGAAAAGCATTTCAGGCCGAGGAAGCAGCCATTGGCAGGCCATGGAGTGGGAGTGGCTTGTTCAAGGCACAGTGAAATAAGATGCTCCCAGCCCCCTCCACCAGGCTTCTTGGGCACTTTGCCCTGCACTGTGGGCCTGGGACCTGGGTCCAGCCTGGTTAGTTCACTCAGACCAAGCATCTGTCCCTCCTTGCTGGCACACCTGCCCACGCTCCCTGTGGCTCTAGCCTCTTCTCTCCCTGTGCCCTGCCTGCTCTCCTCCCTCCCTCCAACTCTGTCATACCCTCTGTCTGTCTAGTTGGCTGTGTCTTTTACTGCCATCTTGTTCCTTCTTAGCCTTTCCCTCTCTGGGCTGTCCCTGCCCTGACCCTGTCACTTCTCCAATTCCTCTTCCACGGCCTTCTCCCCTCCACCCCCACCACCACACACTGCTCTCTGTTTCTGTCACTCTGGCAGTACTGCAGCTTCATTTCTTTCCTTCTCTTTCCCTATTTTCTCTCTACCTGGGTCTCTTTCTCTTTGTCTCCAGGTCTCTGTCAGCCACTCCCTCTTTAGGTCTCTGCTTATGTCTCTGTCTCTGGTATTGTGTATGTGTGTGTCTGTTTATCTGTCTCTCTAGGCCTTTAAAACATTTCTCTTTCTCTCTGAGTCTATCTCTCCCTCTTGATCTCTCTCTAGTCTCTCACTCTCTAAGTTTTCTGTTATCTCTCTTTCTGTGTCTGTGTCTTCCCAGATGCCTGTTTGTCTCGCACCTCTCCACCTCTGTTCCTGGCTCTGATCCACTGATGTTTCTTTGCCTCTCCCCCATCCCCACCTTACTCTCCTTCTCCTCGCTTTTACATATGTCCCAGGTGTCTACTCCCTGCCAAGCACGATGCCCTCCCTCAGAGCCCTACTGCCCGCGCCCCTACTCAGGCTTCCCCCAGCCTCTATCTCTCCATCCCCAGGAGCCAAGAAAAGCAACTTCGGGCCCATCAGTGGATGCAGAAGCTACACGACCAGCTTGAGCTGCAGCACTTCCTCCGAGACTGCCACGAGGTAGGAACTCCAGCTGTGCTGGATACAGTGATTTCTTTCCTAGGGAGGTAAGTGCTCCAGGGCCAAAGGGTAGGGGAGGCGGGGACACCCTAAGTGGGTCGCAGTACGATGTTCACGCCACGCCGCCAGGAGGCGCGCGGAGCCCGGCCTCAGTGCGCATGCTCCTCAGGTTTAGACCCGGGCCTACACTGACATTGGGAATAGAGGGAGAGGCCCTAGGCGCCCCGCCCCTGGCAACGGCGCGCGTCCGCGTGCCTACAGGTCCCGCGGGAAGCGTGCAGGTCTCACTTTTCCTCCGGTGATTTGCGAGAAGCTCCCAGCCGGGGAGAGGAGCCGGAGACTGGAGGTGGGGGGCCCGCGGTGGGGGCGTGAGTGGACCAGCAGCCGGAGCACAACTTCAGTCACAGATTGTCCAAAAACAAGCCTTCGCCCCTTCAAAAGTGTCCAGGAATCAAGCTCTCTCCTTTAGACTTGATCGCCCCAAATCAGATCCCTTCCCCTTCAGAGAAGGTTCAGGAGTCACACTGCTTCCCCCTTCTTCCCCTGCATCCCATAGAGACTGTTCTGGATTCTGACCACATTAAGAGATGGCCCATTTTAGAGATAGTCCAGAAAACATTTTCCTGTGTTTTGGCTAACTTTCTCTCAGCCTCTCTGTCTCTTGATGAAAGTAATAAAGATGGTCCCAGGCTTATCTGTCTACTTGATCCAAAGTCATTGTTCCACCCCCTCCCCAATGATGACCCAGAACCTAACTTTCCACCAACCAAGGATGGTTCAGGAACTAGACCCTGATCCCCCCATTAAAGATGGTTTGATTCCCTCCATGATAAACCTCCATGGGAAACTCTTCTCTCACCATCGAAATGGACAAGGGCCGTCATACCCCCCACCTCCACAGAACTGAAGCCTATTAGAGATGGATCCAGGACTCAAGAAGATCACTAGAAATGGACCCAGGGACTCCCTGTCCCCGTCTTTCACACTGTAGATTATTCTGGACTAAAGTTTTATAGATGTTCCAGCTCCCCCACTTCCCCCCCGCCGCCCCCCCCCCCCCGCCATTTCCCCTACCCCTGTGGCTGAGGTATACAGGAATCTGAGAGTCTGAGCCCCTTCCCCTTAGAAGTGGTTCAGGAGCCCGTCCACCACACTCCCCACCTTCACATAGAGAGCTCAGGCCTCAGATCCCCCTCCTGCCATTTGATTTGGTCCAGGAGCCCCTTCCCCTCTCGTCCTGAGGTTGTTCTGGACCAAGTGGCAATCATCTGAAATGGCGCGGAACCCTCACCCCCACGCTTTAGTGAGGGTGGTGATTCTTCCTCCACCCCCAACTGGGACCGGGCAAGGAGGCGGGCATGAAGGCAGGCAGGGGGCGCACGCAGGCAGACAGGCGGGCGCGTTGCCGCGGCGCGGGGGCAGGGGCGCGCGCCCGCCAGAGCCTCTGCCGTCGCCACGGTTGCCGCCGCCGTTGCAGTGAAGGGGCGAGAGCCCGCCCGCTCGCCGCCGCCGCAGGGACGCCTGCCTACGCCGCTGCCACTTCAGGTCTCGGGGGCTCCTGTGGGGAGGGGGCTGGTGCGCGCCCCTGCCGAGGCGGGAGGGGACTTGGGCGCGTGCTCGTTCTTCAAAGCCGCAGGAGGGAGGGATCCGGGGCAGGTTGGCGGGAAGCCGAGACCCTAACCCTGCGGAGGTGTAGGGACGTCAGGAGCTGTCCGCGGTGCTGCTGCGGGCGAGACTTAGGGGTCGGGTCCCAAGGGAGGGAAGCGGAAAAGGGGGTATACTTTTAAAGCTACTCTTGGGGTAGTGTGGATTTGCCCTGGAATTTAAGGAGGTCTTAGCCTCTCTAAGGGGCTCTTTTTGCGGAATGGAGACTCTGAGATTTGCCCTAGGATTGGGAGACTCTCAACCTTTTTGGGGGGATGGGGTTCTTTTCTTGGTTCTTGCGACATCTGTATTAGCTTTAAATGATGGGGCGAATCACTTTTGCGGAGGTGTGTTGTGGATTATGAGGATCTTGGACTTGCTCTGGTTTTTAGAGGCTCTGATTTGGGGGGGCTTACCTCTGGTTGTTGGGGTCTCTGACACGCCCTTAGTGAGCGTGTCAGCCACTATTGGGGGGCTTTATCTTGATGACGGAATACCATCTCATTTAGGGGCTTTGCCTTCACTGGGAGCTGTGGCTGCTATTGGCAAACTCTTTCCTGTGTGTGGGAACCTGTGAATTGAGTTGGGGGTTTCAGCATTTGACCTCTAGTGTGTGTGTGTGTGTGTGTGTGTGTCTGTCTGTCTGTCTGTCTGAAGCTCTCCTGGACCTCTGGGGAGTACATGCTGGGGAATACGGACTGGGGTTTGACCAGCTGGGGATTTGTCCTTGCCTATGACTGCATTTGCCTCCGGGGACTGCTGAGCTAGAGTCCATGTTTTTTTTGGTGTTTTTTTTTTTTTCAGGAGGCAGGAGGAGAATCTTGTGACTGGGGGTTGGGAGAAGGGGGAGGAGCAAACTGTCTCAGGTGCCAGGTTTGGTCATGAGTGGGGAGATTGGGGGTTGGGGCTTGAGGGACAAGTTTTATTTGGGGGTTCAGAAAGCAGCCTTGTGTTTGGTCCTGCTCAGGGTAGTGATAGGGGCCCATTTAGTGCTTGCATTTTGGATGACTGATCTTATTGGTGAGTGGGGGGAGGGCTAGAACTGGCTTTAGTTTGGAAGGGGGGCTAGTTGGGGAGGTTCTGTGTGGTCCATCTTGAGGAGTCTGGGGCTAGTTTTTGGGGTAGGTTCATTTAGGGAGCCAGAAGGCAGCCCTGTGGCTTAAATTTGAGGGGTTGGCTTTGGTAGGGGGCTAGAACTAGTCATGGTTTGGGGGAACTGTGGTCTTAGGCTGGATCCTCATGGCTGGATTTAGGGAGTCCTGTGGGCTAATTGGGAGGCCGGATCTGAGTTTTGGGAAATGGGTTTACCCCAGATTAGAGGGCTGTTTTGGAAGGAACTAGACTTGGCATCAGTTGGGAGATTGTTTAGGAGTTCATTTGGTCATATTGGGGGCTGCAGCTAGGTGTGGGGGCCTCAGTTGATACCCTGAGAAGTGGGTTAGGGATCTTGAATTGGTTCTAATTGGAGGTGGCTGAGACTGAATCAAGGGGGCTAAGAGTTGCTATAGGGATTAGAAGTAAACTAAATTAGGTTGGAGGTCTTTTTTTGGAGGCTTAATTTGGGCATGAGTAGGACTAGGCTTACTGGCCCAGGAGCCCTGTCTTGAGCCTTAGGGCTTGTAGGATGTTGAGAAGGGCTGGCCTGAGGACAGGTGAGCTGAGGGATGGGGCATTCTGGGACCCTTCCATCCATCCTCCACCTCCTAAGAAAGAGTTTGAGCTCCCCCCGACCCCATACACATATAAAGGCCTCACTTGCAAAGGTTTTCCATCCCTTCCTCCCCTGCCCCAAGCCTAGCAGTCTCAGCCCTGAACCTGCACTTCTGGAGGGGTGGAGGCTGTGCCAGGCTGGGGGAACCTGCTGAGCCCCTCCTCCTGTCCTGCACAGCTGGATGGCTGGATCCATGAGAAGATGCTGATGGCGCGGGATGGTACACGGGAAGATGGCCACAAGCTGCATAAGAGATGGCTCCGGCACCAGGCATTCATGGCCGAGCTGGCTCAGAATAAGGAGTGGCTGGAGAAGATTGAGAGGGTGAGGATACAGAAGGCCCCTCTTCCCGTGCCAGGTGCTGGAGGCCTCCAGGGAACCCACTTCTCACGGCCAGCCTGCTGTTGTCACATCTCTGAACTGGTTCAGATCATTTCTGAGTCTGTTTCTAGCTATGGGGCCTCAAGCAATTCATGTAACCACTGTGAGCCTTGATTTGTCCATTTGTAAAATGGCCAACTTCTCTTCTAAATGGTGCCTATAACCTTCTCACTGTTAAATACAGGGGTTGGCAAAAGTAGATTTACAGTTCCTATGGAAAAAGACATGAAGGTTATGGTTATTATAATAGCTGTGTTACCTAAAAGATAAACCATAAGTAAGGATACAAAGTAATAACAATAAGAATACAAATAGAGACTATAATAATTAATAATAATATAAGAATAAAAAATCTCTTTCATGTACTCAAAACTGTAAATCTGCTTTTACCCACTCCTGTGTTTCACCCCTTCCTATTACCCCCTCAACAGGCTTTCTTCCACACCATTTGGAGCATCTAAGATGGAGTATGAAGTAGACAGGCTGGGGCAGCCCTGAGAAGCTAGGGTTAGAGTGAACTTTGCACTCCTACAGCCCTGGATTCTAACTGTGTCTATTCCTGTCACCAACTGGGTGTGCGGCCTTGGGGAATTGTGTTAAGCTCTTTGAGCCTCGGTTGGCTTTGCTTTAAAATTATGGAAATTATGAATATAGCTACTTCCCTGGGCTCTTGTGCACATGCAGTGCTTTACACAAGGCCCAGGCACCTAGGAGCTGTAATTGCTCTGGTATTGTTATTTTTAATATGCTCTAGGCCAGGGGTCCCCAAACTTTTTACACAGGGGGCCAGTTCACTGTCCCTCAGACCGTTGGAGGGCCGGACTATAAAAAAAAAACTATGAATAAATCCCTATGCACACTGCACATATCTTATTTTAAAGTAAAAAAACAAAACAAAACAAAACGGGAACAAATACAATATTTAAAATAAAGAACAAGTAAATTTAAATCAACAAACTGACCAGTATTTCAATGGGAACTATGCTCCTCTCACTGACCACCAATGAAAGAGGTGCCCCTTCCGGAAGTGCGGCAGGGGCCGGATAGATGGCCTCGGGGGGCCGCATGTGGCCCGCAGGCCGTAGTTTGGGGACCCCTGCTCTAGGCCAACATATATTGAAGTTTGACTTCTGACTTGGAGGGACCCAGGCAGAATTTTGCTCCGAGTCTCAACCCCCAAAACTGCCCCCTACTCTGATTAAACCCCTAGACCTACAGCCCTTGATGCCCCTACTCTTCTGACTCAAATGGAGACACCCAGGTGGGCCTTAAACTCTTAAGTGGCCATACATGCCAGTTCACTGAGGGACAGTGAACTGGCCCCCTGTGTAAAAAGCCACTCTTCTTGACTTTGAGTTTAATGGAAGCTAATTCTTTCTAACTCTCTCTCTCTCTCTTCTATCTTTGTTTCTCCCTTCTTGTCTTTTTGACAATACTTTTCTCATGTTTCTGAATTTATCTGAATGTCTCTGTATCTATCCCTCTATGACTGTCTCTCTCCATGTCTGCTTCCCACATCTCTATGTCTGTTTCCCTCCTCACACCTCTCTCTTCCTGCCTGCCTGCCTGTCTGCCTGCTTGTCTGTCTCCTCATCTCTATTCCTACTTCTTGGTTCCTTCCATCTCTGTGCCTATCTCTGCATCCATCCCTCATGTTTCTGTCTCTCTGTGTCTCCAACTCCTTGCTGGTCTCTCTCTCCACATTTCTTCCTGTGTCCTGTTGCTCCTGTATTTCTCTGTCCCTCCTCACCATCCACCCCATCCCCTCTCTTCCTGACTTCCATTGTCTGGGGCAGGAGGGCCAGCAGCTGATGCAGGAAAAGCCAGAACTGGCAGCCTCGGTGAGGAAGAAGCTGGGTGAGATCCGGCAGTGCTGGGCCGAGCTGGAGAGCACCACTCAGGCCAAGGCACGGCAGCTCTTCGAGGCCAGCAAGGCGGACCAGCTGGTGCAGAGCTTCACTGAGTTGGACAAAAAGCTCCTTCACATGGAAAGCCAGCTGCAAGATGTGGACCCTGGCGGGGACCTGGCCACCGTCAACAGCCAACTGAAGAAGTTACAGGTATGGCGGACCCAGATGAGGGCTTTCTGTACCACAGTGGGGCCTGAGTCAGAGTCAGACTTCACTTGAGGTATTCAAACAGGGGATTCAATAGAGGCATTTATCTCAAACGTGTTAGGGTGACTGCAGGCAGAAAGGGGCTACTGGGGCAATCCAGCTAGTAGCAAGTGTTGGAAGCCGTCACCACCCCTATGATGTGGGTTACAAAGGGGAGAGGAAAGAGTAGGTAAATAACTAGTGCACTGAGGGTTTCACGGGATCCTGACACCTGCTTCCTGGACAGAGAAACCAGGCCTGAGGAAGGGGAATGGCTTTGCACAGAATAATATTAACATTCGTGTAGTGCTTCCACTACCAGTCTCTGTGCCAAGCTCTGCTGACACCTCCTACCAACTCTAAACGATTGCTATTAGTATTATCCCCCATGTTACCAATAGGGAGACTGAGGCACAGAAGGGAAAGCACCTGGCCCAAGGGACACACAGCTAGCCAGTGTCTCCTTTATGAAATGAGGGAGTGGGGGAGGCGCTAGAGAACAGACACAGGTAGTGGATGCTCAGTATCTGACCATGCGATGTAATTGGCAAGAGGATTATATAGGTGTGGTGTTTCACCTCCCACGGTGTGCAGCTCCTACCTTTGCATGCCAAGAACAATGCCTGTGATTGAAGAGAAACTGAGGCTTTGAGAGGTGAATTTATTGGCCTAGCATAGCAAGTGGTAGAGGCTGGATTCAAACTCAGGTCCCTGTACTCTTCACACTCCTTGTGATCCGCCTTCTGCATAGTATGCTTTTGGAGTGGTTTGCATAGGGTCTGGAAGAAAAAAGTTGACTCACAATAAAAGCATAATGACACTAATTAGTATGTATTCTTTTTTTTTTTTTTTTTGTATTTTTCTGAAGCTGGAAACGGGGAGGCAGTCAGATAGACTCCTGCATGTGCCCAACTGGGATCAACTCGGCACACCCACCAGGGGGCGATGCTCTGCCCATCTGGGGTGTCACTCTGTTGCGATCAGAGCCATCCTCAGCGCCCAGGCCAACTTTGCTCCAATGGAGCCTTGGCTGTGGGAGGGGAAGAAAGAGACAGAGAGGAAGGGGAGGGGGAAGGGTGGAGAAGCAGATGGGCGCCTCTCCTGTGTGCCCTGGCTGGGAATCGAACCCAGGACTTCTGCATGCCAGGCTGACACTCCACCACTGAGCCAACCGGCCAGGGCCTGTATTCATTTATTGAGGCAGCAAATCTTTATTGAGCACTCAGTGCTTTTCTAGGTGCTGGAATGCAGCAGTGGGCAAAACTGACAAAAATCTGCCCTCATGGGGCTCACATTCTGGTAGGGCAGACAGGCAAAGGAGCAGAGACATATGATAATGCCAGTGGTGTTGCTTTTTGTGTGTGTGTGTGAAGAGAGAGGGACAGATGGGGACAGACAGACAGGAAGGGAGAGAGATGAGAAGCATCAATCATCAGTTTTTCGTTGTGACACCTTAGTTGTTCATTGATTGCTTTCTCATATGTGTCTTGACGGGGGGACGGGGGCGGGCTATAGCAGAGCGAGTGACTTCTTGCTCAAGCCAGTGACCTTAGGCTTCAAGCCAGCAAACATGGGGTTATGTCTATGATGCCACTCTAGTGAGCCCATGCTCAAGCCAAATGAACCCACGCTCAAGCCAGTGACCTCGGGGTTTTGAACCTGGGTCCTCTGGGTCCCAGTCCGATTCTCTATCCACTCTGCCACTGCCTGATCAGGCCCAGTGGTGTTGCTTTTTATACACCAATGAGTCTTAAATGCCTTGGTTTCTAGGAATACTGTACCTCTCACAAGTCACTGAGATCCCCAATGAGCTTTTGTTTGGGTGGATTATACCTATTTGATATTTACTATATTAAATATTAAAACAAATATTTAAATTATTGATTCATTTAAAAACAACAATAATTAACTGATCAGTTATTAACCCAAAAGCATTCTCTTATGAAGAATAGCTATATTTTTCTAGACAAAAGAAAATGTATTCTGAAGACTGGCATTGTTTTCAATGTTGCAACTCTCTTTTGTATCTGGCTTAATAGAAGCTAGATTCTCACCCCTGCTTCTGCATTCATGCCGCTGTAGGAGCATGGTCCCTGCAAAACCCAGCTATACAATTGGGAGAGAATAAGAGTGATAAAGGCAGCTTACACTTTAATGTTTTTATGAAAAGAGTTGTAATCTTGCAGACCCCTTGAAAGGATCTTGGGGTCCCCAGGAGTCCCTGAATCACGCTTTAAGAACCGTTCATTTATGCTCTGTGCCAGGCACATATACCTCTTCCTCTCCAGTAGCTCTGTCAGGGAGGGGCTGTCTGTGGCTTGCCCAAGGTCACACAGCCACCGAGTGGCCATTCAGGACTGCCTCGTTCCTTTCCACTCTCCTTCCTTGATACTCCCAGGCCACAGCAGGGAGGGAGACCCTCTCACTGACCTCTGAAAAATTGATCACTGCCTGAGGTCCAGACTCTGTAGGGATGACTCGGCCCCAAGTTTGCTCTGAGAGATCACCCAAAATATAGGCAGTGACAAGTGGTGGCCTAGGTGGTCAGACAGAGGAGGGAACTGTCAGTATAAGTAGCTAGGGGCAAAGTGACAAAAGCTTGGGCAGGAGAGGCTGATGGGCTTGGCTTTAAGTGCCAGCCAGGGCACATGTTCTGTCCTTCCATGAGCCACTGTCATCCCACATCAGACTGCGTCAGCTGGGCCTATCAGGGTCAGCTGAGGTTCTGCACTGAAATGGCACCTGGGATGTGGTGAACTCCCAAGAAATGGGGGGAGGGGAGTTGTGACCGTCAGGGTCCTAACTGGGGACAGAAGCATGCTCCACTGAGGACAGTTTGAGGAGGGCTTATCAAGGGTCTTGACAAAGGTGTGGGCAGGGGATGGAGAAGCCACAGGGAGGGTAGCCAAGTGGGGCTCACAACCAGAGCCTTTATCTCCCCTTAGAGGACCAGGGAGGAGAGGGAGGAGAGAGCTACTAGGTGGGAGCTGGGACCCTGAGCCAAGAAAGGCAGCCAGTCCTTGTCACTGCTGCGGAGAGAAGCCGGAAAATGCCCATTGTGCGTCTCTCCCATCCAGTCTCCTGCTGGTGTCCCTTAGCCCGATGAGGGCGTCCTTCATGGGTGCGTGCGGTCCCAGAGAGCCCCACACTTGGTTAAATGCTTGCTGTCATTGTCTTGAAATTCTTAATATTTGAACAAGGGGCTTTGCGTATTCATTTTGCACTGGGCCCCACAAATTATGGAGCCAGTCCTGAGTCCAGCCCACCTAGAAGCCAGAAGACAGGATCCATTCAGGTCAGCCCATGGGGCACAGAGCAGGGTGGAGAAGCTTGATGGTAGGTCAGGAGCGGCAAAGACATCCAGCTCAGCAGCAACCATTACTAGGATTGTTAATGGCCTTATCATTGTTACTAACTTCCTAGGCAGCTTATTGCGGTGGATAAAGGCACAAGCTTAGGACTCAAGCGGATCTGGGTTTAGGCTACTTACCAGCTGTGCGATGTTAGCCAAGTGACTTCGCTTCTCTCTCTGAGCCTCAGGTGCCTCTCTGTGCCCTGGGGAGGACCCTAATGCTAAGCTACTTCTTCTTCTTCTTTTTTTTTTTTTTTTTACAGAGAGAGGGATAGACAGGGACAGACAGACAGGAACGGAGAGATGAGAAGCATCAATCATTAGTTTTTCATTGAGTGTTGTGACAACTTAGCTGTTCATTGATTGCTTTCTCATATGTGCCTTAACCATGGGCCTTCAGCAGACCGAGTAACCTCTTGCTCGAGCCAGCAACCTTGGGTCCAAGCTGGTGAGCTTTTGCTCAAAACAGATGAGCTCACGCTCAAGCTGGCGACCTCGGAGTCTCGAACCTGAGTCCTTGGCATCCTAGTTCAATGCTCTATCCACTGCACCACCGCCTGGTCAGGCTCTAAGCTACTTCTTTTTTTTATTTTTTTAATTTATTTATTTTTTACAGAGACAGAGAGTGAGTCAGAGAGAGGGATAGACAGGGACAGACAGACAAGAACGGAGAGAGACGAGAAGCATCAATCATTAGTTTTTCATTGCGCGTTGCAACACCTTAATTGTTCATTGATTGCTTTCTCATATGTGCCTTGACTGCAGGCCTTCAGCAGACCGAGTAACCTCTTGCTCGAGCCAGCAACCTTGGGTCCAAGCTGGTGAGCTTTTGCTCAAAACAGATGAGCTCACGCTCAAGCTGGCGACCTCGGAGTCTCGAACCTGAGTCCTTGGCATCCTAGTCCAATGCTCTATCCACTGCACCACCGCCTGGTCAGGCTCTAAGCTACTTCTTGATAGCAGGACTGTAGGAGTCAGTATAGTATCATGGTCAAGGCCATGAATGCTGGAGTTTGGCTGCCTGAGTTCAAGCCCTGGCTCTGTGACTTACCAGCTAGATAACTTGGAAATTTCTTCTTTCTTTGTGCCTCAGTTTGTTCTTTAGTAGAATGGGCCCAGTAACAGTATGGATCACATTGTGGAGGATACAAGACATAATGCATTGAGTGATTTCAGAATTGTTGACCCAACAAATCTAGGATTCAATATTTGTTTATAGCAAGAGAACAAGAGAGACAGACACACACACACACACACACACACACACACACACACACACGAAGGAAGAGAGGTGAGAAGCATCATTTCTTTGCTGTAGTTCCTTAGTTGTTCATTGACTGTTTCTCATATGTTTCTTGATCAGGGGTCTACAGCAGAGCAGGTGACCCCTTGCTTAAGCCAGCGACCTTGGGCTCAAGCCAGTGACCACAGGGCTTAATCTGTAATCCCACGCTTAAGCTGGCAACCTCGGGGTTTTGAACCTGGGTCCTCAGTGTCCCAGGTCAACACTCTATCCACTGCGCCACTACCTGGTCAGGTTTGTTTTTCACTTTTGTCTTCAGCCAGAAGAGATATTACTATACTGTGTTCAAAACTTATTTGGGCCTGACCAGGTGGGGGCACAGTGGATAGAGTGTTGGACTGGGATGTGGAGGACCCAGGTTCGAAACCCCGGCTTGAGTGTGGGCTCACCAGCTTGAGCATGGGTTCACTGGCTTGAGTGCGGGATCGCTGGCTTGAGCATGGGATCATAGACATGGCCCCATGGTCGCGAGCTTGAGTCCAAGGTCACTGGCTTGAGCCCAAGGTCACTGGCTTGAGCAAGGGGTTACCTGCTCTGCTGTAGACCCACGGTCAAGGCACATATGAGAAAGCAGTCAATGACCAACTAAAGGAGCCGCAACAAAGAATTGATGCTTCTCATCTCCATTTCTGTCTGTCTGTCCCTATCTGTACCTCTCTCTGACTCTCTCTCTGTCTCTGTCATAAAAAAACAAACAAAATTTACTTGGGTTAGTTATTTCTTCACCTTCACTGTGGTTATGTTATTATGTAAAAGAGTTGTTTCATTTCTGTTTGTTATTCTGTGTGGGCACAGAAATTCCCCAACCAATATAGCTTTTTTCTTTTCTTTCTTGTTTTCTATTTCTTTTTTTTTTTTTTTTAAGCAAGAGAGAGAGATGGACAGACAGACAGGAAGGGAGAGAGATGAGAGGCATCAATTCTTTTTTGCAGCATCTTAGTTGTTCATTGATTGCTTTTTCATATGTGCCTTACTGGGGGGCTACAGCAGACCGAGTGACCCTTTGCTTGAGCCAGCGACCTTGGGCTCAAGCTGGTGAACCTTGCTCAAATCAGATGAGCCTGTGCTCAAGCTGGTGACCTTGGGGTCTTGAACCTGGGTCCTCCGCATCCTAGTCTGATCCACTGCACCACCACCTGGTCAGGCTGATTGCTTTCTTATATGTGCCTTGACCAGGGGCTCCAGCAAAGCCGACAACCCTGGGCTCAAGCTGGTGAGCCTTCACTCAAGTCAGTGACCTCAGGGTTTGAACCTGGGTCTTCGGCATCCCTGGTTGATGCTGTACTCACTGTGCCACCACCTGATCCAGCCAGCTGTTTTCTTTCTCTCTCTCTCTCTCTCTCTCTCTCTTTCCCTTCCCTTCCCTTCCCTTCCCTTCCCTTCCCTTCCCTCCCTCCCTCCCTCCCTCCTTTCTTTCTTTCTTTCTTTCTTTCTTTCTTTCTTTCTTTCTTTCTTTCTTTCTTTTTTATTTTTCCCCACATGAAAGATGAGAGAGAGAGAGAGAGAGAGAGAGAGAGAGAGATGGAGAGAGAGACAGACAGATAGGAAGGGAAAGAGATGAGAATCATCAACTCAGTTGCGGCACCTTAGTTGTTCATTGATTGCTTTCTCATACATGCCTTGACTGGGGAGCTTCAGCCCAGCTAGTGAGCCCTTGCTCAAGCCAGTGACTATGGAGTCATATCAATGATCCCACACTCAAGCCAGTGACCCCGTGCTCAAGCTGGTGAGCCCGTGCTCGAGCCAGCGACCTTGGGGTTTCGAACCTTGGGTCCTCAGCATCCCAGGCTGATGCTCTATCCACTGCACCATTGCCTAGTCAGGCCCATATAGTGTTTTAAAAATGTATTTGTGGGGGTGATATTATGGAACATTAATATAGTGCCCAAAGGTAGAACTATCTTCAGTTCACTGATCTTCCCAAATTGCATGCTCAGGTCCTGATGCTAATTAGGAACTCCTGCTTCCTCCCAGCTCTGCAGCACCTGGTGTCGTCAGACGTTTTAGACTGTGGCCTTTGTGCTTGCATCTTTTTCAGGGAACTGGTGAGCTTGGGCATCCTTGTCTCTTTTTGACCATTCAGATTTCAGAGGGAGGATTTGGGGCCTCTTACTTTAAAAGAGTCAGCTCTTCCCTACCTGTGGGGAGGTTAGGCCCACCAAGCCCAGGAGACCGTGAGTTGGGGTCCCACTGTTTAAGGGACAGACTGAGATGGGGGAGTGTGGGCACGGGGCGGGGAGGAACAGCCAAGGCACTGGCACTCTAGGTCACAAAGCAATGGGCGGCCGTGCCAAGCTTCAGCAGAGAAATCCTAGCCTTATTTTCCAGCAGAGGGAGCCTGAGCCCCAGGTGGAGAGTGACTCAGTCTGGCCATGGTCCCCAGATGGAGTCCATCTGGGCCTCAGGAGTTGCCGCTGGGGAGGGGACGGGAGAGGCCTTCCAAGGCCCATTGTCCCCTGCGGCCCTCTGGAGAGCCCAGACACTGGGCATATGCAGGAGGAAAGGAGTGGTCCAGCTGGGCACACATTTTGGCTGGTGCTCCCCCCTCAGGCCCTGGGGCCAGGCTGGGCTGGGGGCGGTCCTAGCGCCGGGGCATGGATGTGTGAGTGGTCTGTCTCCCCTCTGACTCTATCTGGGCCTGTCTCTCAGTCCTGCTCCCCTAGTTCTTCTGTGTCTGTTTCTCTTCATTTCTGTCTCTCCCATCTCAGCCTCTCTTCCTTGATCTCTTACCCCTGTGTTTTCCTTGGGTCCTCCCCATCTCCCTGCCCCAGCCGCTGCAGCAGGCTTCCTGGGACCCCACCCTCTAGGTCTAAGCCAGAGTTCTCTCTCAGCACCTTCTGCCCAACTGTCCTTCTGGCTGAGGGGCCAGATGGTAGAGTTCCAAGCCCCCACTTTCCCAGTCCTCAGGGGCCTGGCCAGCTGGTTTGGCTCAGCCGCTGGCTCCTGCTTGGGGAGGGGGTGCGGGTGCTGGTCTCCTGCCATCTGAGGGGAACCGCCAGGGGAAAATGCACTGGAGGCTTTGCAGCTGCTGGGCTGAGTCCCTGAGGACTCTTTACTACCCCCATCCTAAGCAAGGCTCTTTCTCTGGCCAAGGAAACATCCTCCTCCCCTTTTTTCATTTTTTTTGTGCCACATTTCTTCATCTAGCTCAGCATGGCCTATGGGAAGAGGCCAGATTCGGAAGCTCCACAGTCCATTCCACGACCATGTGACCAAGGGCAAGTTACCCCATCTTTCTGAGCCTCAGTGTCCCCAGTTAGAAAGAAGCAGAGTGACTGAGAGCTACTAGGGTTTTGTGCTCACATGCCCTGGTTTCATATTTTGGCTCTGGCAGTTTTTACTTGGGGTCAGGGACTGCCCCTCTGTGAGCCTCAACTTCTCTGTCTGGTAAATGGGAAGGCAGCAAGGTAGATCTGAGTAGCAATCAGGTTGATCTGGGGTCAGGGCTGGCTGTGTCATTAGCAATCATGTGGCCAGTGCCTGAAGCTTTTTTGGAAGTAGGGTCCTCTGGGTTTTTTTTTTCTTTACCTTTAATGTCTACATTATTTCCTTTTTTTTTTTTTTTAGGTTTTATTATTTATTTTATTTTATTTATTCATTTTAGGGGGGGGAGAGAGAAAGAGTGAGAGAGAGAGAGAAGGGAGAGGAGCAGGAAGCATCAACTTCCATATGTGCCTTGACCAGGCAAGCCAGGGTTTTGAACCGGCAACCTCAGTGTTTCCAGGTTGACGCTTTATCCACTGTGCCACCACAGGTCAGGCGCTTATTTCTTTTTTTGAAAAATTGACATTTAATTCTATACCATAAAATGCACACTTTTAAAATAACAATTCAGTGTTTTTTAAAAAATGTATTTGCAGAGTTGAGCAACTCTAACCACTATCTAATTCCAGAATATTGTCATCAACCCAAAAAAATCTTCGTACCCATCAGCTCCCTGTACTAATCTACTTTCTATGTCTGTAAATTTGTCTATTTTGGACATATATAAGGGGAATCATAAATATGTGCTTCTTTGTGTCTGGCTTTTTTAACTTAACAGTGTTTTCAAAAGCCATCCATGTGTGGTACGTAGCAGTACTTTATGGCTCCTCTGGTTTTCATGTTTAAAGCTAGTTTAATTTCTTTTAAATTTTTTATTTATTAATTTGAGAGAGAAAGGGAAGGGGGAGAGAGAAAGAGAGAGAGACAACATTTGTTGTTCCACTTATTTATGCATTCATTGGTTGACTCTTATGTGTGCCCTGACCGGGAATCACACCCGCAACCATGCCGCCTTGGGACAACACTTTAACCAACTTAGCTACCCAGCCAGGGTGCTAGTTTAATATTTTTAATGTTAATCTTGTAAGGTATTTTTCCCCCGCCGAGAAGGAAGGAAGAGGCCGGAGCCACCAAGTGTGGAATAGTAAAAGGCTTTATTGAGTACAGAGCGCACATCCCGCCCCGCGAGGTTCCCTGGCCCCGAGGAAAGAAAGATGGAGGTCAGGGAAGTCGCCGATGGCGGTCAGGCAAGCTACTGCCCCCTGGGGGGCAAAGCGGATCTTGACGAAGGGCCGGGGTGGAACATGCTCAGGAGCCGGTGGATGATGACCTCCTTGCCCTTGGGTGGCGGTGGGTAGAAGCAGTGTTGGACAGATAGCCGGTGAAGACGCTCAGCTCGCTGGGGGCGACCCACCAGGGCTCGCCCAGCTCCACCTGGCCCCCAGGGGGAAGGAAAGGCTGGAAGTGGCGGGCGGCAAACAGTGCACTTGGCGAGGCTGCGGTTGTCCAGTTGCGGAGGCCAGCCAGGGCCAGGCGGGAGACCCCTAAGGACCCATCTTTGCTCTTGGTCATGGACTCCGGGAGCAGAGGCTGGAATCGGGCTTCTCTGGTGAGCGTCTCCTCGCTGGGGTCTGGGGGCAGCTCCTCCTCATAGCTGACGGCAGGAGTTGACCCTGTCAGCTCCTCCACGATGGGCCTGAACTCCTCAGGGCTGATGTACGAATCCTGCTCCCTGTCCAAGGAGGAGAAGAGAAAGAGGCCTGTCCCCAGTGCCTTCAGCGCAGACTCCTGCCGCGCGGCCGCCTGGGCCTCGGTGTAGCGGGCGAGAACCAGAGGGGAAGTCAGGCGGCTCGCTGAGCTGGAACTCGGCATGGATCCGGAACATCACAGTGTAGTAGACTTCCCTGGCCTCCATCTCCTCCATCTATCTTTCCTCGGGGACAGGGAACCTTGCTGGGCGGGACGCGCTCTGTACTCAATAAATCCTTTTGTTATTCCACTTTGCGGCTCCGAGCCCTCTTCCTTCCTTCTGGGCGGGGAAAAATACCTTACAAATCTTTAATATGGTTCAGGAAAGAGAAGCAGAACAGCAAGGTGATTATTCAAACAAAGTCAACACATTTGCGGAGACCTACACTGTGCAGGTACAGTGCACTGGGATCCAACTGTGAAAAAAACATATGTCCCTGTCTTCCCTGTCCCCATAGCTGTTGTGAGGATTAGATGAGTTATTCCTTGTCAAGCATCAGGATGTGTTACCTATTATTGCTGTTACAATAAGAACTTCAAACAGAAGGGTAAAAAGGAAAAAGGTCTTCCTTCCCTCTGCACACACAGTCCCATCCTCCAGGGGTGTAACTGTTCTCGACAGTTTCTTCTCTATCCTAGAAATATTGTGTGTGGCCCTGGCCGATTGGCTCAGTGGTAGAGCGTCGGCCTGGTGTGTGGGGGACCCGGGTTCGATTCCCGGCCAGGGCACATAGGAGAAGCGCCCATTTGCTTCTCCACCCCACCCCCTCCTTCCTCTCTGTCTCTCTCTTCCCCTCCCACAGCCAAGGCTCCATTGGAGCAAGGATGGCCCGGGCGCTGGGGATGGCTCCTTGGCCTCTGCCCCAGGCGCTAGAGTGGCTCTGGTCGCAACATGGCAACGCCCAGAATGGGCAGAGCATTGCCCCCTGGTGGGCAAAGCATCGCCCCTGGTGGGCGTGCCGGGTGGATCCCGGTCGGGCGCATGCGGGAGTCTGTCTGACTGTCTCTCCCTGTTTCCAGCTTCAGAAAAATACAAAAAAAAAAAAAAAGAAAAAAAAAGAAATATTGTGTGTGTGCGCGCGCACACACACATATACACACACACACCATACTGAAGCTTGCCTTTTTACTTGACAAAACACCCTCGGCATCCTTTCTTGTCACCAAATCTATGGATATACCCTGTCCCTTTAAACTGTTGCATGATATTCCATGGGCTGGTTTGACAGTCTATCTTTAATCAGTCTTCTGTTGAGAGATCTTTGGGTTGTTTCCAATCTGCTAGCACAAATAACACTGCAAAAGACATCTTCGTCTATATGTATTTGAGCACATGTGCAAGTATTTGCAAGTATTGCAAATAACACTGCAAAAGACATCTTCGTCTATATGTATTTGAGCACATGTGCAAGTATTTCTGTAGGAAATGGTTCTCAAAGTGCCACTTCTGGGCCAAAAGGTATATGCACTAAAGATAGCTATAGCCATATCTCCTCCTGAAAAAGCAGTGGAAACACCTGCAATGTGACTGTCAGCATCCATCACCCCTGTGACCAGCATCATTAGGTATTGTCAAGCTTTTTCATCTCTGCTAATCTGGAAAAAGTGACAGATACTGTCTTATAGTTATTTTAATTAGCAGTTTCCTGAACATTGAAAGAGGCTGAACATCTTGTTGTTTAATGACCATTTTGCTTCTGCACCCTTTGCCCATGTTTGCAGAAAAGGATATACATTAAATGGGTGTTCAAAATATATGGCATTTTTGTAGAAATAGAAAAGTGTCAGTGTCTTAATTATTCCATCTTGGGTCATATGGCCACTTCCTGAAGGTTGTAAAGGGTTTTCATGTAGTGGCAACTGGAACTTATAATCTTAACGTTTCAGACTATATTTAAGAGTTTCCTGAATTCTAATGCATTTTCATTTTCTTAATGAAAAAGGTTTTGGGGTGATTTTTCTTTTTCTTTGATTTCTGTAGCTTATGAATGTGCCTTTAAAAAATTTCCATCTTACATGGTTTTGACGTTACAGTTTTATTTTTACCATTTTATGACCCCACAGAATGTGAACTGTATCAGTTGGACTCTTTGGGGTGCAATTCATAGCACTTAAACCCAAATTAACTTAGGCTAAAAAGGGACACTGTTGGCTCAGGTAGCTAAAAGATTCATGGGTATGCAGCTTTCTGCATGGCTGGATTAGTTACTCAAATTATGCCCTCAGCCTGACCAGGCGGTGGCGCAGTGGATAGAGCATTGGACTGGGATGCAGAAGACCCAGGTTCGAGACCCCGAGGTCGCCAGCTTGAGCGTGGGCTCATCTGGTTTGAGCAAAATTCACCAGCTTGGACCCAAGGTCGCTGGCTCAAGCAAGGGGTTGCTCGGTCTGCTGAAGGCCTGTGGTCAAGGCACATATGAGAAAGCAATCAATGAACAACTAAGGTGTTGCAATGCGCAGCAAAAAACTAATGATTGATGCTTCTCATCTCTCCGTTCCTGTCTGTCTGTCCCTGTCTATCCCTCTCTCTCACTCTGACTCTGTCTCTGTAAAAAAAAAAAAAAAAAAAATGCCCTCAGGAATCTGTTTCCATTTCTGCACCCCGTTTGCCTCTGTGTTGGCAAACGTTGTTTTGTCTGTGTTGTTGGGAGCTTGTTTCCCTGCAGTGTCAAGATAGCCCCCAGTACCCTAGGTCATCAGTTTAGAAACCCCTAGGAAAGAGGGCATCCCTTCCAGCTCACACTTTTCCAGCAAAAATGGGAAGAGTTTTCATTGGCTGATTTTAGGTCACATGCCCTCTCCTGCCCAATCCTTGTGGCCACAGTGATTTAGTGTTCTCATTGGCAGGCCTGAGTTATATGGCTATTCTTGGGCCGCTGGATTTCAGTGGCCCCTCAGGAAGCTAGAAGTGTTTTCATTGGCCCAGCTTAGGTCATATGACCATCCCCGACCCAATTCCTGTGGTCAGGGTGTTTTCAGTGTTCTGGGCACTCTAGGTTTTATTAATCTCTCAAGAAGCTCAGAACCCGAGAGTGGCGTTGGAGTTACTGCTAAGTAAGGGATGGTTGTTGAACAGGCAAAACCAACAGCTCTGCACTAAAGAACCTTGGAACAAAAGTCTTGACTTGGTTCTTAAGTTTTGAGTTCTGGCTTGCAGTCTCTTTCCTTAGTCTGTTACCACTTAAATTCATTGTTATTTTGTTTTCTTTTCTAGCTTACTCCCATCTGTTTAGAATCACACAAGTAAATATATTTTTTGGGTAAAAAATATTACTAACCTAGAAGTCTTCAGTAAAACAAAGCCTCCCTTCTCTATACTTCCCAGCCTCATACCCCAAAGAGAACCTCAATTATTATTTGGTGTGCACCCTTCTAGACCTCTTCCTATGCATTTACAAATGTACCTATGTAAATTTTTTTTTTTTAGTGAGAGAGAGACAGGGAGAGAGATGAGAAGCATCAACTCATAGTTTTAGCACCTTATCTATGGCCATACCACCCTGAACATGCCCGATCTCGTCATAGTTGTGGCACTTTAGTTGTTCATTGATTGCTTTCTCATGTGTGCCTTGACCAGGGGTCTCCAGCCTGAGCCAGTGACCCCTTGCTCAAGCCAGTGACCTCGGGCTTCAAGCCAGTGACCTTTTGGGCTTAAGCCAGCAACCATGAGGTCATGTTTAGGATCCCATGCTCAAGCTGGTAAGCCCGTGCTCAAGCCAGATGAGCCCGTACTCAAGCCAGTGACCTCAGGGTTTTGAACCTGAAACCTCAGCATCCCAGGTCAGTGCTCTATGCACTGCACCACCATCTGGTCAGGCATGAATTTTTAATATTTTTTATTTTATTTTTAAGTTTAATTTAAATTTTTGAATAAATAAATTTTATGGTTCAGACATCAAAAATCATATAAAAACCCTATGTGAAAAGTCTTGTGTTCATCTCTGTCCTCATTCACTAAATTCCCACCCACCGAATAGGTACTATCTGTTATTAATTTCTCGTCTATTCTAGGGAAGTTTTATGCATGTGCAATCCACAACAAATATATATTAATATGTATGTTCAAAATTGCTTTTCCTCTTGACAGTAAATCTTGGCTATTATTCAATACTGTTATGGATTTGTTTAACTGTTTCACTCCTAATGGGCATTGAGGTTGTTTCCAATTTTTTCCCATTATAAATTCTGCTACAGTGAGATCCTTGGAGACATCTCTGCTACAGTGAACACCTTTGGACAAACATCTTTGTGAATATGTGCTAGTATTTATTTATTTATTTATTTATTTATTTTTTTTTTTTTTTTTTTTTTTTTACAGAGACAGAGAGAGAGTCAGAGAGAGGGACAGATAGGGATAGACAGGCAGGAACAAAGAGAGATGAGAAGCATCAATCATCAGTTTTTTGTTGCGACACCTTAGTTGTTCACTGATTGCTTTCTCATATGTGCCTTGACCGTGGGCCTTCAGCAGACCAAGTAACCCCTTGCTCAAGCCAGCGACCCTGGGTCCAAGCTGGTGAGCTTTGCTCAAACCAGATGAGCCCGCACTCAAGCTGGCGACCTCGGTGTCTCGAACTTGGGTCCTCCATATCTCAGTCCGACACTCCATCCACTGCGCCACTGCCTGGTCAGGCTGCTAACACTAGATATTGATTTTATGTTTTTACCAATCTGATGAATAGAAAACTATACCTTGTTTAATTTGTATTTTCCTGCTCATTAGTGAGACTGGGGATCTTTTCATGCACTTATTTTTTCTTCTGTGTGTTGCCTGTTCACATGTAATGCCAATTTCTCTTTCTCTCTCTCTCTCTCTCTCTCTCTCTCTCTCTTTTGAGAAAGAGACAAGAAGGGAAAGAGATGAGAAATATCAACTCGTGGTTATGGCATTTTAGTTGTTCATTGATTGCTTTTTATATGTGCCTTGACCAGGGGGCTCCAGCTGAGCCAGTGACCCATTGCTCAAGTCAGCAACTTTGGACTCAAGCCAGTGACCATGGGATCATGCTGATGATCCCGTGCTCAAGCTGGCGACCTCGGGGTTTTGAACCTGGGACCTCCGCATCCCAGGTTGACTATCCACTGCACCACCACTAGTCAAGCCCCACTTCTCTTTTGGGCAGTCTTTCCTTGACAAATAAATGATGTCATTTATTTGTACCATGAACAAATCACAACTGAAGGCCTATTACAAGTCAGGCACTGTTCTAGTAACTTGGGAATACAGAAGTGGATTGACACTGCCTCTGCCCTCATGAAGCTCACATTCTAGAAACAAGAGACCAATAAAAAAAAAACTATAAGTGCCTGACCGGGCGGTGGCACAGTGGATTCAGTGTCAGACTGGGATGCGGAGGACCCAGGTTCGAGACCCCAAGGTTGCCAGCTTGAGCACAGGCTCATCTGCTTTGAGCAAGTCTCACCAGCTTGAGCCCCTGGCTCGAGCAAGGGGTCACTCAGTCTGCTGTAGGCCCTCCGGTCAAGGCACATGTGAGAAAGCAATCAATGAACAACTAAGGTGCTGCAACGAAGAATTGATGCTTCTCATCTCTCTCCCTTCCTGTCTGTTCATCTCTCTGACTCTCTCTGTCTCTGTCACAAAATAAATTAATTAATTAATTAAAACAAAACAAAACAAAAAAACCCTATAAGCAAAGTCAGTTACCTGATGGTGGTCAGTGTTGTGGAAACAGGAAGCAGTATAAAGGCAAATTCTTTGATTGTTAAATAAACTAATTCTTTGCTCTAATATGTGTTAAATATTTTTCCAGTTTGTTATTTGTGTTTAACTGCATCTAGAAACTTTGGTTGGTGTGAAAGTATTTTATGTGGCCAAATTTGTAAATCTTTCCCTTTATGGTTTTTATGCTTGGAAAGATTTTCTCCATCTCAAGATTATAAAAGCATTTGCCCAGGTTTTCTTCTAGTACCTTATGGATTTACTTATTCCATTTAATCCATCTGGAATTGTTCTCAGCATGAAGAGTGAGGAAGAGATCCAGCTAAATTGGTTAGCCAGTTGGCCGATGACCATTCGTTGAATAATCCATGTTTTCCTTGGAGATTTGAAATGGCATCTATAAAATATATTAATCTCCTGTGTGTTTGGGTCTGCTTTTGCACTTTGTGCCTATCCCTATATCAACCATTTAAATCACTATAGCTTTGTATTTATTTTTGCTATTTGGAAAGGTTGTCTCTTTAGACAAATTACCTAACTTCTCTAGGCGTCAGTTTCCTCCTCTGTAAAACAGGGATACCACCAACTGTGAAAGGTTTTTCTGAGAACTAAAAAATTAATGGACCACTTTAGTCCAGGGGTCAGGTAAGCCTCTTTGGGAAGGTAATATCTAAGATGAATTCTAATTGACAAGGAAGCTCATTCTTGGCAGAGGGAATAGCACAGGCAAAGGCCCTGAGGCAGGAACTGAGAGTGTTGCCGAATCAAAGAGGTGAGGGCAGCGCTGTAGAGGGAATTGTGCAAGGGGAGAGTGGAATGGTGGGCCGCGGTGAGGGGTTTGCTGTCACCACGGAGATACTGGAGCCCACGGAGCCTGCCCCTCTTTCCACAGTCGATGGAGTCACAAGTGGAGGAGTGGTACCGCGAGGTGGGCGAGTTGCAGGCGCAGACGGCGGCGCTGCCGCTGGAGCCCGCAAGCAAGGAGTTGGTCGGGGAGCGGCAGAACGCCGTGGGCGAGCGCCTGGTGCGCTTGCTGGAGCCGCTGCAGGAGCGCCGCCGCCTGCTACTCGCTTCCAAGGAACTGCACCAGGTGGCGCACGACCTCGACGACGAGCTGGTGAGGCCCGGAGCGGGGATCTGGGGTGGGACCAAGGTAACGCCCCGGGGGGAGGGGTAGAGGCTGGGGGCGGGGCCGGGGCTGTGGGTGGAGCTGGCTAAGAGACCTGAGAGACCCAGCTGTTCAATCCTTCACTTATTCATTTACTCATTCACGCACTCATTCATTCATTCATTCTTTCTTTCTTTCACATTCATTTACTGTTTCAGTCATTTATTCATGACTCATTCTTTCCTTCCTTCACCCATTTATTTACTTGTTACTCATTTATTCACTCATCACTCATTCATTCATTTCCTCATTCAGTCATTCACTTCCTGATTTGCTCATTCATTCATTTATTCACTAATTTGATCATTTATTTGATCAAATCCTGGTTCCAGCCCTGGGCTTGAATGATACTGGAGTCACAGGGGAGATCAAGGCAGACCCCATACCTGCCCATAGACTCTTTGGCATAGAGGACTGAGAGTCTAAAGGGAAGACATTTTTGTCCCCAGATAGTGACAATCCAGGTTGGTTAGGACTGTGATGGGGCAGGTTAAGGGGCCGTGGGAGCTCAGAGGCAGCAACTCCTCAAGGTCCAAAGTCAGGGAGGGTTTCCTGGAGGAAGGTGTGTCTGAGCTGAGAAGTGAAAGGAAAAAGAGTACACATGAACTTGCTGAGGGAGTAGGAAAGGAATGCCAGGAAGCAAAATCTGCCTGTGCAAAGGCCAGAGGTAAGCATGAGCCTGGCTCGAGTGTGTAGAGCATGTCCAGCACAGATGATGATCCTTGAATGCCGTGCGGGTGGCTTACAGTTTAGTTGGGATGCAGAGATCCATGGATGCATTCTTCCCTTGACCTGCTCCCTGTATCCCCTCCAGGCATGGGTCCAGGAGCGGCTGCCACTGGCCATGCAGACGGAGCGAGGCAATGGCCTGCAAGCTGTCCAGCAGTACATTAAAAAGAATCAGGTGAGCAGATTCTGGGCGAGGGAGTGGGTTAGGACATACAGGTGGTTAAAGCCAAAAAGGGGAATTAATTCGCTCTTGTCTTTGAAAAGACAGAAGGTACCGATGCATCCAGGTTCTTCCATGACATCATAAACCACTGTTTCAGATCCATTTTTTGTTTTTCCTGCGTTAGTTTTGTTATAGGGCAACTCTCCTCTCCTAGTGGTAAAAGACCTCGACCTCCATCAGATTCAAATTTACATCTCAACTTTAGTATATGTGCTGCCAAAACGAGCACCAAATTGACATCCCATCAGCAAAACTAAAGAGAATTTCTCTCTTCAAAAAGATGCAGTCTCGCCCTGGCCGGTTTGCTCAGCTGTAGAGCGTCGGCCTAGCGTGCGGAGGACCCGGGTTCGATTCCCGGCCAAGGCACACAGGAGAAGCGCCCATTTGCTTCTCCACCCC
Source organism: Saccopteryx bilineata (assembly GCF_036850765.1). Lineage (NCBI taxonomy): Eukaryota > Metazoa > Chordata > Mammalia > Chiroptera > Emballonuridae > Saccopteryx > Saccopteryx bilineata. The sequence goes on from NC_089498.1 coordinate 46,573,629, forward strand.
TCCGCTGCGCCTTCCTCTCTATCTCTCTCTTCCCCTCCCGCAGCCAAGGCTCCATTGGAGCAAAAGTGGCCCGGGCGCTGGGGATGGCTCTGTGGCCTCTGCCTCAGGCGCTAGAGTGGCTCTGGTCGCGACATGGCGACGCCCAGGATGGGCAGAGCATCGCCCCCTGGTGGGCAGAGCATCGCCCCATGGTGGGCGTGCCGGGTGGATCCCGGTTGGGCGTATGCGGGAGTCTGTCTGACTGTCTCTCCCTGTTTCCAGCTTCAGAGAAATAAAAATAAAAAAAATTTAAAAATGCAGTCTCACTAATCAGCAGGAATAACTCTTATTGGCTCAACTTGAGTCATATGCCCACCTGATTTAATCAAGGTGGCCAAGGACTTAGACTGTTCTGACTGGCTTGGTTCCAGCTAAGGGCCCACCCTTGGAACAGCAGGTGAAGTCAGCCTTAATTTAATTACCTGTGATGAGATGGAGGCAAAGAGGTTCCCCAAAAGAAAGTCAGAGTTCCTTCACAAGAATTAAGGGGAATGATCGTTAGTCCATGAAAAGTAAAAACAACAAACAGGTAAAAGCTTGAAACACACACAAGGAGTGAGAATAAAAAGGATCAGAGAGAGTGCTGACTTCTAAGCTGAGTGCTGTTGGGGGCATTTGAGCCCCTGAAACTGCTAGATCTCCATTCTGCTCTCTGGATCTGCCTACACATCTAAACAGTAGAGAATTGGCCTAGAGCAGTGGTTTTCCGATTGCTTAGCAGAGGAACTCTTTGGTCAAAGCAACTCTTTCACAAAAGCTCAAAGTAAGGCACATGAAAGAGGAATAACAACAATAGCAAAAATGTATTGATTAAAGATTATGTAACAATACTGTAGCATAATACTGCGAGGAAGTCATAACAGTTATTTCATTTAATCCTCACAATAACTCTGTCTGGCAGGTATTGCCATTATCCCTCCTTTTTTTTTTTTTTTTTTTTTTTTTAGCGAGGTAGAGATGGACAGACGGGGAGAGATGAGAAGCATCAACTTGTAGTTGCGTCACTTTAGTTGTTCATTGATTGCTTCTCGTATGTGCCTTCACTGGGGGGGTTCCAGTGGAGCCAGTGACCCCTCGCTCAAGCCAGCAACCTTGGGCTCAAGCCTGCCACCATGGGATCATGTCTGTCATTACCCCTTTTAACCAAAATTAATAAGTTCGGAATATGGGGAACTGAAAGATGGTGGGGAGGTGGGTACGCAAATTATTTTGAAAGGTTCGTGATCATGCTGCACTAGATGGAGTTCTTTAAGAGGCTGGAGTTTTTCTCAGATTTTGTTTTCTCATCTTGATGAAACTACTCTTGTCTGTGGACAATGTTGGGGGCAAATAAAGCTGATTCATCATTTTTATGGTTGAGGAAAATGACCAAGTACACTTGATGTTTAAAAGTGGGGGAGCTAAAAAAAAAAAGGGAGGGAGCTGCCTGACCAGGTGGTGGCGCAGTAGATAGAGCGTCAAACTGGGATGTAGAAGGATCCAGGTTCGAGACCCCAAGGTCACCAGCTTGAGCGCAGGCTCATCTGGTTTGAGCAAAAAGCTCATCAGCTTGGACCCAAGGTCGCTGGCTCCAGCAAGGGGTTACTTGGTCTGCTGAAGGCCCATGGTCAAGGCACATATGAGAAAGCAATCAATGAACAACTAAGAAGTCACAACGCACAACGAGAAACTAATGATTGATGCTTCTCATCTCTCTCCGGTCCTGTCTGTCTGTCCCTGTCTATCTCTGCCTCTGTAAATAAATAAATAAATAAATAAAAGTGGGGGAGCTCAGCTGGGTGTGAGAGTGTTGGATCCAGGGGCTGTTAAAAGAAAAATTGCTGCTGAGCCTAACCAGGCAATGGTACAGTGGATAGAGTGTTGGCCTTGGACGCTGAGGACCCTGGTTTTGAAGCCCTGAGGTTGCCGGTTTGAGCGTGGGCTTGCCAGCATGAGCACAGGGTTGCTGACTAGAGCGTTGGATGCTGGACATGACCCCAGGGTCGCTGGCTTGAAGCCCAAAGGTTGCTGGCTTGAGCCCAAGGTCAGTGGCTTGAGCAAGGGGTCACTGGCTTGTCTGCGCCCCACCCCCCATCAATGTATGTATGAGAAGGCAATCAAAGAACAGCTAAGGTGCCGCAATGAAGAACTGATGCTTATCTTTCTCCCTTCCTATCTGTCTGTCCCTATCCCTCTTTCTTTCTGTCTCTCTCTCACTAAAAAAAAAAAAAAAAAAAAAAAAAAAAAGATTGAAAGAAAAATTGCTGCTGATAGTGACTGAGTATCTACTGCATTCCAGGCACAATTCTAGTACAGCATCCCCACAGAGTAGACGTCAGCATGAGATCAGTAGACATGTAACTTTGGCAAGTTTCTCAGCCTCTCTGTGTCTCACTTTCCTCATCTGTAGAATGGGAATGATGGTGTCTGGCTTCTGGGGTTGGAGAGAAGACTAGGTGAATGGCTACCTTATGCAAAGCCCTTATTTAGCAAAGTGTCTGGCGGGTAGCAAGCACTCAGTAAGTGTTGACTTTCCGTTTGCCAGTTGAGGAAATTGAGGCACAGGAGAGGTTAAATAAGGTGCTCAGCAAGTACAGAGCTGGTTGAAGGAAACTTCTGGGGTGATGGAAGTGTCCCATATTCTGATCCGGGTCCAGGGGGGTGCCCCTAAGATTCGTGCACTTTGCTATGTATAAGTCATACCCCAACTGCCCTTTAAACACCCTGATGATTCTCAGGCCTATTTCAATGATTAGGGGGGATCTTGTGTCACTATGTGTCTTGGTTCCCAGTCTCTGGAGACAGCCTCCTGTTTTCAAATCCTGTCACCTTCTTACTCATTCTCGTTTTTGGGGCGACGTACTTCGCCTCTCTAAGCCTGTTATCCTACATGCCACACGGGATATGAGTGAGTGAGCGAGTGAGTAACGGCAAATAGTTACGTAGGACTGGGCACTGGTTGGCCGATGTCCGGATGTTTGCCGGTCTCTGAACGCCCATCCTCATGCACACCCCCACGTCCTGTCCCCAGGGCCTGCGGCGGGAGATCCAGGCACACGGGCCGCGTCTGGAGGAGGTGCTGGAGCGCGCGGGGGCGCTGGCTGCGCTACGCAGCCCTGAGGCCGAGGCGGTGCGCCGCGGCCAGGAGCAGCTGCAGGGCGCCTGGGCCGGACTGCGGGAGGCGGCGGAGCGGCGGCAGCAGGTGCTGGACGCCGCCTTCCAGGTGGAGCAGTACTACTTCGACATGGCCGAGGTGGAAGCGTGGCTGGGCGAGCAGGAGCTCCTCATGATGAGTGAGGACAAGGGCAAGGTGCGCCTGGGCTGGGGTGTGTGGGGGCGTCTGGGGTCGCTGGAGCCCGGGGCCGCCCGCTGCCGCCTCATCGCGGGCGCCGTGTGCCCCCAGGACGAACAGAGCACCCTGCAGCTGCTCAAGAAGCACCTGCAGCTGGAGCAGGGCGTGGAGAACTACGAGGAAAGCATCGCGCAGCTCTCGCGCCAGTGTCGGGCGCTGCTGGAGATGGGGCACCCGGACAGGTGGGAGGGCAGGGGGCGGGGCTGGGGATGGGAGTGGCTTGGGTCAGGAGGGGGCGGGGCCCATTCTTAAGGAATGGTCTGGCGAGATCTGCAGCTTTCCCTGTTTGGAAACTAGGTAGGACAGGGCTAGAATTGGCCATTGAGGGGAAGGGGCCTTTATTGTCACGTGCTGGAGCCCTGGATTTTGGCAAGTGGTTAGGGCCCGCATTGAGGGGCACTGGCCAGGGTTGGTTGAGGGGGTGGTACCAGGAGCACTGCGATTTGAGTGTAGGGAATAGGGAGGGGGCATGTCTAGGACTGAGTAGAGAAGTAAGAGCTTTGGACAGTGGAGGGTTGGTTCACTTCCTGCCCAGTGTCTAAACAGTGCCTGGCAGGACAGAAAGCTTGTAGTGCTGTGAGTAGGCATGGCCTGAGAACTCCTGGATGGCAGGCTGTAAGAGCCATATCTGTGAGGCCTGTGCCAGGGGCGAGATCTGAAAGGGGGCACAGGGCTAGACTTCCATCCACCCAAACCTAGAGACTGGGACTGGTGGTGAGGCAGATAGCCGATGGACCCAAGCAGGGAGTCAGGTGCCCTCCCAAGTCACTAGAGGGGAGGAGCATGGGGCTGTAGATAGAAAGGTGCAGGAAGAGGGGTAGTGAGCTTATCAAGCTTATGGAAGCAGAGTGTTCCCTGAGTACTGAGATATAAGTACTAGGTTGACTGACTCCAAGACTTGCAGAAAACAGAGTCCTGCATGGAGGAGTCCCAGGGGACACTTCCCTGCCTGAAGGTTAAGAGGAGACACAGCCATTCCCTGAGAGGAAGTGTCAGGGGGCCCCAGCTCTGTCCTTCGAATCTCAGGGGCTCCACCTCTGCCTCTCCCTGTCCCCTGTCAGCGAGCAGATCAGCCGGCGGCAGTCTCAGGTGGACCGCTTGTATGTGGCGCTCAAGGAGCTGGGCGAGGAGCGCAGAGTGGGCTTGGAGCAGCAGTACTGGCTGTACCAGCTCAACCGCCAGGTGGACGAGCTCGAGCACTGGATTGCAGAGAAGGAGGTGGTGGCTGGCTCACCTGAGCTCGGCCAGGACTTTGAGCATGTCACGGTTAGTAATAATAACATACCAGTGGCTACTGTGTATGCTGCTGAGGTTCTCTGAGCCTGAGTTTCACCATCTGTAATATGAGGATGATACTAACACTCACCTCATGGCTCTATTGTAAGCCGAATGAATTAATATGCAGTAGTTCCCCTTACTGATAGAGGATACGTCCCAAGATCGCAGTACATGCCTGGAACTACGGATAGTACTAACCCCTACATATACTATTGTCCCCTATACACATACATATTTGGCACCTCCAAATTGCCAGCAGTCGTACTCTTGAGGTTTGGGACCATTGTTAGGCAAAACGAGGCTTACTTGAACACAAGCATGGAGATGACATGAAAGTCGATCTGATAACCTGGTACAGGAGATGGCTACTAAATGACTCAGGGGACAGGCTGGACGAAGGGATGATTCACATTCTAGGCAGGACAGAATGAGATGGAATGAGATTTTATCACGCTACTCAGAATGGCACACAATTTAAAACTTATGAATTGTTTATTTCTGGAGTTTTCCACTTAATATTTTTTGTACCAGTGTTGACTGCAGGCAACTGAAACTGCGGAAAGTCAAACCGCAAATAAAGGGGGACAACTGTAATGTGAGCTACTTAGGACAGTACTTGGCACACAATGCCTAACACAGTGTTAGTTATTATCCCATTTTATTATTGTTGTCACTATTATTGCTACAGAGTAAGCGCTCTGTGTTAGATGTTACTTTTTATTACGATTGTCATTATTATTATTATTACTCTTACCTGCCACAAGATGGTGGGCTGGAGGCCCCTCGGTGTATACACCTTTGCCCATGCTGTGTCCCCCACTGCCCGGCGGCAGGTGCTGCAGGAGAAATTCTCAGAGTTTGCCAGTGAGACTGGAACAGCAGGGCGGGAGCGGCTGGCAGCCGTGAACCAGATGGTGGATGAGCTGATTGAGTGTGGCCATACAGCAGCAGCCACCATGGCTGAGTGGAAGGATGGGCTGAACGAGGCCTGGGCTGAGCTGCTGGAGCTCATGGGTACACGGGCCCAGCTGCTGGCTGCCTCACGGGAGCTGCATAAGTTCTTCAGTGATGCTAAGGAGCTTCAGGGACAGATTGAGGAGAAGCGGAAGCGGCTGCCCTGCCTGACTGCCCCGCCTGAGCCAAGACCCAGTGCCAGCTCCATGCAGCGGACTCTGAGAGCCTTTGAGCATGACCTGCAGCTCCTCGTGTCCCAGGTGGGATGCTGGCAGTCAGGAGGGAAGGGGGGAGGGCCTGGGCAGAATGGGCAAGGGATGTGGGCATAAGAGCAGGCAAAAATCAGACTGTAGAGCATGTCAAAATTAGACGGTAGAACAGATAGAAAACAGACCACAGAACAGGGAGAAGTTAGATAATGGGGTAGGTAGAAAATGGACTGATTGCACAGTGCACAGAAATCAGACAGTGGCAGAAAAATGTAGTGCCATTGTCTGATAGAAATTCATTTATTTTAGAGAGAGACAGACAGGAAGGGAGAGAAATGAGAAGCATCAACTGATAGTTGCGGCACCCTAGTTGTTCATTGACTGCTTTCTCATGTATAACTGGACTGGTGTTGGGGGGGGCCTCCAGCTGAGCCAGTGACAACTCCTTGCTCAAGCCAGCGACCTTGGGCTTCAAGCCAGTGACCTTTGGACTGAAGCCAGGAACCATGGGGTCATATCTGTGATCCCATGCTCAAGCCAGCAATCTCACAATCAAGCTAGTGAGCCCACACTCAAGCTGATGAGCCCACGCTCAAGCCAGCAACCTCAGGGTTTCGAACCTGGGTCCTCAGAATCCCAGGCCAACACTCCATCCACTGTGGCACCACCTGGTCAGAAAGTACTTTATTAACTTAAAATGTTTTCCAGCCCTGGCCAGTGGCTCAGTAGATAGAGCATCAGCCTGGTGTGTGGATGTCCTGGGTTCGATTCCCGTCAGGGCACACTGGAGAGGCTACCATCTGCTTCTCCTCTCCTCTCTCTTCCCCATTTCCCCTCCTGCAGTCAGTGATTCGATTGGCCTCAGGCACTGAGGATAGCTCTGTCAGAACTGTACAGCCTCAGGTGCCAAAAATAATTCAGTACTCCAGCATTGGCCCCAGATGGGGTTGCCGGGTGGATCCTGGTTGGGCACATGTGGGAGTCTGCCTCACTATGTCCCCTCCTCTCACCTAAAAGAAAGGGGGGGGAATGTTTCCCATTGATTCAAAAGCGAGAGCAGAAGGGAGGGGAGGGGAGAGAGAGAGAGGGAAGCATCAATTTGTAGTTCCACTTAGTTTTTTCATTTAGTTGTGTACTCATTGATTGCTTTTCGTATGTGCCCTCACTGGGGATTGAACCCATGACCTCAGTGTGCTGAGAGAATGCTTTATTCACTAGCCACCCAGCCATGGTAAGACAGTACATTCAATGCAGGTTGGGCAGAGAACTGCAAAGGAAATCTTACCCACATTTAGATAAACATCTAAAGGGAATTGCAGGAGGGTTAAGAGAAATTGGGTTGTGGGGCTGATAAGAAATTATACAGGTCTCTGACAGAAATGAGTTCCCTGAAAAAAATTTGATGGGGCGGATTTAATGGAAATTCCAATGGAGCTAAGCAGGCAGTGGGTCAGGTAGAAGTTGGGAGGTGGAACTGAGAAATCAGATAGAAACGAAGCTGGGGGCCTCGTAGAACTCAGGCAGTGGGAATGAAGGAAATTGTGTTGCAGGTCTAATGGAAGACAGAAATTGGACAGTTATTTTTATATAAATCATATCGATGACTGTTAGAAATCAATGGAGAGATTTATAGTGATGTGGTGGATCTGATAGAAATGTGGTCACTCTAAGATTGAATCAACAGAATGAGCAGTGGGTCCCATAGAACTCACACAGTAGAACCAGTAGGAATTGCGTAGGGGATGTGATACTAATCAAATAACCATTCTGAAGGAAATTGGACACGAATGGTAGATAGTGGGTGTGGAAAAAAATTGGAAAGCATGTTTCATAAACATCAGGATGGAAGGAGGTTTCCTGAAAGAAATCAGTGTTGGTCTGAAACAAGATAGAAGTGGGCCTGAAAAAATGAGGTGACAGACCCAGCAGACACAGAGCCTTGGGCCAAAAGAAATCAGGAATGGACTGAAAGGAATCTGGTAGTAGGTGTAAAAGAAGTCAGAATGCAGGTAAGTCAAAGAAAAATCAGGCAGCAGACGTGAGAGAAATACGGTAGTGAGGCTAAAGGAAGCCAGAAAGTCGGCAAATCAAAAAACAGTATTAGGCAAGCAGATAAGGAAAACCCAGCTGTGGGATCACCAGGGTGCAGGCTTCTTACACGGTTAAGTTAAGCTCTGTACCCAGCCAGCAGATGGGGGAGAAAGGGGGCAGAGTCTTGATCGCATGGAGGGCTGGTGCGCTGGTCCCCACGGAGGGCTGGTGCTCCACCTGGCGTGCCCCTCAGGTACGGCAGCTGCAGGAGGGGGCAGCACAGCTGCGGACGGTGTACGCCGGTGAGCACGCGGAGGCCATCGCCAGCCGGGAGCAGGAGGTGATGCAGGGCTGGAAGGAGCTGCTGGCAGCCTGCGAGGATGCCCGCCTGCACGTCAGCTCCACCGCCGATGCCCTGCGATTCCACAGCCAGGCCCGGGACCTGCTCTCCTGGATGGATGGCATCTCCGGGCAGATTGGGGCAGCTGACAAGCCCAGGTGCTTCTCATCCCACCTCAGGCTTCCTACCTGCTTCTGGGCAGCCACCCCGAGCCCATCAGCAGTCCCGTTCCCATAAGAATCACGTTAGCCAATACCTGCACGACATTTCTATGTGCCAGGCACTGTTGAAATGCCTCACGCTTATTAAGACGCCTTGTCAGGTTTTAGGGGCTCAGAACATGGGGCATCCTCTTGCCTTCTGTCCTTCCCAGTTGCCCACTACTGTCCTCCCTGTGGGATGGCATGGCATGGGATGGGCTGCAGCCAGGATAGGGACAGGGAGGTGTGAAGCTGTCTTGTGGTTTAACCTAGTAGACATTGACTTATTGCTTCCATACGGTTCAGTGTGGGTGTGCGGAGAAGCCTGAGCCATGGGGATGGGGAGCTAGGTCCTTCCATCACTCTTTGCTCTGTGAGTCATTTGCTGGACCCTCTGTGTCCAGCTGCAGATGAGAAAAGGAGGATCACACCAGCGGTTTTAGGAACTACATCTGCACTCACATAGCATTTTTTTTCTGTGGCTGTGAGGCCTTGAGTCTACGTTCATTTACTCAGCGAATGTTTAGTGAATGCCTACAGTGTGCCAGTGCCCCGATCCAGCTTACATTCTGAGCGTGGGTACAGGCAACAGATAAGTAAACAAATATCTAATTTTATTTCACATAGTAATAAGTGCTCTGAAGAAAAATAAAGCAAAGTTAGGGGATGAGGTGCTAGCTGGCAAGACTTCTCTGAGGCTGTCAAGTGTGAGACTGAATGAAGTGATAATGAGTTGGGTAAAGTTTGGGGAGAAGGGTTTTCCAGGTGGAGGGATAAGCAAGTGCGAAGGCCCTGAGGTAGATTGTGGTTAGGCACATCTGAAGGAAAGCTGGACAATCATTGTGGCTAGATGGGAGGAAGTGAGGGGGAGAGTAGAAAGAGGTAGGAAATGAGGTTGGAGGGGCAATAGGATGTGGTGAGAAGTTTGCCTTTTCTCAGAGTGAGATGGGAGCCATGGGAGAGTCTAGAGCAGGGGAGTGATGTGATAGGATGTACATTTGAAAAAGATTACTCTAGGTGCCTTGTGAGAAATAGGGTGTGGAAAGCAAAGATGGAAGCAGGTAGACCAGTCAGGAAGCTGCTGTGAAAAACCAGGCGAGAGATGGTGGCTTGATCCAGTGTGGTGGTTGTAGAGATGGAGAGGAATGATTGGTTTTAGGAATTTGCAAAGTCTTTTTCTTATGAAAAAATGTCAAATATACACAAAAGTAGCCATAAGAGTATATAGTGAACCCACATGTGTATAGTGAACACCTGGCTTGAACAACCATTAACATTTGGCCAATCTTTTTTCGTCTATACACTCCTTCCCCTGCCCCTTGCTGAGTTACAAATCTCATATCATTTCATAAGGTATGCCTTAAAATTATAAATGTCCAGTTTTGACTAACAGATTAGCTTCAGGGGCTGAAGGGAAAAGTGGGTGAATTTACTGAGATAGAAAAGTTCAGGGGAAAATCTCATTGTTCTAGATGGTCTAAGTCTTAGGTAGAAACCATTACAATATGAAACCTTCAGAAATAAGTGTGGACATTTTAAGTCTTCTAAAGCTATACTTGCTGACTGGCAGAACATTCAGAAATTTGGAATTTGTTTTGGCCACGTGACAGTGAGAACAGCGCTGTCCAGTAGTTACACAAGGCAAGCCACAAATGTGAACCACATACATAATTTAAGATTTTGTTGTAACCACATTAAAAAAGTAAAAAGAGCAAGTGAAATTAACTTTAGTAATTTATTTTATTTAACCTAGTAAACCCAATATATTATCACTTTCAACATGCAGTCAGTATTTAAATTATTGAGATATTTGATGCTTTTTTATACTAAATCTTCAAAATATGGTATGTACTTTCTACCTCAACACATCTCAATTCTGACTAGCTACATTTCCAGTGCTCGTTTGCCACCATGACTGGTGGCTACTGTATTGAACAGCACAGACTTAGAAGGTTAAAATCACTGGCTGGAGGAATCTTCAAAAACATAGCTTTAGAAAATTGGATCTTGAAATCCTATCTTAGAATCACAAAAGTGTGCCATTTTAGCACCCTGGAAAAAGTTGTGATCGTTGAATCAATGGAGAACCTTGGACCTTCAGAACTTATTCATAGGAGGTGGGAGTCCAAAGATGGTGTGGAAATGTGGCCTCAGGAATGTGTGTATATGGTGTGGGCTGAGGGAGGCCGCCTGTGGCTCAGGTCCTTGCCACCTCTCACTGTAGGGACGTGTCGTCTGTGGAGGTGCTCATGAACTACCACCAGGGCCTGAAGACCGAGCTGGAGGCACGGATGCCCGAGCTAACAGCCTGCCAGGAGCTGGGCTGCTCTCTGCTGCTCAACAAGAGTGCCATGGCTGATGAGGTGGGGAGGGGTACAGGGGGTCCCCCTCTGCCATCTGTGCCCATTGGGGTGCGAGCCACCCTTGATGCCTCTCCCTCACCCATCCATCACTCTCAGATCCAGGCACAGCTGGACAAGCTGGGAAACAGGAAGGAGGAGGTGTCGGACAAGTGGGACCGTCATTGGGAATGGCTGCAGCAGAGTGAGTGGGGGCCCAGACACACATGGATCAAGGGCACAGTGACCTTCTTGAATGTGTTTAGAAAGGCCCAGAGAGTGACACAAGCATGCTTTGCATACCTCTCGTGAGCCTCCAGTAACAAACCCAAAGGCCTGGCAGGGCGGGCGAGGGGGCTGCCTTGCGACTGAAGCTCCCTTGTGGCAGATATTTAGAGACGCTGATGCCCTCAAAAGTAGCCCCAGCTTCTCATTCAGGCCGAGCTCAGAGTGGTCCAGGCTGACACAGAGGAAGCCAGGGAGTGTGGAAGGCCAGAGAAGATATCCATTGCCCCATGAAGGGCCCACAGGCATCCCAGCACCCTTACCCCACGTGTCTCCTCTCAGTGCTGGAGGTACACCAATTTGCCCAGGAGGCGGTGGTGGCGGACGCCTGGCTGACAGCCCAAGAGCCACTCCTGCAGAGCCGGGAGCTGGGCAGCAGTGTAGACGAGGTGGAGCAGCTTATCCGGCGACATGAGGCCTTCCGCAAAGCAGCCGCAGCCTGGGAAGAAAGGTTCAGCTCTCTGCGGCGTCTGACCACGGTCAGCACCCAGATCCTGCCCAGGCCCCCACCCCCAGCCTCCCACCCCTCTATATAAGACAGACAGACATACTGGACCTGACCAGTGGTGGCACAGTGGATAGAGTGCCAACCTGGGACTCTGAGGTCCCAGGTTTGAAACCCTGTGGTCGCCGGCTTGAGCTTAGGCTCATCTGGCTTGACCTGATGGTTGCTGGCTTGAGCCCAAAGGTCACTGGCTTGAGCAAGGGGTCACTGGCTCAGCTTGAGCCCCCTCCCCCAGATCAAGGCACATATGAGAAGCAATGGACAACTAAAGTGATACAACTGTAAGTTGATACTTTTCATCTCCCTTCTGGTTTGTCTCTGTCTATCACTGTCTCTCTCTGGCCAAAAAAGAAAAGACAGACATGCTCAGACTTGGCACTCAGGGCTGTGTAGGTGAAACAGACCTCACTGGGTTCCCATCCTGTGGGCGGGGGAATCAGACCTGACACCAGACAGTGACAACCCAGTACTGGTACGGGGAAGCACAGGAGCTGCGGGAGCCTGGGACCCTGTAAACTGGCCTGGGGGGATCAGACCCGACACCAGACAGTGACAACCCAGTACTGGTACGGGGAAGCACAGGAGCTGCGGGAGCCTGGGACCCTGTAAACTGGCCTGGGGGGATCAGACCTGACACCAGACAGTGACAACCCAGTACTGGTACGGGGAAGCACAGGAGCTGCGGGAGCCTGGGACCCTGTAAACTGGCCTGGGGGGATCAGACCCGACACCAGACAGTGACAACCCAGTACTGGTACGGGGAAGCACAGGGGCTGCGGGAGCCTAGGACCCTGTAAACTGGCCTGGGGGAATCAGACCCGACACCAGACAGTGACAACCCAGTACTGGTATGGGGAAGCACAGGGGCTGCGGGAGCCTAGGACCCTGTAAACTGGCCTGGGGGGATCAGACCTGACACCAGACAGTGACAACCCAGTACTGGTAAGGGGAAGCACAGGAGCTGCGGGAGCCTAGGACCCTGTAAACTGGCCTGGGGGGATCAGACCCGACACCAGACAGTGACAACCCAGTACTGGTACGGGGAAGCACAGGAGCTGCGGGAGCCTGGGACCCTGTAAACTGGCCTGGGGGGATCTGATCTGAGACTGAGAGAATGAGGAGGAGAGCATTGTAGTCAAAAGTCTTAAAGTCCTAGGAGGGGACCTTTAAGGATGGAGGCAATGAAGGGCAGAAAGGCATCTGGAGAAAATGATGATTTAGCTGATTCTTAAAAGAACACTAGGTATTTGCCAAAGAAAATGGGAATGAAGTTCCTAGAAGAGAGCAAAGCATGGGCGCAGGCCTTGACAAGCTCGCTTTTTCACACGTACAAAAAAATCTAATAAACTAGGTGGTGAGACAACTCAGAATTGCCTCCTCCCACCCCCCACCATGTCTTTCTACTTGACCCTAGTCCCTCTGTCCACAGATCGAGAAACTCAAGGCAGAACAGAGCAAGCAGCCACCCACCCCTCTGTTGGGGCGCAAGTTCTTTGGGGACCCCACAGAACTGGCAGCTAAGGCGGCACCTCTGCTACGGCCAGGGGTCTACGAGAGGGGCTTGGACAGCCTGGCCCGCCGGACCTCGGACACGCTGTCTGCCGAGGTGCAGACCCGGGTTGGGTATGTGCGCCAAGAGCTCAAACCCGAGCGCCTCCAGCCGCGCATCGACCGGCTGCCCGAGATCCCGGGGAAGTTGGAGACCAAGGCCCCACCAACTGCACCAGAGGACGCCGTGGAGGCCCTCGGGATCCCGGTAGCAGCCGAGCAGGTCCGGCTGAGGCCAGAGCGCCAGGAGTCGGCTGATCGCGGGGAGGAGCTGTCCAGAAGGCGGAGGTCGGAAAGGCAGGAATCAGCAGATCAATCCGAGGAGGCTGCACGGAGGCGACGGCCAGAGCGGCAGGAGTCAGTGGAGCACGAGGCGGCACACAGCCTTACCCTGGGCCGCTATGAGCAGATGGAGCGGCGGCGTGAGAGGCGCGAACGGCGGTTAGAACGGCAGGAGTCCAGTGAACAGGAGACGCCTACCAGAGGAGAGCTGATCAGAGGGTAAGGCCCCATGTGTCCAGGGAGTAAGGAAGGGAGACATGGAGAGGTACTGGAGCCACGCAGGCAGAGTGGAGAGGACTTCCATGCTCAAAATTGCCTAAGGAGGGAGAGAGAGTCCATTTTGCAGAAATGTAAACTGAGCCTGAAAGAGGGTAAGTGACCTGCCCGTTGTCCCTCAAGCGGCGGTTCTAACCATTGAAGGACAGGATAGGACCAGAGTGTCTTGTGCAGATCAATCAGTTGTGCCCCCAGAAAGAGGCCTTTGGGTGAAATACATTTCAAGGGGGCTCACAGTCCAGTGGGTGAAATAGACTTGTCACCAGTGATGATGACCCAAGATGATGGATGGAACAAGGGAAGTCCAGTGGACTTGGGGGCTCAGGGGTGGGTGGAAAAAAGGCAACAGTATGTTCAAAGGCTTGAAGGCACCAATTTGCATTTTGTTCTTTGAGTTGCTTAAAACTCAAGAGGGAAAGAGTTTCCGTCCTCCACTTAGCAGCCACATCCTGAGAACCTGTGGTACAGAAGGCCAACAGCTGAGAGGCAGCTGTAGAAGTGGACAAGGGCCTGGTGTCTTGGGCTAAGAGGTGGAGACAGCTCCAGCCAATGAGGCTGGTCCCTGAAAGAAGGTACTCCAGTTCCACTGGGTCTTTCTGTCCCTACCCCCAGGAAGGCCACCCTGGCTGACATTGTGGAGCAGTTGCAGGAGAAAGAGGCAAGCCCAGGTCTCCCTGCTGGGGTGGTAAGTTGAGCCTCCAGATGGGTTGAGAATGGGGAACTCCTCAGAGCTGTATTCAGGGTCCCAGAAACACCAGTGCCTAGCCCTGGGTATCTCCCACATTTAAACCGTGCAGAGGATCTCAGGGAATAGAGAGGGCCCCCAGATGCAACCCTCACCTTAATTCTCCCTTAGAAAGATGAGGCCACAGACCTTAGACTCCTCCCTTCTACAGACACACACTCCACATCTGCCCTGGACTATTTCTCCAGTCCAGTGGGAGGGGGGCTCAAATTTCCTTATAGACAGCCACACACAGAGAAGGAAGCCTAGATTCCTCCTATAGACAGCTGGGACACCTACCTGCCTGCACCCCACCAGCATAACCTCTCCTCCCCAAGATGGAGAAGTATTTCAAACCTAGGAGTCCCGGCAGACTCATTCCCAAAATCAGTGGGGCCCCTAAGAGCTAGGCCTCCAGCCCTGAGGTCCTCCCATACTCCCCTCGAAGACAGATGACCCTGTAGACAGATGGGCCCCCCAGACCTGTTAGTTCTCCCAGGTGGCACCCACACCCCACTCTGGACAGCACCCCTCTTCTTTGCTCCCTTCACACAGACATCATTGCCTCAGCCTCGGGAGCTTCCCCCCGGTCGTCTGCCCAATGGGCTTGAACCGCCTGAGCGGACACCTCGGCCGGACCGGCCGAGGGCGCGGGACCGGCCCAAGCCACGACGGCGGCCACGGCCCCGAGAAGGTGGTGAAGGCGGGGGAAGCCGGCGCTCGCGCTCGGCCCCGGCCCAAGGTGGATCCACCCCCGCACCTCCGCCCCCGCCCACTCATACGGTGCAGCACGAGGGCTTCCTGCTGCGGAAGCGTGAGCTGGACGCTAACCGCAAGTCGTCTAACCGGTGAGCGTGTGGGTGGGGCTTTTAAAGGCGGGTCCCAAGCTCAGGATGTCCAGTAAGCCAATAGGTAAGCGTGAAAGTAGGGGGTGGAGCTAAACGTCAGAGTGTCCAACCGGTGATGGGGTGGGCTGGGCCTGGAGCGGAGCGGGACTTAAAGAATGACCAATGAGTGAGCCGGTGAAGCTTTGATGGGAGCGGGACCTGGAGAAAGTGCTCCAGACATGAATAAATTGCGACCTAATCTCATTGCAACCAACCCAGGAATTAAGTAAAGCTAATAGCAAATTGGATGTGGGGGTCTAATTTAGAGAGTTTCAATGGCTCGTGAGGTGGAAACTGGAGAGGACTATCTAACCAATGTGTTATACCCTCGAAGTTTTAAATTGGGAGAAGATCTGAGAAGGGCGGAGCCCAAACTCTGAGGACTGAGGTCACCTCATATCAGTGTTTAAATGGGGACCTAATAGTGATGTCTTTATTCTTGGAGTCCAGCTCCTGGTTGTTTAACACTTTTTGTCCAACTGGGAGGCAGAATCTGAGAAGAGATGAAGCCAAAAAGGGTAGCAACGCTGGCCGATGAGCAGAGTGAGGTCTAGCTAGACTCATGACATGAAATGGGCAGAACAGAGTGAGATTGCCTGTGGGGTCTCAGGTAGTCTTTCTTTTTTGTGCTGAGGCCAAAGTGGGATAAACAGTGGTACTTTGGTGTAATTTGGTCTTGGAGGACTTCCTCTTCTCCGGTTGGGCTTTGGCCGAAAGAGGAGATGAATTCCTCATTCCAGGCAGTGCACCAATACCACTTCTTTCAGGAGATTCTGTGGGAGGTAGAGGAGTGTCAAGGAACATGCCCAAGCAAAGGGCTTATAGAGGAGACAGGTTAAGTCATTTCTTCTAGAAATCTGCGTGACAGTGGGTGAAGAAGGGCAATCCCAGCAGGGCCAGTCTAGACAAAAACTGAGTGAGAGATTTAGACCCTGCCCTCAGCTCAGGAACACCCATGGCATATGGTCCCAATAGAGCAAAGGCCCCGAGAGAGGAATGCTCAGGTAGATTCAGCTCATGAAAGCTATTGGTGAAGAGTACCCAGGCAGAGTGCTTCAACTCTGCCTTGAGCCCTGTCTCATTGTCCCAGGTCATGGGTGAGTCTGTACTGCGTGCTCAGCAAGGGGGAGCTGGGCTTCTACAAGGATGCCAAAGGCCCAGCATCTGGGGGCACACACAGTGGGGAGCCACTGCTCAACCTGCACAAGGCTACCAGCGAGGTGGCTAGTGACTACAAGAAAAAGAAGCACGTCTTCAAACTCCAGTGAGCCCCCCAATGGGCAAGAGGGAGGGATCCAAGTCCCAGCAGCTCCCTCCTGACAATCCCCTGCTTCCCTAGAAAATGGTTGGTGGAAGGATGGGCTAGGCCTCTGCCCCAGATCTCTCAAGTTCTGTGTCCCTTCCTACAGGACCCAAGATGGCAGTGAGTTTTTGCTCCAGGCTAAAGATGAGGTGAGATCTGGCCCTTTCTCTTCCCTATTTGAACCTCAGGAACCACCTGTCTGGCTGATTCATGGCCCAGAGTGTTGGGGGAAGCACAAGCCAGAGTTACCAGAGCTGTAATGGGAAAGGCCATAGGCAGAGAAGGCCAGAAGTTCCTAACCTAGGCCCTGGCTGGGTAGTTAAGTTGGTTAAAGTATCATCCTCATACACCAAGTTTGTGGGTTTTATCCTTGTTCAGGGCACATACAAGAATCAACAAATGAATGCATAAATAAGTAGAACAACAAATTGATGTTTTACCCCCCCCAAGTCCATCAATTAAAAAAAAGTTCTTAACTAGCTGGGGGGGGGGGCAGTGAGTGAGGGGAGAAGTGGAGGATCAGGAGGGCTACCTGGAGTCCAGCCTCCTTGCCTAGGCCTATAAGGTGAGATGGAAAAGATAGGAGGAAGTAGTTAGTTTTTTAAAAGGGGGCAGGGGGAGCAATGATACAGGTAAAGGGAGCAGCAAGTACAAAGAACTAAAGTGCAGAATTGCAAAGTGTTAACTGCTTGAAGAGAGTTAAAGGAAAATGGTTCCTAGAGGCTGGATCTTGAGAGCCAGAAGAGGTTGGGTTTGTCCTAAGGGCACTGGGGAGCCAAGGCAGAGTTTTGAGCAAGGAAGGGTTACTGTGATGCATAAGAAAGATCCCTTTGGATACCATGTGTATGTAGTAGGGTCGTTTGGAGAAGACAAGAGTGGAGGTGTGGAGCCCAGGTGGTGGCCAGGGCAGAGATTCAAGTGAGAGAGCACAGGCTGGATCTGGGCAGGCTTGTGGGAAGGGGAGGAGGAAGTAGGTGAAAAAAGACAGGAATGAGAGTGGACCTTGGGACTAAGGCTAAGAGGAAAGATCAGGGGAGGAGGAGCAGACATGGAGGTGGTTGAAGAGATGTTGAAAATAACATTTTATTTCATTCATCCTCACAAGAGGCTATGAAATAGGTCTTTGTTCTCTCCATGACTTCTTAACTTTAAAATGAAGATAAAAATAGTTTTTCATCATAGGGTTATTGTGAAAATTAGATAAGTTGATATATGTAGAGCAGTGGTCCCCAACCCCCGGGCCGTGGACCGGTACTGGTCCATGGGCCATTTGGTACTGGTCCACAGAGAAAGAATAAATAACTTACATTATTTCCATTTTATTTATATTTAAGTCTGAACGATGTTTTATTTTTAAAAAATGACCAGATAGATTCCCTCTGTTACATCCGTCTAAGACTCACTCTTGACACGTCTAGGTCACGATACATTTATCCGTACCACCCTAAAGGCCAGTCCGTGAAAATATTTTCTGACATTAAACCGGTCCGTGGCCCAAAAAAGGTTGGGGACCACTGATGTAGAGTACTTACAGGGCCTGGTAAATGCTCTCTAAATGTCTGCTGATATTATTATCGTTCTATAAGTGTCTGCTATAGTAATCTGTCTCCTGTCTTCCAAATACGAACTCTGTGCCTTGTTTCCTCTCTTCAGGAGGATATGAATGGCTGGTTGGAGGCTGTAGCTGCCTCAGTGGGGGAACACGCTGAGATTGCCCGTTGGGGACAGACACTACCCACCACGTCGTCGACAGACGAGGGCAACCCCAAGCGGGAGACCGGGGAGCGCAGGGCCAGCGGGCGCCGGAAGTGACTTCTCACCCCCAGGGCCTGACACAACTCCCCACCCCTCCTATCCGCACTGTGGGCACAAAGACACTTTCTCTTCCGCAGGGGCCGGAGCCCCTAGTTCCACCAACACTTGGACGCGCCATGACGGGCACTGGAAAGGAGGGCACTTTTCCTGCACCCCAAAAAGTGGTGGAGGAACTGCTGCCCCTATAGCCATATCTCGGCCCCTTCTGTCTTGCCATCCCCACCCCAGGTGCTGGGGCTCCATTATTTTTATGCAATAACTGAGCTTTGGGGAGCGGGTAAGGGGCCCGTTGAGCCAAGGCCCCTGCCCGGATCTCCAGATCCTGAAGCTGGGGTGGTAGGGGCGATCATTCCTGTCCTCCCCGCCCTAGGGATGGGTATAGGGGCGCTGGTGAGGTCCCCTGGACCATCCAGGGTGCTAGGGGGTGGGGAGGGGACATCCCCTCCCCGCCTTTACCTCACTTCCAATGCTGCCTTGATCTCTGTCTGGGAAGGGGGAGTAAAGGGGCTCTAGCCCCCGCACACCGCCGCCTCAGAGCCATGAGGTTAATTCTTGACTTTATTTTTGCAAAACGTCGACTTCCTCCTCTCCCCCGCCCGCATCGCGAAGGCTTTTAAAAAGGGAGGGACGTCAAAGCTCAAAACTGTCTTCTCGCCTCTCCCTCCAGCTGTACATGCCACTTCGTGAGGGGAGGAACGACGAGAAGGCTTCCCCCTGCATGCTTCAGGCTGGAGCATCTCCTAGGGAAGTGGGGGAACCGAGTGGTGGGCAGCCCCCATGACCGCCGGGAGAAGCCGCTGGGGCCCCAGTGTGTGGGGCGGTGTGGCAGGCGCACACTCTATGTACCTATAATAAACCCTTCGGCTTTGACGTACTATGCTAGTTTGTTCGCGTTTCATGGGCTGTGCCTGGAAGGTTGGGGGGCGGGCAGAGACTGGCTGCAGAAAACGTTTAAATATCCCCCTTTGTGTGTACTAATTTCGGGGTCTAAACAAGTGCCCCGGAAAAGCACCTAGATGCCAATGCAAAATGGGAACTTCAGAGGGTTGGAAAAATGTTATGCTATCCTCCCTAACTAAAAGTTCCCCGAAGGAACCGTGATGTCCACTCCCTCCGAGGCAGGATGGCAAGCCCCTTTAAGGGGAAGAGCATTTAACTGAGACGGATGAGTGCTTTGTCCAATCGCCGGTGGATCCGGGAGTTTCTAGCCCAATGAGCACACGGTGAGGGCGGGGCCCGGGAGCACACCCGGAAGTGGGTGCTGGCCTGCCGGCTTGCCCTGGGGCCATGGCAGCTGCTGCTCCCACAGCGGAGCGGGTCCCAGGTCGGGGGCCTCCTGGGGAAGTGATTCATCTGAACGTGGGAGGCAAGAGGTGAGTGAAGGAGATTCCTGAGGGCACTCGCCTCTCCGGGAGGAACCGCGTCCTCAAGGATTGCTTCGACCTCCGCGGGAGACACGGGAGCCTAGACTGGCGCCCGCGGAGGGTAGGGAATTCACTAGGTGTTGGGAGGGGGCCGTATTCCTCAACCTCCCTACTTCGTTTCGCGTCCGCTCACCTTCCCCGCACAGATTCAGTACCTCTCGCCAGACTCTCACTTGGATACCAGACTCCTTCTTCTCCAGGTGATTGGGAGAGCCAGTTTGGGGCGGGAGAAGGTATGGGGAGACCTTATCCCGCCGCCCCGCACGCACACACCCTGGCCCATGATACCTGCTCTGTGTCCTCTCCCTGCAGTCTTCTGAGCGGACGCATCTCGACACTGAAAGATGAGACCGGAGCCGTGAGTAGAACAAGATCTGAAATGGGGCGGTGGGTAGGAGGAGTGAGAGGACCCCTTCTCAGCTCCTCACTTTGCCCCATCCATTCTCTGCACCCCTTCCCGGCAGATCTTCATCGACAGGGACCCTACCGTCTTCGCCCCCATCCTCAACTTTCTGCGCACCAAAGAATTGGACTCCAGGTTGGCAAAGAGGGCAAAGGGGAGTCCCCCACCGTCTTCACCCCTTAGAACCCTTTCTTCGCTTCAGAATGTTCACTTAAGCTGTTTGGTGTTTTGTTTGTTTGTTTGTTTTAAGCGAGAGGCAGGGAGGCAGAGACAAATTCCCGCATGCGCCCAGATTAGGATCCACAGGGCAAGCCCCCTAACAGATGATGCTCTGCCCCTCTGGGCAGCTGCTCCGTTGTTGCTCAGCAACTAAGCTATTTCAGAGCCTGGAGCTAGGCCATGGAGCCATCCTCAGCGCCTGGGGCTAACTTTGCTCCATTTCGTGCCTTGACTGGGAATGAAACCAGGACTTCTACATGCCCAGCTGGCCAACACAATACAACTGAGCCAACTGGCCAGAGCCACACTAAAGCTCTTTGATCATGTTTAAATTGTGTCCTTATGGTTCCCCAAAACACACAAACATTTTCACCGGCCATGTTGTCACTCTTTATAATCTTGAGCCCGTCAAAATTTGCCACCTCTTGGGATTCTCTGTGCAGTTTTGAAAACTTCCTCTCAGAATTCTCTGCCCACTACCACTGACTTATAGTCATTTCTACTACCTAGGGGAGTCCACGGTTCCAGCCTCCTCCATGAAGCCCAGTTTTATGGGCTCACTCCTCTGGGTAAGTGGGAGCGCCATTAGCATCCTCATTGCATAGAAAACCAGCTCTCTCGTGTTCCTTCATCCCTCTTATGAAAGAAGGCTGAGTTAGAGCTGATAGCACTGGGTTTTGTCCTGGGTCTCAAGTGAATGGTGGTATTCTGTGGAGAAAGAGATGGGGGAGGGGAGGAATAATAGGCCTCAGTATCCCTCAAGTCCCATCTTTTGAGTCCTTCCGCCTCAGTTCGTCGTCTGCAGCTGCGGGAGGAGTTGGATCGATCTTCTTGTGGAAACGTTCTCTTCAACGGTTACCTGCCTCCACCAGGTGGGCACTACTAAGAGATGGAGTGGTGGGTGGGTAGAATGAAGACTACATTTCCCATAAAACTGCAGTTCTTGGGTGCTGTGCTGTGAACCCTGAGACACTATGGGAATTGTAGTTCTATATCAGATTCTTGGCATGATTATAAAGGAAGTAGGAAACCGCATTTCCAATGAGGCATTGGGCCACCTTGAGGCTCCATTGCATGCCCTGGCCTGCAGTGCAAGCAGAGTTGTAGTCAAGGTTTGATTTCTTTGTGGTAAGGCTTAGGAAGAACTTGGATCCTTTGCATTGAAGGAAGAACTATTAAAGGGGATGTATTGACTGTAATCTCTGTGAGACCTTGGTGCAGCCATCACCCTGGCCATGGAAAATATGCCCCAGTGGTTATTGGAAACTAGTCCATTAAACTTTGCTGATTGGTAGAAGGAACAGAGTGGGGAAATTTAATTTAAGGCTTTATTTTCTAACCTTAGTCAATACCTACCATCTACATGAAGTTTGCCAAATATGAAGACCTATATGCTATTTTTTAACTTATCTGTACTGTTTACCCTGTTTTATAAAAAGTAATTTTAAATGGAAGCTTTATATTACTATAACTAGGTAAACATGAAAATAAGGCCCAAACATAACAGTGTTATTTTATTTATTTATTTATTTATTATTATTATTTTTTGTATTTTTCTGAAGTTGGAAACGGGGAGGCAGTCAGACAGACTCCCGCATGCGCCCGACCGGGATCCACCCGGCATGCCCACCAGGGGCGATGCTCTGCCCCTCTGGGGCGTTGCTCTGTTGCGACCAGAGCCATTCTAGCGCCTGAGGCAGAGGCCAAGGAGCCATCCTCAGCGCCCGGGCCAACTTTGCTCCAATGGAGCCTTGGCTGCGGGAGGGGAAGAGAGAGACAGAGAGGAAGGAGAGGGGGAGGGGTGGAGAAGCAGATGGGTGCTTCTCCTGTGTGCCCTGGCCGGGAATCGAAACCCAGGACTCCTGTACACCAGGCCGACGCTCTACCACTGAGCCAACCAGCCAGGGTATAACAGTGTTATTAAACTCTGGTTAGATGCTGTTGCTTGTCAAGAGGACAGGCTTCCATGTATTAAAAGGGAAGATAGAAAATATTGAAGTAATAATCAATATTATGGCATCACCAAACTGATTCTTCCTTTGTGATGGGGTGAAAGGAACTGAAAAGGAAGTAACTTGTTTAGTGATTCAATTTCACTTAATGCCATGTCCCTGTACTACCTAAATTCTCTTCCTCAGAAGACATGATGGGAAATCAATATCTTGCTATGTGACCATTATTACTTATTACAGTTATTGTAATTTGCTCCATCTCCCTGCCGTAGTGTTCCCAATGAAGCGGCGGAACCGGCACAGCCTGGTGGGACCCCAGCAGGCTGGGGGGCGCCCAATGCCTGTTCGAAGGAGCAATACCATGCCCCCAAACCTGGGCAGTGCAGGGCTGCTGGGCCGAATGCTGGATGAGAAACCCCCTCCTTCCCCATCAGGTATATTTCTGTCTCCTGAAAGGCTGGACAGCCAGTGGAGCCCCTGTGCCCCTGCCCTGATCCTTGTTCTTCCCTCTAAGGGCTACTGGAGGAGCCAGGGATGGTGCGCCTAGTTTGTGGACACCACAACTGGATTGCCGTGGCCTACACCCAGTTTCTTGTCTGCTACAGGTACTTGGAGAGGGTAGTGGCAGGAGGCTTTGAACCCTGTTGACGGGGAGGGTTTGGGGTGAGAATTGATGATGTCCCCCAATCTTCCAGGCTGAAAGAAGCCTCTGGCTGGCAGCTGGTGTTTTCCAGTCCCCGCCTGGACTGGCCCATCGAGCGACTGGCACTCACAGCCCGCGTGCTTGGTGGGGCTTTGGGTGAACATGACAAGATGGTGGCAGCGGCCACAGGCAGTGAAATACTTCTGTGGGCTCTGCAGGCGGAAGGCGGTGGCTCTGAGATAGGTATGGCCCCAAGCTTTTTCCAGAAACCTCTGCCCTTTAGAATTCTATTCCAACCTGTGGTCTATTAGAATTTTCTACCTTGTTAGTATTTTTGGCCTGTTAAAATACCTCCACTATACAATTCTCACACTCATAAAAATTATTTGCATTATTTCTTTTTTTTTTTTTTTTTTTTTTATTTTTTATTAAGCTGGAAACAGGGAGAGACAGTCAGACAGACTCCCGCATGCGCCCGACCGGGATCCACCCGGCACGCCCACCAGGGGCGACGCTCTGCCCACCAGGGGGCGACGCTCTGCCCATCCTGGGCGTCGCCATGTTGCGACCAGAGCCACTCTAGCGCCTGAGGTAGAGGCCACAGAGCCATCCCCAGCGCCCGGGCCATCTTTGCTCCAATGGAGCCTTGGCTGCGGGAGGGGAAGAGAGAGACAGAGAGGAAAGCGCGGCGGAGGGGTGGAGAAGCAAATGGGCGCTTCTCCTGTGTGCCCTGGCCGGGAATCGAACCCGGGTCCTCCGCACGCTAGGCCGACGCTCTACCGCTGAGCCAACCGGCCAGGGCTATTTGCATTATTAAGGTGCCCCAACCCTTTAGAATTCTGTATCCTGTTCAAATTTCTTGGCCTGGTAGAAGAATCCACCCACATATAATTCTATCTTCTTGTCATAATTCAGTGCCCTATTAGATTTCTTTGCTTTGTTGGAATTCTTCATGCCAGTAGAATCCCGAGCCTGTTAGACTCTGTGTTTTCATTGGAAATCTCTGACTTGTTAACTAATCTGTCCCTAACTAATGTCAGTCCTCAGGAGAACCCCTGTAACTCCTGTTGGAATCCTCTATGTTGTAAGGATTCCATGGCCAGCTGACTCCTCTGGTCCTCAGAACTCTTCCTGCCATCCCTCTTCTCCCCCGTGAAGCAGGGTCTTCCTTTCCCTCAACAGGAGTCTTCCATCTGGGGGTGCCTGTGGAGGCCTTATTCTTTGTTGGGAACCAACTCATCGCTACAAGTCATATGGGGCGTATCGGGGTGTGGAATGCTGTCACCAAGCACTGGCAGGTCAGAGTGCAAGCTGTCCCTTTCCCAGGTGTCCAGACTGTACAGACCCAGAGAGGGTTCCTTTGTGCCCCAGCCAGCTGGCCCAGAAGTGGGCCAGAGTCTGGGATAAAGGCCTAAGAAGCATCAGGGAGGCCTTCTTGAAAGAGGGACTGCCAAGCTACAGAAAAGATGATTGGTTTTAGAAAGGAAAGAGGATTCTCCAGGCACTGAATGGGGAAGCAAGTGAGGGGAGATGGTGTGGAAGATAAAACCCAGAGAGAGATGTGCATTCTCTCTGCACCTACCCCTAGTCATGTCCAAAATGTAAAAAAAATAGAGACTTGCAGTGTTTTCTTCTGCTAGAGTGTGAGTGTTTGAGAGAGAGATAAGCAGAGAAAGGAAGAAGGAAGAGACAGACGGGGAGAGAAACAGACAAATGGAAAGAGAGTGTGTGAGAAAGAGGTGACGTAGAGAGAAGGGTGGACAGGGAGGAAGCAGGCCTGAACACCTGTGGTAGATGATAGGACCCAGAGAGACAGGCAGAGATGAATAGAGAAGTGTCAAATACAGTGTGAAGGCGAAGCTTAGAGACAGGCGCAGATCAAGACAGGCCCAGAGCAGGCGAGGCTGGAGAGAAGTGGGCCTAGAGACTGCCAGTGGGTTCTGGAGCAGGGAGGAGAGGGCATGCCAGGAGTGGGCACTGCAGAGGCACAGGCAGGGAAGGGCTGCCCAATGAAGCAGCGGAACCGGCACAGCCTGGTGGGACCCCAGCAGGGTCCCACAGCCTGCTCTGCCCACCCTCAGGTCCAGGAGGTACAGCCTATTACCAGCTACGATGCAGCAGGCTCCTTCCTCCTCCTAGGCTGCAACAATGGCTCCATCTACTACGTGGGTGAGCAGCAGGTTCCCGAGAGCCTCTCATAGGAAGTGGGAGTGGAGGGGAGAGGCTGCAGCACCTTAAACAAACCCTCTCTTCCCTCCCTGCCCACCACAGATGTGCAGAAGTTCCCCCTGCGTATGAAGGACAATGACCTCCTTGTCTGCGAGCTCTACCGGGACCCAGCAGAAGATGGAGTTACAGCTCTCAGCGTCTACCTCACACCCAAGACCAGTAAGCTATGACCTGGCTCCCCCCTGCCGTCAGCAGCCAGCCCCAGCCTGCAGCTGTCTCCCCACTGCTTGTGTAGCGTGACCCAATGAGACTAATGGGAGAGGAAACAGATTTACCTGTCTTTTAGTCATTCAACAAATACTCACTGAGCACCACTTGTATATAAGCCCTGTTCTAGGTACTGGACCATGGTGGGCCTCTTCACCAGGAGAAAAATTGACTACTAGCCATTCAACTGTAGGTTTCTTTTCCATCTCTGCAGTTAGGGCATGATGCTTGCATGCCTGTGGAACAACAAGGAGGCACGTTTTTCAGGGGACCAAGCTGAGTTTTCTCACTTGAGACAATTTTTGTTTTCTTTCATTGAACTCAAATACAGAGAAATAGCTTGATTTTTATTTGTTTTTTATTGAAATATCATTCACATTGGCCCTGGCCTGTGGCTCAATGGATAGAGCGTCAGCTGGCATATGGACATCCCGGGTTCAATTTCCACTCAGGCCACACAGAAGAAGTAACCATCTCCTTCTCCCTGCCTCCCTCTTCCTCTTCTCTCTTTCTTCCCCTCCCGCAGCCACTGGCTCAATTGGTTCAAGCATGGCCCTGGCGTTGAGGATGGCTCTGTTGAAGTGCATCAGCCTCAGGTATTAAAAATAGCTCAGTACTCGAGAATCGGCCCCTGACAGAGATGCAGGGTGGATGCCTGTTGGGCGCATGCCAGAGTCTGCCTCACAATCTCTCCTCCTCTCACCAAAAAAAAAAAAAAAAGAAGAAGAAGAAAAGAAATATTATTCACATACCATAAAATTCACCATTTTAAAGTGTACAATTTGATTTTTTTTAGTAGATTCACAATGTTGTGCAACCATCACTACTGTTTAATTTCAGAATATGATTTTTATCACCCCAAAAAGAAATCCCGAACTCATTAGAAATCATACCCCACTCCTGCTTCCTGACAGTCCCTGGGCACCTAATCTACTTTCTTGTCTCTAGAGATCTGCCTTTTTTTTTTTGGAAGATTTTATTTATTCATTTTAGTGAGGAGGGAGAGAGATTGAGAAAGAGAGAAAAGGGGGAGGAGCAGGAAGCATCAACTTCCATATGTGCCTTGACCAGGCAAGCCTGGCAACCTCAGCGTTCCAGGTAAATGCTTTTTTTGTTTTGTTTTTGTTTTTGTTTTTTCGTTTTTTTCTTAAGCTGGAAACGGGGAGAGACAGTCAGACAGACTCCCGCATACGCCCGACCGGGACCCACCCAGCACGCCCACCAGGGGCGACGCTCTGCCCACCAGGGGGCGATGCTCTGCCCCTCCGGGGTGTCACTCTGCCGCGACCAGAGCCACTCTAGCGCCTGGGGCAGAGGCCAAGGAGCCATCCCCAGCGCCCGGGCCATCTCTGCTCCAATGGAGCCTTGGCTGCGGGAGGGGAAGAGAGAGACAGAGAGGAAGGAGGGGGGGTGGTGGAGAAGCAAATGGGCGCTTCTCCTATGTGCCCTGGCCGGGAATCAAACCCTGGTCCCCTGCATGCCAGGCTGACGTTCTACCACTGAGCCAACCGGCCAGGGCCCAGGTAAATGCTTTATCCACTGTGCCACCACGGACCAGGCGGGATTTGCCTTTTCTGGACATTTCATGCAAAGAGAATCATACACTGTGTGGCCTTTTTTGTGTGTGTGAGAGGAGAGGGGATAGTGAGACGGACTTCCACATGTGCCCTGACAGATCCACCCGACAACCCCTGTCTGGGGCCAATGCTCAGATCAACCCAGCTATTTTTAGCACTTGAGGCCAACTCACTCCAACCAACCAAGCTATCCTCAGCTTCTGGGCTCACCCTCCAACCAATCCAGCCACTGGCTGCAGGAGGGGAAGAGGATAAGAAGGGGGAGGGAGAGAGGGTGAAAAGCAGATGGTCACTTTTCTTATGTGCCCTGACTGGGAATTGAACTGGGATGTTCATATACCAGCTGACGCTCTATCAACTGAGCCAACTGGCCAAGGCCCTGTGTGACCTTTTGTGTCTGGCTGTTTTCACTTAGCGTAATGGTTAATCTTTTTTTTTTTTTTTAAATTTTCTGAAGCCGGAAACGGGGAGAGACAGTCAGACAGACTCCCGCATGCGCCCGACCTGAATCCACCCGGCACACCCACCAGGGGCGAAGCTCTGCCCACCAGGGGGCGATGCTCTGCCCCTCTGGGGCATCGCTCTGCCAGGACCAGAGCCACTCTAGCGCCTGGGGCAGAGGCCAAGGAGCCATCCCCAGCGCCTGGGCCATCTTTGCTCCAATGGAGCCTTGGCTGCTGGAGGGGAAGAGAGAGACAGAGAGGAAGGAGGGGGGGGTGGAGAAGCAAATGGGCGCTTCTCCTATGTGCCCTGGCCGGAAATCGAACCCAGCTCCCCCGCACGCCAGGCCAACGCTCTACTGCTGAGCCAACCGGCCAGGGCCTTGTTTTATTTTTTGTGCTTAGTGTTTTCTGGATCTTAAGATATCTTTCCTGCCCCCAGGTTGTGAAGATATCTCCCTATATTTTCTTATAGAACTTTGTAGTTTTAGCTTTTACACATAGGTCTCTGTTTCACAGTAAGGGTCACGAAACATTTTTTTCTAATAGGAATAAATTAATGCTACACTTAACTTCACAGATTGTCATCATGTAAAACCCCTTTTTGTTTAAATTTACATATAGTTGGTATATTATATATTAGTTATATTAGTTTTAGGTGTACAATATAGTGATTTGACATTCTTATACTTTACAATGTGATCACTCCACTAATTCTAGTAATCATTTATCGTCGTGTAAAGTTATCACAGTATTATTGACTATGTTGCCCTTAACCTTTTCACCCTTCCCTCATCCATAAGGCCCCTTTCTTATTTATTTATCCCTTTCCTCCCCACTTCCTCCATCACCATATGCCACTGTTCTGTCATGATTAATATTTATCTTTTCCTGTGTGTGTGTCCATCATAATGAGCATCCTGGGGAAGTTTTGAATTTGTGTGAATGGTACTGGGTATCTATTTCAGCTGTCCTCTTTTTTTTTTTTTTTTTTTTTTTTTTTTATTTTTCTGAAGCTGGAAACGGGGAGAGACAGTCAGACTCTCGCATGCGCCCGACGGGGATCCACCCGGCATGCCCACCAGGGGGCGATGCTCTGCCCCTCTGGGGCGTCGCTCTGTTGCGACCAGAGCCACTCCAGCGCCTGAGGCAGAGGCCAAGGAGCCATCCCCAGCGCCCGGGCCATCTTTGCTCCAATGGAGCCTTGGCTGCGGGAGGGGAAGAGAAAGACAGAGAGGAAGGAGAGGGGGAGGGGTGGAGAAGCAGATGGGCGCTTCTCCTGTGTGCCCTGGCCAGGATCGAACCCAGGACCCCTGCACGCCGGGCCAACACTCTACCACTGAGCCAACCGGCCAGGGCCTGTCCTCTTATTTTGTTTGCCTTGCCCTGGGTTTAATATCCATCCATGTGGTAATGTATTGCTTTTAACTGCTGCACAAAATATTACAACCACATTTTTCTTACACCCAGTCTTTGAGATGGTCCTTGGAGCTTCTGACATTTGCAAAATAACTTTTCCCCTCTGGAAAGTTGGCGATGGCGGGGAGTCCCTTAGACACATTGGGTTGTACTTTCTTGTCTTGCTGTCCATCTGTTTATATATGTCTTTAGGGTTTTTTGTCTTTCTCTATAATTCTATTTCTGTCTGTGTCTGTTTTTCTCTGTCCCTACATCCCTCCCCGTGACTCATTTTCTCAGTTCCTGTGTGTTCCCATTTCTCTAGTTTCTCTCTCTTCCTTCTCATGTTATTTCTTCATTTTAAATTGTCTCTGGTTCTCTCTTTTTCTGATCTGTCACTTTTTGTCCTCGTTTCTCCATCTCCATATCTCCTCACCACCTTATTATTATCTGTTCCTCTCTCCTTACTTTCTGACTGTCTCTGTTCTTCATCTGTCTGTCTCTCTCTGCCTTGGTTTCAGTCTCTCTGTGACCCTGTCCCTTTCTTCCTTCTTGGTGCCTCATTAGGTGACAGTGGGAACTGGATTGAGATTGCCTATGGCACCAGCTCAGGGGGCGTGCGGGTCATTGTGCAGCACCCCGAAACAGTGGGCTCTGGGCCTCAGCTCTTTCAGACCTTCACTGTGCATCGCAGCCCTGTAACCAAGATCATGTTGTCGGAGAAGCACCTCATCTCAGGTGGGCATGCCGGGCTGCCCCAGGTGCCCATCATCCTGCAGGAGGGGTGGCTCGGATGGAAGATGAAACTAGGTGGATGAGAGTTTCCATGGGGGGGGGACATTGTGTAGGGAGAGACCTCTACAGGGAAGAAAAGTTTGACCTGGGACAGAATCACGGAAGTGAAAGGATACTATGAAAGGGGGCACCAGGGTAAGGGAGAGTGAATATTTCATCAACTCAACAAATGTTTTTGAGCACCTACTGTATACCAGGTACACAGGGGACACAATGATGAACAAGACAGGCCAAGTCCCTACCCTCATGGAGCTGATGTTCTAGTAGGGACAGCGGACAAATTGATAAAAATATAAATCGATATCAGACAATGATGAGGGCCATGATAAAAAAGCTGTGTGAGTGGCTAGAGAGTGTCAGGGTCTCAGGAGAGTGCATGGTTCCAGAAGACCTTTCTGAGGATGGATCTTTGAGCAGAAATGAGGGAATGAACAGTGTAGGTCAGTGGGACAAGCATTCCAGGCAGAGGAAACAGGTATGGCGAAGGCTTTATGGTGGGAGGGTGTTTAATGCATCTGAGGAAAAGCAGGGACCCCCCTGTGCCCAGGGTGCAGTGGGCGACAGAGAGGGTGGATTGATGGGGCAGGTCGATAGGACCTTGTAAGCGCTGGAGAAGACTGTGTCCTTGAGCCTGATTGAGATGGTGCCACAGGAGGGCTCTGAGAAGGGGGACTGTGACCTGATGTTGGTGTGCACAGGCTCCCTCTGGCTGTGAGTGAGACAGCCTGTGGGAACGGGGCAGGAGCAGGCAGTGGACGCAGGAGGCTGCTGCAACGGTCCAGTTAGATGAAGTGGACAGGATCCGCTCGAGGTAGTGGACAGGGTATGGTGAGATCAGGCTCTGAATGATTTTAGAGGTAGAATCAACAGGATTTTTGACCATTTGGAATTCTGAGGGACCTGAATCTTAACACCTTTAAAAGTTGTCCTCTCGGGGCTGGGAAAGGTTGGGCAGCAGCAGCCCAGCCTGACCGGCTACCCTCTGCCCCTCAGTCTGTGCTGACAACAACCACGTGCGGACATGGTCTGTGACTCGCTTCCGTGGCATGATTTCCACCCAGCCCGGCTCCACCCCACTCGCTTCCTTCAAGATCCTGGCGCTGGAGTCAGCCGATGGACATGGTGGCTGCAGTGCTGGCAATGACATTGGTGCTTCCTAGCCCCTGGCCACCCACCCCACAGACCCTCATTGGCCTCCACAGACCCCTTATCTGAACCCCATTGACCTCTCTTTACTCCCTGTTCCCAGTGTGGAATTCTGTTGCCCCTGCTGATTCTTGCTGTCTGCCACCTGACCTGGGACCACCCCCATCCCTGTGAACCTCAACCCGGTTGACTGTTGCTGATCCCCAACCCATTCTGACTCCACCCAACTTCAGCAATCGGGATGGGGACCTGGTCCTGGGACGGGACAGAGCCTTGGGGTGTGGAGGTCCTAGGGACCTAGGAGGCCTGACCCTCACCCCTGCCTGGCCCAGGCCCCTATGGCGAGCGGGATGACCAGCAGGTGTTCATCCAGAAGGTGGTGCCAGGTGCCAGCCAGCTCTTTGTGCGTCTCTCATCCACTGGTCAGCGGTGAGGACACCTGTCAAGTGGGGAGAGTGGTCAGAGGAGAAGGCAGAAAGCCAGCTGGGATAAGGGGGTCCCAGCCAAGGGGCACTAAAGGAGCAAGGCCTGGGAGGGAGCATGAGTCTGGTCCAGATTTGGAGGCTAGAGGTATCAAAGGTGTGACACACAGGGGTGGGGGTGAAGCTGGCACCTGTGGAGGACTTCAGACCATAGAGACCACCCAGTATAGTCAGGGTGGGAGAGGGGGCCCAGGCAGAAAGGTCAGAGCTGGGATGGGTAGGTAAGCAGAGAGGTCAGCATGGGATGCTGGGGGCCTGGAGAATATAGAGGAGGTGTTGGCTTCACCCTGGGAAGGAAGCCTGGGAGGGTTTTCTTGAAGGTGCAACTGAGCAGAGACCTTAATGATAAACAGGAGTGAGTGTGCCAGGCTGAAGGGACAGAATGTGCAAAGGCTGGGAGTAGCAAAATAGGTCTCTGGGGCCAGAGCACGGAACTGGAGGTGAGCAGTCCGCTGCATAGGGGCAGGGCCTTGTCGATTGAATGGAAGAGCTGAGATGGTCCTGCGTGGACTGGGAGCCATGGCTGCTGTGATGGGGAGGAATTGGAATTTGGATTGGAGGCCAAGAGCTCAGAAAGGCGGCCGG
Organism: Saccopteryx bilineata; assembly: GCF_036850765.1. Classification (NCBI taxonomy): domain Eukaryota; kingdom Metazoa; phylum Chordata; class Mammalia; order Chiroptera; family Emballonuridae; genus Saccopteryx; species Saccopteryx bilineata. The sequence goes on from NC_089498.1 coordinate 46,605,475, forward strand.
AGAGGTGCCTGGCCAGAGAGTAGGGCTCGACCAGGGTAACACCTTAGGCAGAGGGGAGGGACCGTGGAGGGACACTGGAGGCCCAGGGACCGCCATGGCAACAGTGAGATGAAGGAGGCACTGAGATGACACTCAAGCCTTCCCTGAGGTGGAGACAGGGAGTAGCAGATTTGGGGGAGAGTCCTGAGACCCACTAGGGACACATGGCATGTATGCAGGCAGGGGACATCTAAGAGGCTGCTGCCCACTCTCAGGACTGGAACCCAAGAGATTAGATTGGGGAAGGATAGAGAAACTTGGGGGTAGAGAGGTGGGAATGAAGCCATAATGGTGGGGACTGTGCCCCAGGAAGGGTGTAAGGATGAGAACAGAGATGAGGCCAGGCCCTGCTGCAACCAGTGACCCTCTTCTCTCCCTCCCAGGGTGTGCTCGGTGCGCTCCGTGGACGGCTCGCCCACCACTGCCTTCACGGTGCTCGAGTGTGAGGGGTCCCGGCGGCTCGGCTCTCGGCCCCGGCGCTACCTGCTCACCGGCCAGGCCAACGGCAGCCTGGCCATGTGGGACCTGACCACTGCCATGGATGGCCTCGGCCAGGCCCCTGGTACTCCCCACCCCACCCCAATCCTGTCCCAAGCTGCATAGACTCACCCTGAACTCCTCTTCACATCCCCTTCGTCACAATCGCCCTTCCCGAGTCCTTGCCCCTCTCACACTTCTCTGACCTCCAACCCTTCTTTGCCCTTGCTTTTCAACCCCTCGCAGTCTCTCACTGTTGTCCATTGACCTCCTCATTTTTCTCCTATCCCAACCTCAATCTTTCACATGACCTTTGTCCCTAGCCCTGTAATCCTTGTCCTGCCCCCTGACCCTGCTTCCTTGCCCCCCCCCCCAGCAGGTGGCCTGACAGAGGAGGAGCTGATGCAGCAGCTGGAGCAGTGCGACTTGGCCCCGCTAACTTCCTCTCGGGGCTCTCTTCCCAGCCCCTCACCCCGCACCTCTCTTACTAGGTAGGCATGACTCCACTTCCCTTTCTGCGAGGTGGGGAGGACAGAATATGGTGGCCTTGGTGGGGAGAGCGGGGGGGGGCAGCTGCCCTTTGATGGCCTGCATTGACCCTCATCACCCCCTCAGTCTTCACTTAGCCTCCAGCAACACCTCCCTGTCTGGCCAGCGCGGGAGCCCCAGTCCCCCACAGGCTGAGGCCCGGCGCCGTGGGGGAGGCAGCTTCGTAGAACGCTGCCAGGAACTGGTGCACAGTGGGCCAGAGCCCCGAAGACCACTGACACCAGCCCCCCGGCCCACCATGGGTCTTGGGGTCCCCCTTGCACCCCCCAAGACGAAGCTTAATGAAACCTCCTTTTGAACACACTGCCATGGTGCCTTTAGATATCCAGGTCCTGGGGACTTGCGTGCTTCCCTACTTCCTGTCAGCACCCTGGGTTCAGGGCCAGGACCTCCTTGGAGTGGTCACTGTTACTAAGTTCTCCCAACCCCCTTTTCTGGAGCCAAAGTCACCCTACCCTAATAAAATTCTCACTGCCAACACCTTCCTTACATTCTTACAGGATTTGGGAATACCCAGGGAAAGGGTGGAAGAGATGTGGGGCCCAACTAGGTCCCTGACTAGAGATTCAGAGACATCTGTCTCCTGGTTGAACCAAAAAAAGAAAATGTACAGGTTTACAGTCAGCTTCAGGCATGGCTGGATCCAGGGGTTTTCAGTCAGGTTTCTCCCTCTCTGTGTCAAGATAACTCCAGATGATTCCTTAGCAACTTTATTCTCTCTAGCTGCTGCAGAAATCACAACTGATTCTCACTGGGTTGAATTGAATCAGATGACCATCCCTAAACTAGTCATTATGGCCAGTGGATAGAGGTGTTCTCTTGTTTCACGGAGCCAGGAGGTGAGGTCAGGCCTGTGTTGATTGGGTAGAGAAGAAGTTCCTGAAAAGTGAATAAGGGTTTTGTTACCACAAATGGGGATGAATGGCTACAGGTTGGCAGAAACACAGGTGTTGTTGCCACATCCTTAACATTTGTACCCCAGACATCACCACTGCAGACACCTTGCCCACTTCCCTGGCTACCCGGCCTTTCACCTCTTTCCTGCCCACACCTGAGAGAGTGTGTGGGATGAGTTCAGCTCACCCCAGCCTGGCATTTTTGGGATTTTCTCCTAAATAATACTTGTTGCTATGGCAACTCCTTAGGAAAGTCTTCAGGATCTTTTCCTTGGACCAATGAAGAGAGAAAATTGGCCAGACTAGCAACAAGGGATTTTTGGATATGTTGATTATAGATTCTCAGAGTTTCTGGAATGCCAAAGTTGTCTGTAACATGGTAGAGAAAGATCTAGATGTTAGGAAATCTAGAACGAATATTCTAGTGAATGAGCAATGTTAAGGTTCTCTCCCTTGCCATTTCAGCAAATCCAGATATAGAAGCTTCTTGAGGCCCTGGCTGGTTGGCTCAGTGGTAGAGCGTCGGCCTGGCGTGCGGGGGACCCGGGTTCGATTCCCAGCCAAGGCACATAGGAGAAGCGCCCATTTGCTTCTCCACCCCCCCACTCCTTTCTGTCTCTCTCTTCTCCCGCAGCCAAGGCTCCATTGGAGCAAAGATGGCCCGGGCGCTGGGGATGGCTCCTTGGCCGCTGCCCCAGGCGCTAGAGTGGCTCTGGTCGCAACAGAGTGACACCCCGGAGGGGCAGAGCATCGTCCCCTGGTGGGCGTGCCAGGTGGATCCTGGTCGGGCGCATGCGGGAGTCTGTCTGACTGTCTCTCCCCGTTTCCAGCTTCAGAAAAATACAAAAAAAAAAAAGAAGCTTCTTGACCAAAGGACCTGGAAAGTCAATAATTCTAGAACAGGAATGTTCTAGAAAGTCTATGAATCTACACCAGAAGGAATGTTTTACATTCCAGGAATTATGGAATTCTGAGAATTATAAAACAGGAAAGAATCTGGATTACTAGGAAATATAGAGCACTGAGATATTCTGGAATGTCAACCCTTCTAGACCACTAGAGGATTTGCATTCCAAGAAATCCATGATGATGGGATTCTAGATTGTCAGAGAAACTAAAACATGAATGGGAGGTCTAAACAGTGAGTGATTCTAAAACATGAATGTTCTGGAATGCCTGTGATGTTCAAACATGAAATGTTTTTATATGCCAGGGCATTCAGAACACTGGGGGATGTCTGAATGTTAGGAAGTCTAGAATATAGGGGGGGTGTCAGGGAATCTAGAAGATGAAGGTATTTTGTAATGCTTGCAGGTCTGGAATATTGAAGTAGCTTTTCTATGCCAGGAAATCTAGATCATGTATATTTGTGGAATGCTGGTGATTCTAGAACCAAGAGGAAATGTCAGAAAATCTAGAACACGAAAGAGATTTTTGTTTCTTTGTTCATTAATACAAGAGATAAAACAGTGTGTCTGAGTGCACACTGGGAGGAAGCTTTGGGATGCCAGGACTCCAGAACTCTAGGAGTTCTGAAGGGTTGAGATTAGATCAAGGTCCAAGGGATGGCATAGAAGTGACCCTGAGAGGAGCATTTGAGATTTTGCTTCCTAGCATGTTATCAGTTTGACTCAAACACCTAAAAGTTTACCAAAAAAATGACCCTGGGAGATAATGGCATTGATAGAGATTGACAGCTGGGGACTCCAAATGCTGGGGGCGAGGGGGGGTATTAGGGAAGTGGGGCTGATGCCATTTCCGGAAGTTGCAGTTGTTAGCTAGAGGCTGTTGCCTAGCAACGAGCATTGAGGATGCCCTAAATCACAGGCAGAAGGGAGAATTTCCGGCAGTGGTCCCAGCAAATGCTTCAGCCACAGGGTAGGAGGTAGGGAGAGGGGCAACGGGGCGGGGACATGCATGCTGTCTTGCAGAGCTATGTTAGCAGGGATCTCGGGAGCTTCACAAAGATAGGGCACGGAGCACATTCAGTGCGTAGAACCAGACACGCCATCATTATGCTGAACACCCACGAATGCCTGTGAACGGGGCCCAAGTGCCGTCGTTACTGCTTCAGGGGGCTGGCTGGCTGTCTCTGGACAGTGGGTGGGCCCAGAGTCCAGGCATCAAAGTAGGATGGAGGCGTGGGTTGCAGTAATCGTGTGTGTGTGTGTGTGTGTGTGTGTGTGTGTGTGTGTGTGTGAGAGAGAGAGAGAGAGAGAGAGAGAAAGAGAGCGCATGCCAGTCTGGGTGCCTCACTGTAAACAGGGAAGATGAAGGGATCCCTCATGCTTCCTGTACACCTTCTATTGGAAGAAGTAGCAGGAGTTGGAGATGAAGTCAAAACTGAATCTGTTGCTGTGTTAGTGTGAGGTCAGTGGGGTCAGCCCTATGGTCAGGGCAGGTGGCTAAGTATTCTGTGTAGGTGGAGCCTTGGGGCGGAGCTAACGCTACAACACTGGAAACCTTAAAAATTAAACAGTTGAGCCTGACCTGTGGTGGCGCAGTGGATAAAGTGTGGACCTGGAAATGCTGAGGTCCCCGGGTAGAAACCCTGGGCTTGCCTGGTCAAGGCACATATGGGAGTTGATGCTTCCAGCTCCTCCCCCTTCTCTCTGTCTCTCCTCTCTCTCTCTCTCTCTCTCTCTCTCTCTCTCTCTCTCTCTCTCCCCCTCCCTCTCTCTCTCCTCTCTAAAATGAATTTTAAAAAAATTAAACAGTTGAGATGGGGTCTAGAAACCCTGGAGGTGGGGCAAACGTGAAAGGAGTGGAGCTTGGGATGCTAAGTGTGGAGTCACTCCCCAATTCTCTGTGGGAAGGAGTGTGGCCTGAAACTTAGAGAAGTGGGCACCTAGAAGGGTGGCCCTATGGCTTTGGGGCCGCACCTTGGGGAGAAGAGAGGCGGGGGCTTGTAATTTCAAGGAAAAAAGGTGGGGCCTTTAAATTTGTAATAAAAGGAAGGGGCTGGGCTTGACACCCCTAAGCCCTGAGCAAGGTTTGGAGCCTGGAACCCTTTAAAGGAGGTACAAGTGGGACTAAGGTCTTATGTGGCTTGGGGTTCTTAAAGGTAAAAGTCCCTAGGAAGGGAGCGGACTGGAATTCTCTAGGGAGAGACTGCAATTTTGGGAATAGGAGGGGGTACTCTTGGGAGTCTTTAAAGATTCAGGCAGTGAAAGAGATCTGGTAGCCCTCTAGGGGAGCCAGTGAAGAAGGGTTCAGTGAAGAGCAGAGCCAGGAGCTCAGGAGCAGAGCCTGAGTGCTCTGAGGGGCAGAGACTAAAAGGCTTCTGAAGAACCAAGCTATTGCTTGTTGAGCCCGGAATTCATGAAGCACAGGGACTATAGAAGGGGTGAATCCTTCGGGAATGTCCAGAATCGGCCTGGAACCCTCAGAGGGGCCAGACCTGGGGCCCAGTGCAGAATGCTCTGTCCCCAAAATCATGTGTCTCTCACATGCGAAGTGAGCACCTGTAGGGGCTTCCAGCATCTACACCAGTCACAGAGCAAATTCTGATCAAATTCTCCTACAACTGTTAGCTGAGGGATGAGGCCAACGAGTGGAAGTCTAGTTTGGGGGACCCTGTCCACCTACACATTCCTCCCAGTCGTGGAAGGGGTCACAGCACCTCCATAGTTGGGCCTTTCTTTCACCATAGGGTTCACTGAGTCAATAACCAACTCCCGATTTTCCCCTAACAGCACTGAAAACTCCAGGCAGGCCTCAGAGCCCCCCGCCCAACACCTGTCCCTCTAACCCCGCCCTTGCTACCTTCTGATTGGTCACTCGGGCAGCGCCCCTGGAGGCACTGGCCTCTGATTGGCGGGAAGTTCGCAGCCCGCGACTGGGACAGTGGAGAAAATGAGTTGGCCTCGGGCGGGGTAGTGGGGCAGGGAGGCGCCGAGCCGGACTCGCTGGACAGACAGCCGGCCTGGAGCGGGACTTAACGCGGGACATGATGCAGCGGCCTGGCCCCAGCGGCCACTGCCCCCTCCCGCTGGTGCTGCTGCTACCGCTCCTCGCAGCCACCGCCTCCGCCGCCATCCCTAGCCCCAGCCCCAGCCCCAGCCCCGGCCAGGCCGTCGAGGCTGCGGTGATCCCAGGCCACCCGGCTGGGTAAGCCCCACTGCAACCTGCTCTTTCTTGTGCCCTCTACACCCAATAAGTGTGGTGGTCCGGGAGGCCAAGGACTTTCTGATATAGGGGAAGTAGAACTCACTGCTTTGGGTGGGGATAAAAAGGCCCCTATTTTGTAGGGATTAGAATCCGGGGAGAACTGAGGTTTTGATGGGAGGGACTCTTCTGGTGTGTGTAATGTAGATAGATGTGGCTCCAGATAATTCTAGGTGTGTTTTTTTCAGAGAAAGGTCCCAGTTTATAAGGGGGCGGGGCTTTAAGTTCTCCTTAGAATGATAGATGGGTGGGGCTCTTAAACTGGAATTGGGTTCCCCGAATTTCTTGAGTGCTTATGGAGGAAGAGTATGGCAGGTTATAAAGGGATTTTATGAGGGAGTTAAGGTGTCCTGGTTTTCTAGGGTTCGGGGCGCCTGTATTAATTAAAAGAGACATTTGGATTTTTCTAATGAGGAAGACGTGGACTTTTGGGTAGATGGCGGAAGGGTTTGCGGAGAATTGTGCCCGCAAGGGTGTTCCTCAGGTTTCATGAGGGTGGAAGATGCTCTAGTGTCCTAGAATTAGAAGATTTCAGGCTTGAATGAGGTACCAGTGATTTCGCGGCAGAAACCCAGAATTCCCTGTAGATTTAAGGGTTGTAGCCACCCTTCCTGGCTACGGCACCGAGATCAAGGAAGCAGTCAGCCCAGACCCCCCCCCCCCCCTCCCCGGCCCTGCAGCCCAGCGCTTCGTTACAAAGGCCCCGGGCTTCGCTCCCGCCTCGGTCTCTGCGAATACGTTTAGTAACCCGAGCCGCGCCGGGGGCGGGGCCGGGAAGGGGTTAACCCGGAGAAAAAGCGGGAGGGATGACGGCAAGATCCGGGGTCCCGGAGGTTCCTACCCGGAGGGCTCCTTCCCCACTGGGCCCCAACCGTCTGGAAAGAGTTCATGCGCCCGACCTCCCCTTCTCAGAATCCCCCCATTGCCCTTCTCTTGAGGCCTGCGGGTGCTCCCTTGGCCCTCGTCCCCCTTATCCTGGGGATAATGGATTTGTCTAGGGGGCCCCTTGGTTGCGACGCACTTGCATCTGAGCTGAGGGCTCAGCTACCCAGAATCTGAGACCCTCTGGCGCGAAGACTCCTCCAAGAACGACGTTTACCACCTGATCAGGCGGGAAACCGACCAGGAGACGCTGGCTCCGGGAAACACGAGCTTACAAGGGCAGAAACAGGCTAAACCTCGGGTCTCAGGATTGCCAGTCCTGGGCTGGGCTGTGCCTCTTCTGTATCCTCGTCCACCTCAGCACCCTGATGGACCCACAGTCGAGGGACGACCTCCTTTCCCAGCCACTGAAGTCTGTGGAAGTGGCGCCACCTTCCGGCCACGTGCGGGATGACGGCCCTGTCCAGGACAAGGTTATGCCGCGGGGCAGGGTTCTAGATTCCCAGTAGGAGCTGGGAAATGCGCTTAGAAATCTTTGAGTCGTTTTTAAAAATTTTTAAAAAACATTTTAAAGTGCATTTTTCGATAATTCTTTACCTCCAAACACTTCAGAAGATAATAAAAAATAAGGTTGCTGTGATCTTCATCCCTGGGAAGGCTAAACCAATTTGCCTCCCATTATAGATAGGGAAACTGAGGCATCGAGTGCAGTGTTTCAAACTGGCCATACATGTGTTTCCAGCACCCTCAAGCCTTATTTAGCGTTTCCTCCCCTATCTCCATTGCCCTCCTTTGGGTAGTGTTAGAATGCTAGGGACTTGAGAGACTTCCACCTCTCTGTTTATAGTGTTGCTGCTTGTCGCTGCTGCCCAGCCCGGTCACCCAGCAGGAGCCGCTCCTTCAGAGGTGGGTCCTCCTAGGTAGGATATATGTAGGGGGTAAAATGGGGTAGGAGCAGAGGGGCTGGGGACTCCCTTCCCCACTCATCATCTCAGCTGGAGCTCTGGATGCACTTGGTGGCAAGAGGGACTCCATCTGTCCTTTTCCACTTAGTCCCTGGCTGTCTCTGAAGCCTCCTGCAGGGTCCAGAGTTGCCCGCCCGAAAAGTGTGTAGGCCTTCAGCTGTGCCTGACACCAGTGCCCTCTGTGCTGCCGAGCCCCAGCTCCAGCCCCAGCGTGAGGAAGAGACAGGTGTCCCTTAACTGGCAGCCACTGACGTGAGTGTGCAGTCCCTACCCTACCAAATGTTCAGGAGCTCCCCACTCTGCCATCATTTCTGGCACATCTTTCACTCTGCTCTCTGGGTCTCCTCCTCTCGTTCTCTCTCCCTCTCTCTCCTCTGATTATCAACTTGTATCTGATTCTATTTCTCCTTTTCCTGCCTATTGCAATCTCTGAGACTTTCGGTCTCTATCTCTGTCTCTGCCCCCTCTGTATTTGTTCTTTCCTCTTTCCACTTCTGTCTCTTTCTGTTACTCTCATTGTTACCTGTCTCTCTTCTTTTGGGCCTCTCTCTTTCCCTTTCTCCCTTTTGCATCCCTTTTTCCCTACCGTCTTTGTCTCTGATTCTCGCCAAGCCTCTAAAGAATTCTCAAGGCTTGGTCCTGTAGTGGGGTGAAGTGTAGTTGGGTGGGCAGACCCGCTACTGGAAGACCTGGCGGGTACAGCTCCTTTTCTGGTCCTTCCCACACAGGCTACAGGAGGCCAGAGCTCTGCTGAGGCGACTGCGGCCCCGTGGGCCGGGGGGCCGGGCACTGCTGAGAAGGAGGCCCCCACAGCGCGCCCCTGCCGGCCAGGCCCGGGGTAAGAACATCCGCCTTTCCTCTGCCGCCGGGGGCGGGGGGGGGGGGGTGTTCCGGGCCAGATAAAGCCGTCTGGTTCCCACGGTCCAGCGGCTGCCTAGCCGCCCCCCATTATAGCTCAGCACCCCACCCCAGGACACGGCCCCCTCGAGGGACCCCGGCGTCCGGCCTAGTGAGGTGAGCCCGGGACAAGACCAGACGTCGGCCAGAGGCTCTGACCCGCGGGGGTGGGGCCGGGAAGCCAGGCGTCCCGGCTCCCCGCGGCCAAAGAGGGGGGCGCTGTCCCGGCAGAGAGCGCAGCTGAACTAGCCCAGACAACAAAAGCGATTGTGCGGGTTGGCGCCTGCCCCGTCATCGAATGCCCAAAATTGCGGGGCGGCTAGAGGCCAAAGGCCTCCCCCTGCTTCCCTTGCTCTCCTCTCCTCCAGCTCTCGCCCCAGGGCTAGCACACCCCCTAGTTTTAACCACACTCAAAAGTCTCCCCCTGCTGTGGCCTTCAGCTCAGATGTGTCCCCTCCTCCCTAAAGTCTTCCAGATGTGGGCCTTTGGCCAGATGTAAGGACCCCCGCCCACATCCTCAGTCCACCGTTTCCCCTTATCCATTTTGACTTTTCCTACCAGGTGTGGGGTGTTCTGGCCAGATGTGAGTGTCTCAGATGTCCCCACGCCATCGTCCTGACCACCATCCAGACCCCCAATTTCTTGATATGCCCAGGTGCACTGACCCTTCTTTCACCCAGATGTGCCACCTGGCTGCCCAGATGTGCCATGACAGTACCCTATCCATATGAAGCCCTTTTTTTTTTCTGTACCTAAGGCAGAGAATCAGCCCTTAGCTGCCTCCCCAAACACGGCCCCCACTTCTCCTTCCTCTGTATGGATTCAGCCCTGTCTGGGGGGGAAACGGGCCCGCCCCCACCTGTTCCCTTCCTTGCCGCTCCTCTGAGGGCCTCATTCACTTGTTGATGTGAGGGGCAGAGGGGGCGCTCCCCTCCCCCTGTGAGTCTAGCGCCCAGCCTGCGCGCCTCTGGCTGTGCGCCCAGCCCCACGCGCCCCCGCGCGGCCGCCAGGGAGGGAGTGGTGGTGAGGGGGGGGGGGCCTAAGCGGGGGCGCGGCCGTCCTCCCCCGCGGGCGGGCGGGTGCGGCCGGGCCCCTCCGGCGGGCTGGGGCGGCGGCGCGGCGGAGCGCGGCGCTGCAGCCATGGCGGGCGGCGCGCGGCTGCTCTGGGTGTCGCTATTGGTGCTGCTAGCGTTGCCCGGGCCACAGCCCGGACAGAGCCAGCCGCGAGAGCGCCTCCGCGTGCGCTTTACCCCAGCGGTGTGCAGCCTACGCTGCGTCCATGGGCCCACCGGCCCTCGCTGTACCCCGATCTGCGCGCCCCGCAACACCACCAGCGTGGACAGCGGCGCGCCCGGCGGGGCGGCCCCGGGGGGACCCGGCTTCCGCGCCTGTGAGTGCGGGTTGGTAGTCCCGAGGGAGGTGTTCCCAGTGGGAGGAGGAACACCCGGGGTTGGGAAAGACAGTCGCCCAGGGAGAGGGAGCCCAGGTTCCTTGTGCTGAGAGATCCCTGGTTATGTAAAAAAGAGCTTTAAATTCCTGGCTTTTGGGGTTGGGTCTTGAGGGTCCTGATTTTTTAAGCAGTGGGGGTTCTCAGTAACCTGCGATGTCCTATTTGAAGGAATTGGCACCGACTTTCGAGCCTTTGAGTCAAAGTTGAGGATACCAGAATGGAGGGGCCTGGGAGCTTGGGGAAAGGGTGCCTGAATTCTGAGACTGTAATGGGTCCCTAGAGCCCAAGGGAGAGTTTCAGGGCCCTGGGTGGGGGTCCCAGTTTCTGCGTCTATAGGTGAGAGGGATTAGGAAAGTCCAGGATGGGCGTGCCTATGTGGAAGGGGGTTGGGGTGAGGAAAGTGGATCCGAAGAGCTGAGAGGGAAAGGGTCCGTAGGAGGGTTTCTGCAAGACCTTGAGTTGCAAGAATCACACGTGGGAGAGAAATCTAAATAGGAGGCCTAGGGGATGGGGCGCCCCCTAGGGGCAGAAGAGACAGGAGGAGGGTGCGCACCAGGCACCCCTAGCGATGGGGAGCTCCCCCTAGGGTTCAGGTAAGGTGGAGAGAGCGGGCCACCTGTTTGCCCCAGGATAAAGGGATGGGCAGACTCTCGGGGCCAGAGCTTACTTGCCCCCAACCCAAGAGGCCCTCTGGAGTGGGGAGTGGGGGCCCCTGGCGCCGAGAACTCGCCCAGCCTGGCCCCCAGCCAACCCAGCCCCGGCAGCGTGAGCTCATCTCCCGCCTAAGCCCCCGCCCGCTGCCACTCCTTCTCTCCTCCCCTTCCTCCCTCCTTCCTTCACTCCCTCCCGGCCCAGCCCCAACGTGCCCGTGCCAGGCGCCGTGCCCAGGCGGGTGCCAAGCCCCTGGAGGCACAAGGAGGGGCATGTGAAGGGGGGCTGACCTCAACAGGACCCTGATGTCCTCAGCTCCTTACTTCTCCAGGGGTGTGGGGCATGGAGTTGGCCATGCCCATCTAGCCGCTTGCCCTGGCACGAGAGCCCTCAGGGAGCTAGGCTGAGGAACTGCATTCAGGCCAAAAGAAGGTGGAGAAAAGCTCTCAGGGGCCGGGAAGTGCCTCCAGACCTAGGTGATTACCACAACCTAGGCAGAGACCTTTCCTACTTTGGAACCTTGATTCCTAGTTAAGTATCTCCTAGGCTTGTCACCCACTTAAGGTCCCCTATTAGAGCACCCTGGAGTCCTGGCCTGGCTCCCCTAACTAGGGCAGCCCAGAGTCTCTGTCCTCAGACCCTAAGCCTGTCCCCCCCCCATCAATAGACTCTAGAGAACAACCCCACCAGTGAAATTCCCTCTCTCCCATTTTTCTGATGTAATCCCCCAAACTTTGCCCCTCACCAGAGAAGGCTGTAGTACTGTCCCTTAGCTACTGCTCCCCACTTTTTGGTGAAGCCCCGGGTCACAGCCTTATAACTGATAATTCGACTTCCTAGCTGAATTCTCTTCCCACAAAAGACTGTTTTCTTTTATGCTTCCAACTGAGTCCCATCAGAGATTCTTAATTTCTGTCTTTCCAAGTCCTGCTCTTCCAGCTGACCCCCACCCCAGGGACTTCTGATCCACCTATCATCAGAGAACCCCAGAGTTGGTCAGTTCTCCCAAGAGGACTCCAGACATTGTGCTCTCCCCAGGCAGCCATTAAACAAAAGATTTAGGCATTTAATCCCTTAGCTGGAAGGGGGCAGGGGGAGTCCACAGTATCTTAGAGCCTTCCCAGACTACTGAGGCTCTCATGTGCTGGGGACTCCCAGAAGCACCCTCAAACTGGCCATCCCCTAGAAGGGCCTTTTTTTCTAGGTGATTCTCCCCAAAAGGATTTAATGGAATCTTGTTGAATGGATGCCTCAGTTCCTCTGAGCTAGGCTTGTTTCCTCTGAACTGTCTTTGAACCCAGAACACTGCCCTTAGCTGATCTTCTCCCAGGAATCTAGTGTCTTTATTGTAAATTGAGAGGGTTCTCTCTAGGCTTTCCTCTCTCCAGTGTGTGGCTCAGAATACCACACACGCCTTCCTGGACGGCCCCGGACGCCTGCCCTCTTCCTCCCCTCTGCACAGCTGTCTCCAGCTGTTCTCCTTCGCCCCTGGGGAGAAAGGGAGGGGGTGCCCTCGAAGCGTATGGCCAGCCTCCTTTGGCTCAGCGGGTCGGGGCTCCCCAAGGATCCGGAATGCGGAGCCACCGCCCTACCCCTGCCGCGCCCCTCTCTTTGTTTACCCCGCAGCACAGCTGGCAGTGCCCCGCCCAGAGGTGGCCTGGGGCCCAGCGAGGGTGCGCAGAGAGAGGAGGCCCGTTCTCGCTGGTGGCCCCACCCGGGGAATACTGGAGGCAGGATACTGGAGGCGGGAAGGCAAATCTAGAACTCGAGCCTGAGCCAATGGGGAGGTGGGCGGAGACATAGCGCAGTGGGAGGGGCTAGGACACCCAGATATCTGGGAGGTGAGGTGGGAGGGGCGTGAACAAGTGAGTCCCGGCAAATTAGTGTGAGAGGACGTGGGCGGAGCTAAAGGTAGAGAGTTGGGCTACTTGATAGGCGGAGTTTAGGGCTGCAAGGGGGTTAGTGGTGCCAGGAGAGACTAAAATGTGGTTTTAGTCAATGCAAAGAACTAGCTGGGTCTTTGGGTCTGGAACAGCAAAACTCCCAGTCAGACGATGAGGTGGGCGGGGCTAAATGAGGGGGTCAAATATATAGTGACAGATGATTTGACCTTGGGTGGTGGGCACACAATGCAATATATAGATCATGTATCATAGAAACGTACACTTAAACCTACATGGTCTTATTACCAATGTCACCCCAATACATTTAAGTAAGTAAGTAAGTAAATAAATAAATAAATGCTTACAGCAAACTAGAGTGAGTGGGGTGAGCCAAAGGGGCAAGGATAGTGCTGTGTGGGTAGTAGGGCTAGTACGCTGGACCTCAGAAAGTGGGACTCTAGAGGGAGGGTGGTGTTAACATGAAAGTGAACGAAGAGCCGAGGGAGTGGCAAGTTGACCCAGTAGGTGAAGCTGTACCACAGCGGTCTAGGCCTGGACAACTGGACCCAGCCAACACAGGTGGCCAAGGATTGGTGGTGGCAGAAGACAGCTCAAGGTGTAAACAACTTAGCCTAGGGAAGTCTGTCAGAAGGGTTGCTGGCTCTGAGTGTGCTTGCTCTCCCCCCAGTTCTGTGTCCCTTGATCTGTCACAACGGTGGTGTGTGCGTGAAGCCTGACCGCTGCCTCTGTCCCCCGGATTTCGCTGGCAAATTCTGCCAGTTGCATTCCTCAGGAGCCAGGCCCCCTGCCCCAGCCATGCCAGGCCTCACCCGATCGGTGTACACCATGCCACTGGCCAACCACCGAGATGACGAGCACGGTAAGGAGAGTGCGGCCAGGGTCCTTTCCTACCCCTCTGTCCACCACCTTGCCATTCCTCTGACCCCTATCTTTCCTGCCTTCTCCTAAGTACCCTTCCCCAGTGCTCCCCGCCTCCCATTCCTAGGCCCACTCCGTAAGAACCCAGGTAGACACTCCTTTGCTCTGGGGTGCTTCCTTCCAGGCGTGGCGTCGATGGTGAGTGTCCACGTAGAGCACCCGCAGGAAGCGTCTGTGGTGGTGCACCAGGTGGAGCGTGTGTCCGGCCCTTGGGAGGTGGCAGACGCGGAAGCAGTGGCAAGGGCGGAGGCGGCAGCACGGGCAGAGGCAGCTGCGCCCTATACTGTGTTGGCACAGAATGCTCCCCATGAGGACAGCTACTCAGACGCCTCGGGCTTCGGTTACTGCTTTCGGGAGCTGCGTGGAGGCGAAGTGAGAGGAGGCTGGTGGGGAGGGGTCTCGATCCTGCTATAGCTCTGGGGAGCGCTCACCCAACACTTTCCTATAGTGTATGTCCCCACTGCCCGGGCTCCGGACGCAGGAAGTCTGCTGCAGAGGGGCCGGCGTGGCCTGGGGTGTTCATGAATGTCAGTCGTGCTCCGAGCACTTGGGTAAGCTTCAGGACGTCCCCGAGGTGTTTGGAGCTATGGAGGGGTGAGAATCTCGCCACCCCTCAAACTCTACACATAGATTACCCCAGTTCACAAATTAGCCACACCTACTCAGTTGTGGTGATCACTTCCAGTCTAGACCTGACCATATCATTCTGGGACCGTGCTCTCACTCTGACTTTGTACCACGGCCCCAGTCATGCATTTATGGAATTTCCTATGTTGTCTTTTGTCAGACCCCAATTTAACTTCGACCCTAAACTCAAACGACACCCAACATCTTTTAATGCCTTCTACCCCACTTTTGTCCCCGCCCACTCTATTTTTCCTCCTCTCTCCTCTGGCCAACTCCTCTCCTCTCTCTATAGGGAACGCCCACCGAGTGGGAGCCCCAGATAGTGCGTGTCCAACTGGCTTTGAAAGAATTAATGGGTCTTGTGAAGGTGAGCTGGGACAGGGGTGGGAGGGGCTTGGCCGTAGGGGCGAGGCCTATAGGGTGGTTGTCCCTGATACCACCTGGACCATTCCATTTCCCCTCACAGATGTGGATGAGTGTGCGACCGCAGGGCGCTGCCAGCATGGGGAGTGTGCGAACACACGTGGTGGGTACACATGCGTGTGCCCTGATGGCTTCCTGCTGGATTCATCTCGCAGCAGCTGCATCTGTGAGCCACCAAGTGGGAGTTGAGGCTGGGTCCCACGTCCCACTCTGAGGAGACCTCGTCCCAAAACATCCCTGGACTTTTAATTCCCTTAGACACCCCTAGATCCTCCAAGACTCCCAGGTCTTTTATTAGATCATTCTTGGACTTCCTGGACCTTCTACAGCCATTTCTAAGAATCCCTCATACCTTTTGGATCCAGATCCTTTCAGATCCCGACTTTTATTTTCTTTTTCAATAAGTGAGAGCAGGGGAAGACTCACACATTCTCCCCAACTGAGATCCACCTTGCAAGCCCCCTATGCCATGCTCTGTTGCTTGGCAACCAAGCTATTTTTAGCGCCTAAGGCCTGAGGCCATGGAGTCATCCTCAGCATCCAGGAGCCAACTCGCTGGAGCCAGTCAGGCCATGGCTGCAGGATGGGGTAGAGAGAGGGGGGATGGGGAGGGGTGGAGAAGCACATGGTCACTTCTACTGTGTGCTCTGACTGGGAATAGAACCCAGTACATCTATAAGCCAGACTGACACTTGACCACTGAGTAAACCAGCCAGGGGCCAGATCCCTAAACTTTCTTCAGCTCCTTTCAGCCTCCCAAATCCATTCACATCCCCCCCCCCCCCACAAAACCTTCTTCAGACCGAGATCCATCTCAGATTGTCACTCAACCCTCAGACTCTCCTCAGGCTCCAAACCTTTCTCAGACCTCCAGACCTCTCACCCTCAGCCCTCTTTGACCTCTCCTGAATGTCCCTCACACCCACCAAACTCTCCCTGGGTGCCCTATCTCTAAGATCCCAACCCTCTGAACCCCTCTCTGAAAAATTTCCTCCCGTCCCCAAGCCCAACACGTGATCTCGGAGGCCAAGGGGCCCTGCTTCCGCGTGCTCCGCGATGGCGGCTGCTCGCTACCCATTCTGCGCAACATCACCAAACAGATCTGTTGCTGTAGCCGCGTGGGCAAAGCCTGGGGTCGGGGCTGCCAGCTCTGCCCACCCTTCGGCTCAGGTGAGCGCCTCCTGTGGGGCCTACCCCTAGACTTATTGTACTTTGTGCCAGCTCTAGACCCAGCCCCAAACCCTACCCTCAGGCATTAAAGCTAACAGACCTCAAACCTTGGCCATTGTCCTAACCTCTGAGACCAGCTACCCTCAGAGTGAACTCCACCCCAGGCCACACTCATCCTTTGTCACCGCCTACCCCAGAGACACACTACCTATTAAAGTTAAACTGTGGCCTCTGTCCCATGCTTTATTTAGCCAAGGCCCCAGCTCCTGAGACAATGCCTTCAGAGTAGGCTCCACCTTGGGCCCTGACCCAGACACAAATCTTCCTGAGGCACTTCCCTGGAAATCTAGCTTCTGTCTAAAACCAGACCCCACAAGGGACCTATTTCCTGGCCTTCAACCTAGTTTCTGAGGACTCCAAACCAGACCCCGACACCATCCCAAATAGGGAACACTATCCTTGGTCCCACACCTAAACTCTAAGACATTCCATTTTTTGTCTAGGGTACCACTCCATCCTAGCACTTAACCCAAACCCCTGTCACATTCTCAGGCCAACCCCCACCAAGGCCAGAAACTAGACTCCTCCCCCCTATTATTCCTGGCTTCCATGCCTTCGCTCTGCCTTTCCCTTCCTTTTCTGTTCCCAGAGGGTTTCCGGGAGATCTGCCCTGCTGGCCCTGGCTACCACTACTCGGCCTCTGACCTCCGCTACAACACCAGGCCCCTGAGCCAGGAGCCACCCCGAGTGTCCCTCAGCCAGCCCCGTGCCCCACCCTCCACCCCTCGGTCACCCACAGGTGAGCTGGCTTCCAGAGGAGGGAGTGTTGTCTGTAAGGGGCTGCCCAACCCCATGGGGAACGGAAAAGAGAGGAATGGGGACAACCAAATCCACTCAATGATAGCTTTTCTTTACCAGGCTTTCTGCCCACCCATCGCCCAGAACCTCGCCCAGAACCTCGCCCAGAGCCTCGCCCAGAGCCCCGGCCAGTCCCTGAGCTTCCCTCACCGAGCATCCCAGCCTGGACTGGTCCTGAGGTTCCCGAATCAGGTTTAGTAGAAGGAATCCAGGGCATTGATTGGGCTATTACAAGCGGGGATCTTAGGGGAAAATTTCAAGGCTAGAACAAGCAGGAAAAGGAAAAGAACAAGCAGGGATGCTGCAGCCAGCCAGATAAGGAGGGTAGGAAGAGATAAAAGTATGGAGGGTTGGGTCGTGGTTACCTCAAGAGCTGAGGTCCACAGGCTTGAGCTCAACATCTCTGTTAATTGGGCAAGTCGTTGAGTCTGTTTCCTCATCTGCAAAATGCCAATCATTGTGAGGATTCAGTGAGCTGTCTCTGAAGCATCTGGCACATAGTAAGTGCTCAGTTAGTGTTAGACAAATAATTATTTTCATGAGGGATCTAAGAACATATCTGAGGCAGAGAATTGGAGACCAAAATATTTTTAAATGAAGGCTTTAGTGTGGAATTTGGGGAAATTCGAGAGGTTCTGATGAGAACTTCCCAGGATAAGAGAAAGGATGATCACAGGTGGAAAACTGGGCTTGGGGAGGGACATCTATGAAGGTGTTTTAGGCAGAGAATCTGAGGGTGTTGTACTGGGATGAACGGGTCAGAGGATTCAGAGATGGAGGGATCCCGGTGACTGGACCCCCCCCCCCCCCCGCCCCAGGTCCCTTTGCAGGCCTGTGTCAGCGCAATCCCCAGGTCTGTGGCCCAGGACGCTGCATCCCACGGCCCAGTGGCTACACCTGCGCCTGCGATTCCGGTTTCCGGCTCAGCCCGCAGGGCACACACTGCATCGGTGAGCTAGGCAGGGTGAGTAGACGGAGGCGGGCGGGGGACTGTGCTGGGTCCCCTTCTAACCTGCCCCTTCTGTGCCCTCAGACATGGACGAATGTCGCCGCATGCCCCCGCCCTGTGCTCCGGGGCGCTGCGAAAATACGCCAGGGAGCTTCCGTTGCGTGTGTGGCCCTGGCTTCCGAGCTGGCCCGCGGGCCACGGAGTGTCTGGGTAAGAAATCTGCCCCACCGGCTCCAGGCTTCACCTCTGTACGGATCTTGCTCCAGTAGTCCCTCATTCTCACGCTTCCCCATGCTCCTTCTACTGCTGCACCGGCCCCTGGCCCCGCCCCGCCCCTTGACTAGCTCCCGCGCTCCCTTCTGCACCTCCACTGACTCTTCCCGGCCCAATTGCCCCTCGGGTCTACTATAGTTCAACTTTACTCTCGGACCTGGTCAGAGTTCCGCCCTCCCTTGACCCTGCGCGTCCCGTGTTGCACATCCTTCACCGCTTCCATCTGCTAGACTAGCTCCTGCCCGCCCGCAAGCCCCGCGCCTACCTTGCAACTTCCGAAATCTATCTACTGACCGTGACTCCTTGACTCCCACCCTGACACACCAGTGCCCCATTCCAAGACCACGCCTTCGCTCTCTCCTGCTACCCCTTTGCTCAGTTCCCAAAGCTTTTCCTCCCTCCCTTGCCCTGCTCAGCCTCTGCTCTTCCCACTTTGGCCCCTTCACGGTTCACCTCGTAGCCTCTATCTTGGTGAGATCCCCAGTGTCCTTCTCTCCCCACTCAAGACCCGCCTTCGTCTTAAGTCTACCGATTTAGAATCCCTCCCTTCCGCCCGTCTCCCGCCCATTCTGGCTCAGGCTCAAGCTTGGCTCCGCCTCTGCGCCGCCCCGCCCGGCGACTGCGGGGCGTTGGGGAGGGGAGTGTCTGCCCCAGCTTCAACCGCAGGGTTTGTGCCCGTAGATGTGGACGAGTGCCACCGCGTGCCACAGCCCTGTGACCGCGGGCGCTGTGAGAACACGCCAGGCAGCTTCCTGTGCGTGTGCCCTGCTGGGTACCAGGCTGCGCCCCATGGAGCAAGCTGCCAGGGTGAGGAACTGGAAGGAGCAGAGGAGACGGGGACTTCAGGGGTAAGGCAGAGCGGCAGTGATGAGGATTGAAGAGACTGAGCCAACTAATGGTAGACAGAGGCCAGATTCTGAGACCCAGAGGTGCAGCCTGGTGGCTGTAGAGACTGTGACATAGGGATAGAGAGGCCAAGTGATGGGAAACAGAACGATTGAGTCATGGAGGATGGATATGTCAGTTATGGGAGACAGGCAGCTTTTAATAGGGACTGAAAACAGAGGGATGGAGGATGGAGAGTTAGAATGATAGGGTGGCCAAATGATGGAGGCACAGAGGAAGAGTAATGAAGGATGCTGTTTAGAGTGATGGGGACAACATGGTAGAGGGCGGAAAATCGAAGTGATGGAGGTCAGAGGCAGAGAATAGTATGGGGGGCATGAAGGAGGTATGACACAGGTTCCCTGACTGCCCCCCACCCCACCCCACAGATGTGGACGAATGTGTCCGGAGCCCCGGGCTCTGTGGCCGAGGGGTCTGTGAGAATCTGCCCGGCTCTTTCCGTTGTGTTTGCCCGGCTGGCTTCCGGGGCTCAGCGTGTGAAGAGGACGTGGATGAGTGTGCCCAGGAGCCACCACCCTGCGGGCCAGGCCGCTGTGATAACACGGCAGGCTCCTATCACTGTGCCTGCCCTGCTGGCTTCCGGTCCAGAGGACCAGGGGCCCCCTGCCAAGGTATGGGTGCTGAGTCCAAGAGTACTCCATTCCCCTTTTGCTGTGGGGACTGGAGAGAGACATGCTTGGGGGGCAGAGAGGCAGGGTGATGGAACTCAGTGGTGGAAGACAGGGACAGAACTCTGGTAGAGAGACTGAGAGGTGGGGAGGTGGGGAGGATCTGACTCTATAGTCTTCTTCCCCTTCTCTAAATATGAAGGTATTCTCCATTTTACCTTCCTTTTTGGATGATACTCTTGTGCTTGTGGGATCCCTGAGGAGGGGACAGCTCTGAGGCAGGAAGGCCACATGCAGGAGGTGGTATCCAGGTCTTACCCTGGCTGCTATGGAGGAACCATTAATGGGGAAACGGGGAAAGAAGGAGAAGCCCAAGCGAAGTCCAGGAGGCTGCCTTAGACTGGAATTCTGAGGTGAGCAGTGATGGCAATGGGAATGGATCCAGGTCCTTTCCTTAGTTCCATTTGTCCCCTCTACCCTAGATGTCGATGAATGTGCCCAGAGCCCCACGCCCTGCGCCTATGGCCGCTGTGAGAACACAGAAGGCAGCTTCCAGTGCGTCTGCCCGACAGGTTTCCAACCCAACTCTGCTGGCTCCGAATGCGAGGGTGAGGCCAGGGAGGGAGTGAAGGGAGGGAGGACTGAGCGTGAGTGAGGGGGCTGTTGGGTCACTCTTTGAAGGCCTTACTATCCCCTGCCCCCAGATGTGAATGAATGTGAGAACCACCTAGCATGTCCTGGGCAGGAGTGTGTGAACTCACCTGGCTCCTTCCAGTGCAGGGCTTGTCCTGCTGGATACCACCTGTCCCGTGGCCGATGCACTGGTGAGATCAGGTCCTTGTGACCTTGGGCTTGCATTATAACTTCTGACCTAGATGGTGACCCTTGTCCCAGACTACAGCCTAGACCTGGTCCATAACCTCCTGACCTGGACTTTAATTCCCTTACCGGAACTACAACCCTCAAAGTTTGACTGCGACTTTTAACACAGACTATGGACCCCTGACTCAGACTGCAGTTCCCGACCTGGACCACAACCCTTGACCCTGAATATGACTTCTTATTTTGTGAACCATGAATTTTCAACTGGATATTTGACCCTAATCATGATCCTTGCTAAAAACCCCTAACCACAACTCCATAGCAGTTGTAACCCTCCTAACCCTGTCTGTCCCTGGCCTGTATATGACCTGTGACCCCTGAACTTGACTGACATCTGACCTAACCATAACTCCTGACCATAACCCTGACCACAACTCCTGACTGTGACCCTTGATCCTGTCTCTTTCACTGTCCCTGTCCCTTTTCAGAATCCCTTCCCTGAGGCCTGATTGGGTTCATAATCCCTGGCCCCAATCCCTGACTAGAGGCAGAATTCTGGACCCTAACTATAACCCCTGACCCTAATTGGTGTCAGATCCCAGTCACTGACTCTGACCCCTGACTCAACAGAATAGCTTCCAGTGGTCCTGGTTTACAATACAGGGGGTCCTCAGGTTAGGACACAGTTCTGTTCCTGCAACAATTATGTAACCTGAATTTTGGTGTAAGTTGAAACACAGCCTAGCCTAAGTCACCTATCCTATCACAGTTGTAAAATCATAACCTAGAACATAAAAACACAAACACACAGCTTTACTGAATACTCTTCCAAGGCGTACAACTAACCTAGTTTGCCCACATAGTCCATAAGTAAGAGGCTAAGGGCATAAGCCCAAACACTCATGTCTCAACTTTTTAAAGTTTTTATGGGAGTGACCATCGTAAACTCAAAACGTCATATGGCGAGACTGTTGTAACCCGAGGACCCCCCCTTACCTGACCCATTATTCTAATTAATTTCTGACCTCTGTATCAGTCCAGAGTCCCTTCACCTGACCCCTGGGTCCTGGCATAGGGAATTCCCAGAAACCCAGACCCACTGGACCCCCAATCATGGTCCCCAGAATCAGAAAATCCTGGTCTCCTCAACCCACTTCTGCCATTGAGCCTTCACCTCCTATTCAACCCAAGTCAATTCCCACCATCCTTCCAGACTCTTTGTCCCAAGGGGATCAGTCTGGTGTGTCTCTAGACTGCACCCCTTCTGAAAATCTCCATTCCCACAGATGTGGACGAATGCAGTTCAGGCGCCTCTTGCGGCCCCCACGGCTACTGCACTAACACCGAAGGCTCCTTTCACTGCAGCTGCGCACCTGGCTACCGGGCACCGCTTGGCCGGCCCGGGCCTTGCGCAGGTGGGCAGGATATGACAAGGACTGGAGAGCCTGTGAGATGGCCCTGGGTTCCTGCGCGAAGCCTACTAGGGAGATGGAAGTTGGAGTGAAGAGCTGTGGGTGGAGCTTAGAAACCTGTCTTCTGGTGCCTCTTGGGGGCAAGCTTGACGCTTTGTGGGCGGGGCTTGGGTCTCGGGGGCGGGTCCAGTGGCCCCCAGCTCTATCTCTCCTGTATCCTAGACGTGAACGAGTGCCTTGAGGGCGACTTTTGCTTCCCCCACGGCGAGTGCCTCAATACCGACGGCTCCTTTGCCTGTACTTGTGCCCCCGGCTACCGGCCCGGACCCCGCGGTGCCTCTTGTCTCGGTCTGTACCCAGGCTGGGCCTGGACCCGGAAAGGGTGCTCTTATACCAGGAATATACCAGGAAAAGACAAAACAAGTAGTCCGAACCCAAGGGCGGAATGGGGAGTCTATATTTTGGACTGGAGTCTTGATGCATCTTGGGGGCAGGGTTTGGAGGAGAAAGAGTTGGGGCTGAATCTGGATAGCTGGGTAGTGATTGAAAAGAACAAGGTGTAAACTCGTCGGGGTGGGGCTTGCAGGAAAGGGAGGAGTCTGAGACAGATCGGGAAAAACTATTGATTGCTTTGGAGCCAGAGGGGCGGGGAGAGGGCTGTGAAGGGGCGTGACTTGGGAGGTTAAGCGGAGGAGGATGTCGGCAGGATACTGGTTACTTCCCGCAGACGTCGACGAATGCAGCGAGGAGGACCTTTGCCAGAGTGGCATCTGTACCAACACCGACGGGTCCTTCGAGTGCATTTGTCCTCCGGGACACCGCGCTGGCCCAGACCTCGCCTCCTGCCTCGGTGAGATGCCCTGCCACGGTCTGATCTCTCCCTCCTATCCTTTGACTCCTGTCTTTCCTCTTCTACCCTGTTGCTCTCTTCTCTGCGTCCCTGCCTCCCCCTCTTGGCTGTCTTCACCCCTCCTTTACCCCCTCTATTTTTTTTCTCTTTTGCCTCCCTATCTCCCCTACTTCCACCCTGCCTCACCTGCTTCACCCCTCAGATGTGGATGAATGTCGCGAGCGTGGCCCAGCCCTATGCGGCTCCCAGCGTTGTGAGAATTCCCCTGGCTCCTACCGCTGTGTTCGAGACTGCGACCCTGGCTATAACGCGGGCCCTGAGGGCACCTGTGACGGTGAGACTACTGCCCTTGCTTTTATTTATTTTTTATTTGTTTTACGGAGACAGAGACAGACAGACAGGAAGGAAGCATCAGTTCTTCTTAGTTGTGGCTCCTTAGTTGTTCATTGATTGCTTTCTTTTCTCATATGTGCCTTGAGTGGGGCTACATCAGAGTGAGTGACCCCTTGCCCAAGCCAGCAATCTTGGGCTTCAAGCCAGCGACCCTGTGCTCAAGCCAGCGACCCTGTGCTCAAGCCGGTGAGCCTATGCTCAGGCGGGATGAGCCCGTGCTCAAGCCATGATCTCGGAGTTTTGAATCCGGGTCCTCCGTGTCCCAGTCCCACACTATATCCACTGCACCACCGCCTGGTCAGGTTGCCCTCGCTTTTAAATTGATGGAGTTACTTCCCTTGGGGACTGCCTGCCTCACGGACTTGTGGGGAGAGAAAGGACTTCAACCAATGCATTTAAGTCTTTCCCCATCTCTGTACTGGAAATAAGCCACCAGTGTGTCTTTTTCATTTTCTTTAAATTCTTTTTATTTGTGAATTACAGTTGATATTCAATATTATTTTAATTTTATTTTTTAGCGAAAGAGACAGACACAGGAAGGGAAAGAGATAAGAAGAATCAACTCATATTTGTGGCACTTTAGTTGTTCATTGATTACTTGGGGGTGTGCTGCAGCCGAGCCAGTGGCCCCTTGCTCAAGTCAGCAATCATGGGATCATGTCGATGATCCCACGCTCAAGCCAGTGATCCACACTCAACCTGGCGAGCCTGTGCTCAAGCCAGCGACGTCAGGTTTTGAACCTGGGACCTCAGCGTCTCAGGTCGATGCTTTATCAACTGCACCACCACTAGTCAGGCATTATTTTAATTTTTTAAATTTGTTTTTTTAACTTTTCCATTGTTTTGAGAGAGAGAGAGAGGAAGGGAGAGAGGAAGGGGAAAGGAGAGAGAAGAAAAGCATCAACTCGTTTCACTTAGTTGTTCCATTTAGTTGTGTATTCATTGATTGCTTCTTGGAACCTGTGATCTCTGGTGAGCAGGGTCAATGCTTTAGCCAGGGCTAATTAAAATAAATTTTTTATTTACCGATTTGAGAGAGAGAGAGAGGAAGGGAGAGAGAGAAACATCATTTTGTTTCTCTTTCACATTTATGCATTCATTAGGTGATGCTAGTAGGTGCCCTGACTGGGTATAGAACCCACAACCAAGTGTATGGGGATGACACTCTAACACCTGAGCTACCCAGCCAGGCTCTAATATTATTTTAATTAAAAAAAAAATTTAGTGTGTCTTGTATTTTCTTGTAGAGGCAAAGTGGGAGGGTGGGGGGTATCACTACTCTCAGGGACCAGGCCAAGCCTCGCTTTCAGAAGCAGCCCATACCCCATCAGCAGGTTGAGTTATCCCAATAAGATAACTCCTCACATAAGGACAGTTATCCTCCCTCCCTTTTGTCAGTCTGATTAAAACTCCCTGTTTCTCCCTCTTCAGGCCCCTTCTCTTTGGACCTGCACTTTTTCTACCTTCCACCATTCGCTCTCTTTCCAGCTGTCCCTCCAAAGAGACACAACCTTCGCTGTCCTGCTCCCCAGCCTTTCCCAATGTGACATTCTTCAGGTTTCCCCAAACACTGGCCCTTGCCCACTTAACCTCTGCCCTTCAAAGTGCTATTTGTCTCTCCAGATTAGTTCTTTTGCTTTTCCTCGGACTTCTCCAGGCCTTGGGAACTACATGTCTATACTTTTCTGTCTCTGCTCCGCCTATAGACTACCCCTTGCCTACTCTTCTCATTTCCCATGCCTTTCCAGCCCTCCATAACCGCACCTCACCCTTCACCCTTCACTTCTCACCTCTCACCCCTCAGCCCTCTTGCCCCATTTCCCCAGCAGGCTCTGGCAGGCTGCTGGCTGAGACGAGGCTAGGACTAATCTAAGATTTTTTTTTTTTTTTTTTGGATGGAATGTGGGTCAGCATTTTGTGGAACAGAAGAAATTACTGTGGGCCCTGGCAAGATAGCTTGGTTGGTTAGAGCATCATCCCGAACTGCAGAGATTGCTGGTTTGATCCCTGGTCAGGGCACAGACAGGAACAGACTGATGTTCCTGGGTTTCTCTCTCTCTGTCTCTCATTTCCATTCCTCTCTTGCTAAAATCAAGCAATAAGTGTTGTTTTTTTTTTTAATTAAAAAAAGAAAGAAAGAAATGGCTGTGGGCTGGCTGCCTTGGCTCTCTGGTTGCCAGACCTCTGACTCATGGAAACCTAGTTTCAGGGCTCATTCACTAATTCCACAAGAATGCAATAAGCACCTGCTGTGTGCAGGATACTGGGGGCACAACAGGCAGTAAGTTAAACAAAATACCTTCATGGAGCTGGTGTGTATGGGGAGGACAGATGATAATGAGGTAAATTAATTTAAAACTTACTCCGCAAACAACCTGTGGTACCTACTGTATGTTATATATGTTATGTAGTGTACCATGCCCAGGGAATATAGTGGGGAACAAGACAGACACCCTGCTGTGTGGAGTTTGCATTGTAGGGGATGGCTATAATATGTCAAATTTAAAAAGGAAATTATAGCAGGATAGGCCCTGACCAGTTGGCTTAGCAGTAGAGCGTTGGCCTGGCATGTAGAAGTCCCAGGTTCGATTCCCAGTCAGAGAACACAGGAGAAGCAACCATCTGCTTCTCTACTCCTCCCCCTCTCCTCCCCCCTCTCCCTATCCCATAGCCATAGCTCAAACAGTTCAAGCAGTTGGCCCAGGGCACTGAGGATGGCTCCATGGCCTTACTTCAGGAACTAAAAATGACTCAGTTGCCAAGCAATGGAGCAACAGCCCAGATGGGCAGAGCATCCCCAGCTTGGGGGCATGCCGGGTCGATCCCAGTCTGGGTGCATGCGGGAGTCTGTCTTTCTGCCTCCTCGCCTCTCACTTAATAAAAAAGGAAGGAAGGAAGGAAGGAAGGAAGGAAGGAAGGAAGGAAGGAAGGAAGGAAGGAAGGAAATTATGGCAGGATAAATGGACAGAGATGACAGGGCAGTGGGGGAGGGGTGCTAGGAAGGCTTGACTTAGACACTTGAGTGAAGTGAGGGAGGAAGCCATGCCAATAGCTGGGGAAAGTGTTCCTGTCAGAGGGAACAGCAAGTGCAAAAGCCTGAAGTGGGTCCAGGCTTGGGCTATGTGAGAAATGGCCATGACACCGTAGGGAGTTATCACCTGTCAATCTTTAGAAGCTCAGACTCCTAGAATACCAGATTGATAGAGGCGTCTCAGTCATGAGAACTAGAAGTGGCATCAAGAACCTGTAAATCCAGGCCTGTGACTCTCCTCTCCTTCCCTTCCCTTGTCCCCACTCTTGCAGATGTGGATGAGTGCCAAGAATATGGCCCTGCAATTTGTGGAGCCCAGCGTTGTGAAAACACCCCTGGCTCCTACCGCTGCATGCCAGCCTGTGACCCTGGCTACCAACCCACGCCTGGGGGAGGATGCCAGGGTGGGTGTCCGTCAGGCATTGGGTGAACTGTGGAGGAGATAGAAGGTCCAGCAATGGCCTGACTGTCTGCTGGTTGCAGATATGGACGAATGCCGGAACCGGTCCTTCTGCGGGGCCCATGCTGTATGTCAGAACCTGCCCGGCTCCTTCCAGTGCCTCTGTGACCAGGGCTACGAGGGGGCACGGGATGGGCGTCATTGCGTGGGTACGGGGCTCCAGGGGGTGGGTGGGGCCACGGGGTGGGAAAGAGGTGGGTCAGGCCCAGCCCTTCTTCATAGATTTGAACAAGTAAACTTTCGGGATGTGGAACTTAGACCTTGGGATATAAGATCATCTTTATGTCAGGAAACTCTCTTTGTTTAGATTTTATTTTGGGAATGCTTTTAAAAAATCACACATAAAGTATGTAAAATGCGCTAATCTTAAATGTATATAAACGTGCTTTATTTTTCCCCATCATTTTATGAAGACATTTTCCAAATATACAGTATGACCTGTATTCTGTTATTATCATTTTACATATATCTATCCATAAATCCAGTTAATTTTTTGGGATAGATTTAAAATTAAATTACCGGCATCAAGTACACTTCTTTCTAAATTCTTCAGTATGCATATCATTAGCCAGAATTCAGTATGTATTTACAAATATTTTTACATGTAGATCAATTTATATACAGTGAAATGCATAAACCTTCATTATACATTCCCTAAGTTTTGACAGATGCCAACACAACAGGCTCTATTTCTTTAAAAGGGATTGAAACTGTGGAGTCCTGGGATATAGGTGAACTTCAGGCATGCTTGGACCCAGGAAGGCTACCTGCCTTCCTCTTTTAGCTTGCTTTCTTCTACTACATTTATTTTCAGCAGACTATCGTTTGACAGTGACAAAGGTGGCCCATAGCACCTCCAGCTAACACTGTCCTCAGCTAGGCAACTCTAGCTACAGAGGGAGGCTCTTTCTCAGTATTTCCAGGCAAAGTCCCGGAACTGAATTTGATTGGCCTAGCTTAGGCTCCACCTGCCTCTGAACCAGAGAAATGCGCAATCTGGTTGGCCATACCTGGGACCTATTCCCAACCCTAGAGTAGACGGAGCCCTGCTCAATACACATGAGCTAAAAATAAAGGAGCAGAAGGCTCGGAAGAGAAATTCAGGGTTTGTCACCAGAGGAGATGACGGGGTCTGGGCCATTAAAAATATCCATTATATTTGAAAGTTCAGACTTTTAGACCTTCAGAATCAGAATTGACCACCACTGACTTCCTCTCCCCTGTTGTCTCCTGCTCACAGATGTGAATGAATGTGAAACACTACAGGGTGTGTGTGGAGCTGCCCTTTGTGAGAATGTGGAAGGCTCCTTCCTCTGTGTCTGCCCCACCAGTCCTGAGGAGTTTGACCCCATGACTGGACGCTGTGTTCCCCCACGGACTTCTGCTGGTAAGACTATGTGTGTCTATTTAACTGAGGGCTGCTTGCCCCACGGAAAGATGATGTGGTCTAACCATTCCAGAGGTGGACAGCTGCCATCAGTTACATGCCATTGTTTTGTTTTATTTATTTATTTTGAGAGTACATTTATTAAAACTGGGAACAGTGAAACAGGAAGGGTTTAGGATAGAGGAAGCCACAGGAGAGCCTAGGCGGGGCTGCTTTGGCTCACTCGGAAGTAAGAGAAAAGGAGACCTTGGGGACAGATTCTGGGGGTTAACCTGGGATGAGCTGCCACCGCCCATTGCAAGTTGCTAGTCTCATGAGGACCCTTAGTGTTTAGGAGATACACACACCTGTGGGGGAAGAAGGGGGAACGGGAAAGGCTTGTGCTTGCTCCCGAGAGGGAGAGCATACCAAATGCCATTATTTTAAACGACAAAAATCTTCAGAACTCGAGTTAACCTGGGTAGTGGGATTCAGAGTCAGAAGAACAAGATCTTGGCTCTGCCTGAATTTATCAGATTCCCTAATTCAACAAATGTTCACAGGGCATCCACTGTCTTTAGTCCCTATTCTGGGTACTGGGAACACAATAGTGAACAGGGAAGACCACTCTGTCTTGAAGAGATTCACAGTATAGTGGGGGCTGGCAGAGATATCACTAGATGGTGACAATCCAGAGAAATCAGGGCTGGGATGAGAAGCACAGGCCAGAGAGAATAAGCCTGTCTTGAGGAAAGGCTACTGGGTTGTGGTACTCCAGAGGAAGTGCTCGCCCCAGCCTGGGAGAGGAGTTAGGGAGAGGAGTTAGCTTCCTGTAGGAGGGGATGTCCGAACTCAGAACAGTAGGATGAGTAGAAACGAGCCAGGTGAAGTGGGTAAGAATGTGAGGATGACATTCAGGTCAGAGAAAGCAAGATCTGGCAAAGCAAGAGAGGGCCTGGCATGTTGGAGAAGCTGAAGTAAGTTCAGGGAGGCCGACTGTACAGAGCAAGGGAAGGAGTAGGGAGAGAAGCCACAGAAAGAGGCCGGTGCCAGGTCATACTGACTCACTGTGGTCAGGAGGCTAGACTTGTCCCGAGGTTACCCTGGCACCATGGAAGGGTTCTGAGCAGGAAGGGAAGTATGATCAGATATTGAAAGCTTTGGCTGCCATGTGAAGATGGGTTGGAGGAAGTAACCCTGGCATTGGGAGACTAGGCAGCAAGGTGGGGCAGGAACCAGGCAGAGGACAGGACTGGATCAAGGCAGCAGCTATAGGAGGGAAGAGAGGGCAGGTGGAGAGAAACACTCAAGAGGCCTAGTGGACAAGCTGTAGGGGTGCCTGGATCTGGAAGAGGTGCCCTAACCCAGGCCTAGGTTTGGGGGTGAAGACTCCAAGGCCATTTGGGAACACACTGGATATAAGAACCCAGGGAGGCATCCAGGAGGTCAGGGAACTCTTTCTTCCTACCCAAAGTGCAGCTGCAATGATGGCCAGATGTCTGGGAGAGTGTGAGGTGGGAGTCATAGGATATGAGACTAGGAGAAAGGGACAATGACAGAGTGGAGTCTAGTTCTGCCACTAATGGCTGGGAGCCCTTTGGGCCCCAGTTTCCCCATTTATATTATGGAGGCTGAAGGCTCAGCCCACACTGGTTAAAGCCTCTTGTCTCCCCAGGCATATTCCCAGGCTCCCAGCCCCAGGCACCTGCCAGCCCTGGTCTGCCAGCCAGGCCACCACCCCCACCCCCGCCCCACCGGCCCAGCCCACCAAGGCAGGGACCTGTGGGCAGTGGGCGCCGGGAGTGCTACTTTGACACAGCAGCTCCAGATGCATGTGACAACATCTTGGCACGGAATGTGACGTGGCAGGAGTGCTGCTGTACTGTGGGAGAGGGCTGGGGCAGCGGCTGCCGCATCCAGCAGTGTCCAAGCACTGAGACAGGTGGGCGTGGGTTGCGGGGTGGACACAGGGCTGAGGGTTTGGGTAGTGGGCATGAGGTTGGGTTGGGCACAAACAGGCATGAGGGCCGGAAGACTAGGGTGGAGGGTGGACACGGGGCCAGAGCAAGCACTGAGACAGGTGGGCGTGGGTTGCGGGGTGGACACAGGGCTGAGGGTTTGGGTAGTGGGCATGAGGTTGGGTTGGGCACAAACAGGCATGAGGGCCGGAAGACTAGGGTGGAGGGTGGACACGGGGCCAGAGCAAGCACTGAGACAGGCGGGCCTGGGCAGGCCCAGGGTGGGGCTGGGATGCTGGGGTCTGGGCTTAGCCTTGTCTCTGTGTGCAGCTGAATACCAGTCACTGTGCCCCCATGGCCGGGGCTATCTGGCACCCAGCGGAGACCCCAGCCTCCGGAGAGGTGAGGCCAGACTTAAGTCCCCCTTACCCTTGGCCCCCAGGCCCAGCTCCTGCCCACCCTGTCCCTGTTTTCTTTCTTTCCCTCTCTCACCCTATCCGCTTCTCTGTTTCCTCCCACCCATCCCACCCCCTCAGTCTGTCTGTCTCCATCTTCCCCTATTCTATCTCTGGGTCTCTATCACCATCTCTCTGTCTTCCTCTTCCCTGGTCATGCCATACAACCACACACACCCTGCCCCCCATCCCCGTCCACTTATACCCTGGCCCACACCCATCTCTTTTGGTGGGGCATCCTTCTGACCATCCTTCCTGCAGATGTGGATGAGTGCCAGCTGTTCCGAGACCAGGTGTGCAAAAGCGGTGTGTGCGTGAACACGGCCCCAGGCTACTCGTGTTATTGTAGCAACGGGTACTACTACCATGCCCAGCGACTGGAGTGTATCGGTAGGAGCCCCACCCCCACCACTCCCCAAAAAACTCTCCTGAACCTTCCAGTACGACAGCCTCTCTCTGGAATGTGGCCACTACTAGCAGGAAGCCCTTCCTGAAGTCCAGACTCCATCTATCACTGTCAATGCACCAGGGAACTGGGAAAGGACAGAGGCCTGCTTCTTAACCACTCCCCATGCCACCTTAGATAACGACGAATGCGCAGATGATGAGCCGGCTTGTGAGGGCGGCCGCTGCGTCAACACCGTGGGTTCTTATCATTGCACGTGCGAGCCTCCACTGGTGCTGGACGGCTCACGGCGCCGCTGCGTCTCCAACGAGAGCCAGAATCTCGGTAACCGCCTCAGGCCCGCCGCTCCCCACCTAGCCGATTACGCCCCGCCCAGTCTTTCCCACGCCGCCCAGCCCTTGGATCCCAGTGTCTTTTGTGCATATTGGGTGAATTGACGGTAGCCCTAACTTATGAGACTGTTGAGAGGAATTTTATTTTAAAGGACAGAACAGGGCCTGGTCCAACTGCTTGCTAAAGGCGTTCTCCCTGTTATTTCCCTGTGTAACTCTGACTCCTTCCACCTTTCTGGGGGTTTCTGTCTTTAGGTTTTTCTCTGACACTTTCTGGGTCTTTTGTTGTTTCTGGGTCTGTTTCTTTCTGTCCCTCTCTGCATCTTTGCTTACCGGTTTCTCTTAAAATCTCTGACTATTTGGATGTGGTTGTCTCTATCTCTTTGAGTTCTTTCTTTCTCTTTCTTTTGCTCACAGACCCAAACTCTGTTCCTACAACATCCCCAAACACTTCACTCCAACAATGCTCAGAGAGGGAAATCAACTGCTGCTCCAGAAGCCGGGCTTGGACAGAGCTTTCTCAAACCCTCTCTCCCAGCCATTGGAACGGCCCTGCTCTCTCCTCCTATGACGGCCTCATGCCAGACCAAGCCCTGTCCTCATATCAGAACCTTGGAATATATCTCAGAGGGCTTCTGGGTGTCAGATCACAGCTGATGAGGATTTGTGATAGGCAGAGGAGGCTGGGCTGCCGCAGCAGGAGAGGAAGCTGAGCATTTGGGAGGATCTAAGTGTCAGCCCCACCCTGATGTATGTCTTCTCCGCCCTCAGAGGACAACCTGGGAGTGTGCTGGCAGGAAGTGGGGGCTGACCTCGTGTGCAGTCGCCCACGGCTGGATCGTCAGGCCACCTACACAGAGTGCTGCTGCCTCTATGGGGAGGCATGGGGAATGGACTGTGCCCTCTGCCCTGCCCAGGACTCAGGTATTGCCACCTTCTTGGGCTGCACTCAGAAGCCTTGCCTCTCAGGCTCCAAATCTAGGCCCCTAACTCTCTTAGATTGAGACCCAGTGATTAGACTCCCAAATCTCCCCGAACTCAGCTACTCAGACCCCTATACTCTAGCCCATCCCTAAATCTTGGTCTCTTACTCCCCAAGTCACATCCCAAGATCTCCCAGGCTTAGCAGCAGGGACCATCATAGTGGCAGCTGAATAGAGCCTTGAGGTCTGCCCTCTCAGGCCCTCAACTCTTGATCTTCAGAACTTCAAAACAGCCCATGAGACCCAGTGCCCCAAATCCTGGACTCTTAGACTTCCAATGCCAGTTGCTCAGACCCCACCATCCCGGCCCGTAGACTCTCTGATCATAATCCACAGGCCTCCCAAGTTCCAGTGCCTTGGACCCCAACATATAGCCCCAGAGATCCCCAGGTCTTGGCTCTTAAAGCCCTTGATTCCTTTCATCCTCAGCCTTGGGAACCCAGCCCAGCCCCAGGCCCAAAGACCCCATCCTCAGTCCTCAGACCTCCAGGTCCTGTGGCTCAGATCTCCTCCCATGCATCCTGGTCCCTCAGACCCCCAGTAGCAGTTTCTGGGAATTCCTAGTCCTGGTCATTAAAACACTAGAATACCATTTCTGTCGGCCCCTAGTCTGAGTTCCCATGGGTCCTCCTAATTCCGGCAAGTTGGACCATAACTTTCAACTGCAGTCCTTACTCATCCTGACCCCCAGCACCTTGGAATCCTAGTCTCAGCCTTTGGACCCTCAATCCTGGCCCCAGAACCTCTGATCCTCACCCTGCAAGCCCAGCCTCCTCCTCTGAAGCCCCTTCCATTCCTCAGCCTGAGGCCCTCCCACCTCCTCTGGGTTCTAACCACAGGGGGGACATGAATGGTGGGTGCAAGACAAGCAAGGGATGACTGTTAGGCTTGGCTCCTGTTCACAGATGACTTTGAGGCCCTGTGCAATGTGCTGCGACCCCCTGCATATGGCCCCCCACGGCCAGGTGGCTTTGGACTCCCCTACGAGTATGGTCCAGACCTAGGTCCACCTTACCAGGGCCTTCCATATGGGCCTGAGTTGTACCCACCACCTGTGCTACCCTATGACCCCTACCCACCACCACCTGGGCCCTTCGCCCGCCGGGAGGCCCCCTACGGGGTGCCACCCTTCGACATGCCTGACTTTGAGGATGATGGTGGTCCCTATGGTGAATCTGAGGCTCCTGTTCCACCTGGCCCGAGTACCCGCTGGCGCTATCGGTCCCGCGACACCCGCGGCTCCTTCCCAGAGCCTGATGAGCCACGTGAAGGTGGAGGCTATGCTGGTGAGCACTGAAGGCTTATGGGATCTGAGATGAGGACCGAGCTGTACAGATATTGAGATAGGAAGGAGGGAGAGAGATGCAGAAACAAGCCAGGGGGAGAGCCAGGATCAGAGAGATGGGAAAACACAGATGCAGTCGGAAAGAACAGAGACATACCTGTAGACCCACCAAGAGGTGCAGACAGAGGGAAAGCTGGGGAGAGCACAGTGAGATACACCTCCTGGCCCAGCAGGGCCGCCTGCAGAGGGATAGACCATTTAGTAAGGACATTTAGAGCCAGGGGCACACCCTGCCTTGGGGAAATAAGGGAGAGAGGGTGCAGACCCTGAATCAAGGAGTTGGTGCATTCTCTTCAGGCACCCTGGCTGGGCCCTACCAGGGGCTGGAGGCAGAGGAGTGTGGGATCCTGGATGGCTGTGCCCACGGCCGCTGCGTGCGTGTCCCCGAGGGCTTCACCTGCGACTGCTTTGATGGCTACCGCCTAGACATGACCCGCATGGCCTGCGTTGGTGAGGGGCTGGCTGGGGCCAGTGGGCATGGGTAGAGGGTTGAAGCCCTGACTAAAGGTGGGTGCTTAGTGACGACTAGTGAGGAGCCAGCCAGGAAGGAGCAGCCTGATGAAGGTGAAGTCAGGCTGCCAGGAAAACAGAGCTTGACCCCTGGGCCGTGGCTGGACTTGAAGCAGGGTAGAAGAATGAAATCCTGTGGTTGTGATATCTACGGATTCCCATTGCTACCTTGGTTAATTGGCTTGACCTCTTTGGAGAGCTTCAATCTTCCTGTTTGTGCAGTGGAAATATAAATTGTTTGCCTATTTTAGACAGTAGTAACACAGGACTCTGGGGGAGTCACAAAGACCTCATACTCAGTCCAGCAACTTGCTGTGTGACCTGGCCAGGTTACTGTCCCTTGCTAAGGTTTTCTCATCTGAAGTGACCATAGTCATAGAACCTATTTCAAAGAATTGTGAACATCGTTAATACCGATTAACAATGATACTGAGGGCCCTGGCCGGTTGGCTTAGCGGTAGAGCGTCGGCCTGGCGTGCGGGGGACCCGGGTTCGATTACCGGCCAGGGCACATAGGAGAAGCGCCCATTTGCTTCTCCACCTCCCCCCCTCTTTCCTCTCTGTCTCTCTCTTCCCCTCCCGCAGCCAAGGCTCCATTGGAGCAAAGATGGCCCGGGCGCTGGGGATGGCTCCTTGGCCGCTGCCCCAGGCGCTAGAGTGGCTCTGGTCGCAGCAGAGCGAAGCCCCGGAGGGGCAGAGCATCGCCCCTGGTGGGCGTGCCGGGTGGATCCCGGTCGGGCGCATGCGGGAGTCTGTCTGACTGTCTCTCCCCGTTTCCAGCTTCAGAAAAATACAAAAAAAAAACAACAACAACAAAAAAAAACAATGATACTGAGGCCTATATGTAAACTGAGGCTCAGAAAAGAATTGAGTTCCCCAAGGTTTTACAGCCAAGAAATAGCAGGGGCTGGACACTCAGAGCCTTTGAGAAGTGGTCTGAGCATCCAATGACAGGGTGTAGGCTTGCTGTGTGAGAGTGGGCAAGGGGCTGACCCTGTGGTGGACCCTACTTCACAGAACCTACTTCATAGAGTTACTAGGATGGTAAGTTTAATGCAAGTAATGTGGGGTTTTTTTATTGTTTTTTTTTGTGTGGATGAGCAAGCAAGAGAGAGACAGACAGATAAGAAGCATCAACTTGCAGTTGTGACACTTTAGTTGTTCATCGATTGCTTTCTCATACAGTGGTACCTTGAGGTACGAGTTTAATTCGTTCTGTAACCGAGCTCGTAAGTCAGTCAACTCGTATATCAAACAAATTTCTCCCATTTAAAATAACTGAAATAAATTTAATCCGTTCCATCCTCAAACTACCCAAATTATGAAAAAAGACATGTTTTTAATTAATAAACAGACATGTATACTTTACCAATGCATAACAAAATATATGAAATAAAAGAAAATAGTGTTATTTAGTACTGCATTCTTACTTGGAGACAGACGAGTGCGGCTAACGGAGGTGAATGGTGGAGGAGGAGGGAGGGAGGAAGGGATGCAGGCACTGTAGACACGTAAACTAAAACTGCACTTTCTTAACACTAAATATAAACTAAAACTGCATATTCTTTACTTTAAACAAAACTAAAACTGCACTTTCTTTACTTAAAATAAAACCACAAAAACTTAATTGTAAAATAAATGCACTTTCTAACTTTAAACTTAACCTAAGCTTAACATTATGTATTTTTCATTTAATCATCACCTGTTTTTGCCTTTTTGGCTACACTTTCGACACTTTCACTTGCAGGACTTTTGAATAAAAATCTATCCAAAGAGGTTTGCTTTTGCCTGCCTTTTAAAATGTTATGGAAATGTGACAAACAAGTGTCATTAAAAAATGCTGAAGCACGACCAGTTGAAACTTTTTCTGGGTGTTTCTTTTCAGTGAAACTTGAAAGCTTCTCCCACATTGCCAGCATGTCTTTAATTTCACTTGTAGAAATCACTTCCTCCGACTCTACCTCCTCCTCACTACTAATCTCTTGCAGAAGCTCCGTATGTTGCATCATCTGTAGCTCCTTCAACTCCTCAGTTGAGAGTTCCTCCTCATGTTTCTCGACAAGCTTGTTTACATCACCCTCATCTACCTCCAGACCCATCGACTTTCCGAGGGACACAATCTCCTCCAACGCTTCTACCTCGGTCTCGGTCTCTGGTTCGAATCCTTCGAAGTCCCTGTCTGCAACAGCATCAGGCCATAACTTTTTCCATGCCGAGTTCAAGGTTCTTGTAACTTCTTGCCATGCCAAGTCAATAATGTGTAAACATATCACGATGTTGTAGTGATCTTTCCAAAACTCTTGAAGGGTTAGAATTATATTCTCAGTCACCTCAAAGCAGCGGTGGAACAAGTGCTTTGTGTAAAGCTTTTTATAGTTGGAAATGACCTGCTGATCCATAGGTTGCAAGATTGAAATCATGTTAGGTGGGAGGTAGAGGACTTTCACGAATTTGAACTCATCGAGAATGTCATCTTCAAGACCTGGTGGGTGGGCTGGAGCATTATCAAGGATTAGCAATGCTTTCATCGGGAGTTTATTTTCTTGAAGATATTTATTCACTGCAGGACCAAAAACGAGATTTACCCATTCAATAAAAAACTGCCGCGTAACCCATGCCCTAGCATTGGCACACCACATAACCTGCAGTTTTTCTTTAAGAATCTGTGAGTCTTAAAGGCTCGAGGATTTTTGGAATGATACACTAGCAGTGCCTTTACTTTACAGTCACCAGATAGCTAGCATTTGCACACAATGCAAGGGTCAGACGGTCCTTCATAGGTTTATGGCCTGGCAGCTTCTTCTCCGAGGTGATGAAAGTCCTCTGGCGTATTTTTTCCCAAAACAATCCTGTTTTGTCACAGTTGAACACTTGTTGGGGGATGTAGCCTTCCTTTGTGATAAGCGCAGCAGAACGTTAGATGTACTCCTCAGCTGCCTTAACGTCAGCACTCGCAGCTGCACCAGGCCTCACCACCGAGTGGATGCCAGATCTCTCCTTGAAATTTTCAAACCAGCCGTGACTTGCCTTAAACGTATCTTCTGCTGCCTCTTTTGAGGTTGATGGTTCTTTATTCTTCAAGTTGCTATAAATAATACATGACTTTTCGCATATTACAGTCTCTGTCACTGTATCTCCTGCCAGCTTTTTCACCCACACCAGCAGAAGCTTCTCCATTTCTTCACGGATAGTTGTCCTTAATTGGGACAGAATTGCAGTTCCTTTCGCTGGATTTGCGTTTTTGATGGCATCTTTTTGTTTAAGGATGGTACAAATTGTAGATGTATTGTGGTTGTACAGCCTTGCCAGTTCAATCACTCTTACACCACATCACTCTCATGTCTCATGTTTTTCTATTATTTCTTGCTTTACTTCTATCGACATCATTCTCTTCTTCTCACCACTGTCCTTAAACTCCCTTTCTTCAGCCCCATGATAGCACACAAAAAAAGTTAGTAAAAAGTGCAAAAATGATGCAAGAACAAGTACAGCACACGAGATTCGACTTGATTCTGTGGGTAACATGTGAGAAAGAATGAGATGGTGGTGTTGTGCTGCCAATACTAGACCCGGGCACCAATGCGCCAACTAGTGGCAGCCTCCCGAATCACGACTTGTATCTCGGAATTTTGCTCAGATCTCGAACCAAAATATGGACCGAGTTGCAGCTTGGATCTTAAAAAATTCATGTGTTGGTCTGCTCATATCTCAAGATACCACTGTATGTGCCTTGACTAGGGGGCTCCAGCCAAGTCAGTGACTCCCTTGCTCAAGGCAGCAACCTTAGGCTTCAAGCCAGCCACTTTGGGGTCATGTTTATGATACCACACTAAAGCTGGTGCCACCACGCTCAAGCCAGGTGACCTCGGGGTTTTGAACCTGAGTCTTTAGCATCCCAGGCCGGCATTCTATCCACTGCACTACCGCCTGGTCATGTAAGGTAATGTGCTTAACACATGTCTGGTTGGAATGTGAATTTACTGTGGTTGATATCATCATCAATATTATTTTCCTAACAAAAACCTAGTGACTTAGGGGCTACTGGAGTCATCTTACAGAAAACAAAGCTGAGGCACAGAAAGGTTAAGCTACCTGTCCAGGCTCACACAGGCAGCAGATGGTAGTGCCTGGGCTCAAGCTCAATGGAGAGGTTCTGCATGGGCTCCCCTCTGTTCCAGGAGCCTCAGGGAACAGGGAGCTGGACACCCCGATTCCCAGCCTGAATAGCACTCCTTGTACCCTCCTCTCCAGATATCAACGAGTGTGATGAGGCTGAGGCGGCTGCACCACTCTGTATCAATGCACGCTGCATAAACACCGATG
Organism: Saccopteryx bilineata; assembly: GCF_036850765.1. Taxonomy (NCBI): domain Eukaryota; kingdom Metazoa; phylum Chordata; class Mammalia; order Chiroptera; family Emballonuridae; genus Saccopteryx; species Saccopteryx bilineata. The sequence continues at coordinate 46,643,730 of NC_089498.1, forward strand.
GCTCCTTCCGCTGTATCTGCCGCCCGGGGTTCGCACCTTCGCACCAGCCCCATCACTGCACGCCCGCCAGGCCCCGGGCCTGAGCTTGGACAGCCCCCAACGCCGTCCAGTGCCTGCACATGCAGGCTCCCAGGGGCACCCTTGCTCCTGCCCTTTTGTGCGCATGAGCACAGGGTGGCCGAAACAGAGTGGACGACTGAGCGACTGAGCGACAAATGGAGGTGGGGCCGCCCTGCACTGCTCCCGCCATCCCCTGCCCCGCCTACCGACGCTACAGGCCCGGGCCTAGCCCGCGGTCCCCTTCATACTTTTGCGCCTTTTTATAAAAGTTTTCAATTAAAAACCACCTATTTTGTATCTTCTGCCTATGTTTCTCAAAATCTAGCTCCATAGTTCTTTGAGCCACTAAATTACATCTTCCCATCCCAGCCACATCTGTTTCTTAATTTCCGTGCCTCCGTCGCTTAGTTTATCTCTGTCTTTCTTGGTCTCCATTTTTCTTTTTGTTCTCTCTTCTTTCTGCTTCATTTCTGTCTTTCTCTTTTTCCTGTCTGTTTCATTCTCTAATCTCGAGATCTTGCCTCTAGATCAGCGGTTCTCAACCTGTGGGTCGCGACCCTGGCGGGGGTCGAACAACGAAAACACAGGGGTCACCTAAAGCCATTGGAAAATACATATTTATTATACAATACATTTTTAAATAAAATATGTATTATACAATACATTTTTAAATAAAATATGTATTATACAATACATTTTTAAATAAAATATGTATTATACAATACATCTTTAAATAAAATATGTATTTCCAATGGCTTTAGGCGACCCCTGTGTTTTGGTCGTTCGACCCCCAGCCAGGGTCGCGACCCACAGGTTGAGAACTGCTGCTCTGGATTTTTACCTACAGCACTGACCCTCCCAGTAAATCCCACCGGAGCTGCTGCTTTTCCCTCCCTGTGTAGGGCGCCAGGAAGGAATGGACCGGGTTGGCCTCTGTTCAGGGCACTCCCTCTTTTCTCAGCTAGAGGGTACCCCAGATTTCCCCATAGACCTCAGAGAAGTCAAAAGCTATTCTGAGACTAAGTGGGACACGGTGGAGGCAGGGGCAGGGCAGGAGTGCCCAGAGGGGTAAAGCCAGGCCTGGGCCTTTAGATTTCGCTAGGCCTAAGCAAGGAGTGGCAGTCCTTGGTGGAGGCTGGCATGAGCTGTGTGTGACGGTAAAGTGCCCAGCATTGAGTCCCCAGTGCCTCTTCCTGGCTACGTGGGGAGTCCAAAATATACCCCCCAAAACATAAAATAGCCTGCTGGGTATAAGCTCAGGGGATAGGGGATGGTCAGGAGTGGAGGGCTCATTGGCACAAAACAAAAGACTACTGTGTCATTCACCCGACTGTTATTAGGATCTCAAATGCAAATACTTACAGGACCAGGTGAATGAGGTTAGAGGGCAGCGGGTGCAGGATAATAAAGTCACAACACAAAGGTGAGGATACAGTACATGACCTGTTTAAGGGTTGGGGCAAAACAGAGAGGGAAGTCTCTCTATTTCAAATAATGATTTTTTTATAACCACCCTGTGGGTCATCTCTGGCCCATGAGCCACCAGTTTTAATCTTTCAGGTACAGCTGAAGTTGTGTAAACAGGGGACAGAGGCTCCTTCTTGCACAAAACCCCTGTGCGCCTCCTGAGCGTCAGGAGGGTCGCGTCACCACTGGGCCGCATAGAGGATGATACTGATAGTGCCAACTCTACAGGTGTGTTGGTGGCAGTTAAGTGAATTGTTCCCTATGTCAAGTACTTAGAACTGCACTTGGCACACAGCAAGTGCTCAGTGATTGTTAGCATAACCCTGGGCCTTCCTGGAAATGCTGAGCCATGGGGTTGGGGGTTGGTGAGGGCAGATAGTTAGGTATTGCTCTTTCCCCAATCTCCCTCCTAGGGTGAGGGAGGAGTCAGACTCTGTTCCCTTCAATGGCACAGCAAGAAACACTAGCATAGGGGCTGTCGTGTGGAGGGGTCAGACCACAAGAAGCTCACAGCTCAACAAAGGAAACTACTATACAATTGTACTAAAAACCATTGAATTTTACACTTTAAATGAGTGAGTTGTATGGTATGTAAATTATAGCTCAATAAAACCATTTAAAAGAAAAAAAAAACACTCTAGAAAGAAGAGTCAGAAAGTGACGCTCCAGCTGATACAGTAAACCTGGCCCAAATATTGACCCCTCAGTCATTCATTCAACAAATATTCTCTACATCTACTTGGTAATAAGTGAGTGTTGGGAACATAAACTTTAAATCAGCCTTGGGGGTGAGAGCTAGGAAGGGCTCATGGTGGAGGAGATGTCTGAGCTGAGACCTGAACCGTGTGGGATAATGAGCCAGATGAAGTCGTGGAGAGGGGTGTTTAGGTGGAAGGAATAGCATCTGCAAAGGCCTATAAGGAGGGCAAATATCTTTATTTTATTTAATTTTTTCTATTTTTCTGAAGTTGGAAACTGGGAGGCAGTCAGACAGATTCCTGCATGCGCCAGACCAGGATCCACCTGGCACACCCACCAGGGGGTGATGCTCTGCCCATCTGGGGCGTCGCTCTGTTGCACCCAGAGCCATTCTAGCGCCTGAGGCAGAGGCCACAGAGCCATCCCCAGCGCCCGGGGCATCTTTGCTCCAATGGAGCCTTGGCTGCAGGAGGGGAAGAGAGAGACAGAGAGGAAGGAGAAGGGGAGGGGTGGAGAAGCAATGGGCGCCTCTCCTGTGTACCCTGGCCGGGAATCAAACCCGGGACTCCTGCACGCCAGGCTTGTTTTGGTATGTCAGTCCCTGCATTGGAAAATGCAGGTGACATTTTTTTGTGTGTGACAGAGACAGAGAGAGAGAGACAGGGAGAGGGACAGACAGACAGGAAGGGAGAGAGATGAGAAGCATCAATTCTTTGTTGCAGCACCTTAGTTTTTCATTGATTGCTTTCTTATATGTGCCTTGACCTGGGGGGCTACAGCAGACCGAGTGACCCCTTGCTCAAGCCAGCGACCTTGGGTTCAAGCTGGTGAGCTGTGCTCAAACCAGATGAGCCCATGCTCAAGCCAGCAACCTCAGGGTTTTGAATCTGGGTCCTCTGTGTCCCAGTCCCACGTTCTATCCACTGCGCCACCACCTGGTCAGGCATTTTTGATGCATAATAAATCCCTGGTCCCTGCTTCATGAAGCTTCAGTGAACGACATAGATACATTGCCAGACATGATCATCTGTGGTGAGATAGGGAAAGCACAGGTGGAAGGGTCAGGGAGGAATGGGAAAGATCAGAAGAGGCACATGACCCAGACTGAAAACATCTGGGAAGGCTTCCTGGAGGAAGAGATAGAATTCCAAACAGTCTCTGGAGTTCTAGACAATGTGCTGAAAGCTCTGGACATTTACAGAAGGAAAACACACAAACACTGTAGGAAGTTCCAAATATTCCCATTCCCCCAAGCACCTATGTCTGGGAATTGTGGGCATCCCAAGACCCCCTTGCTGTGTAAACATCTCAGGAACGGGGCCAGGGTGGCCAACAGTGCTGTAAAATTTTGAGGTCGAATTTAAGCATCCTGGGAATGGGGTGGGGAGGGGTTTTGGGAACCCCCAACAACACACACACACACACACACACACACACACACACACCACCCCGTTTTGGGTGTATCAAGAATCTAGTTTTTATCCCGCCTACACCCTCCTCACTAATCCCCAGTCCGGGTGCTGTAGTCCCCTTGGCACATGCGCGGACCAATGTGTTTTCCTCTGGAATGTGCAGAAGGAAACAGTCCAGGAGGTCGCCGCAATCTTGAGACAAGCTCCGCAGCGCCCCCTGACCATCACCATGCGCTGGTGCATTCGAAACCGCCCATGTGCCCCTAGTGGCAGATACAGTCATAAGCAAACACCAACTGCCACTTCCAGCCTTTGGTCTGCTAAGATCATCACCATAGTTATCATCATCGTCATTGTCATCATAGCTAATATGTAAATAGCACTTCCTATGTGCCAGGCACTATGCTGCTTTATATTATATATATATATGATTTTACTTCATTTTATCCTTATTCCAGTACTATGAAATGGGCATTATTGACATCTCCATTTTCCTCATTTGAAGCACAGAAAGGTAAGGAAACTTACCCAATATCACACAGCCACTAAGTGGCAGAGTCTGAATCGAACCTAGGCATTGGCTCTGGAGTCCATTTTCTTTTTTCTTTTCTTTCCTTTTCTCTCTTTCTTTTTTATTAAGTGAGAGGCAGGGGGGCAGAGAGAGAGGGACTCCCCCATGCGCCCCCACCAGGATCCAGCCAGCAAGCTCCCAATGGGGTGATGCTCTGCCCATCTAGGGCCATTGCTCTGTTGCTCAGCAACCCAGCTATTTTGCCGCCTGGGGCAAGGCTATAGTGCCCTCCTTAGCATCCCAGGCGAACTTGCTCAAATGAGTCATGGCTGCGGTAGGTGGGGGAAGGGGAGGGAAGAAAGAAGGAAAAGGGGGAGGGGTGACGAAGCAGATGGGCGCTTCCCCTGTGTGCTCTGACCAGAAATCGGGAACCCTGGACTTCCACATGCTGGTCCAACACTCTACTGCTGAGCCAACAGGCCAAGGCCTGGAGTCCATTTTCTGAACCATTCAAAAATAATCATGAAGTGGTCTGACCTGTGGTGGCACAGTGGATACAGCGTCGACCTGGAACACTGAGGTCACCGGTTCAAATCCCTGGGCTTGCCTGGTCAAGGCACATACAGGGAGCAACTACTATGAGTTGACGCTTCCTGTTTCTCCCCCCTCTTTCCTTCTCTCTATCTCTCTCCCCCCTCTCTCTAAAAATTAATAAATAAAGAAAAATTTAAAAAAATAATCATGAAGTGAAATAATATAGTTGTTGGAGATTGCTTCAGAAATAATCCTACAGAACAGCCTAGTCAAAGTGGAAAGAACTAGGGTCCCACGATCACCACGCTGCCAACCTAAATTTCACCTCTGGAATATTATGTGAAAATAAAATTCTTTTTTAGTTAAGCCGTTATATTTTGAAGTCTCTTTGTTATAGTGACTTAGCTTATCCCCTAAAACTAGGGCATCAGAATCACCTGAAGGGCTTGTTAAAAGATTGCTGGGCCTCACTCCCAATAAGTCTGGGAAAGGGGCAGATAATTTGTAATTAAAATAAATTCCCAAGGACAGCTGCTGATCTGGGGACCACACTTTGAGAACCAGTGTCCTAAATAACGCAGGTCCTTACCATGTGTTTTATATGCCCAGCACTCATTCTTTCTCTTTGGGAAAATGGCCTCCTTCACTTTATGACAGAGACAGAGAGAGAGAGAGAGAGAGAGACAGAGACAGAGAGAGGGACAGATAGGGACAGATAGACAGGAATGGAGAGAGATGAGAAGCATCAGTTCTTCGTTGTGACACCTTAGTTGTTCACTGATTGCTTTCTCATATATGCCTTGGAGGAGGGCTACAGCAGAGCGAGTGACCCCTTCCTCAAGCCAGCAACCTTGGGCTCAAGTCAGTGACCATGGGGCTAGATTTTGAGAAACATAGGCAGAAGATACAAAATAGGTGGTTTGCATAAACACCGATGGCTCCTTCCGCTGTATCTGTCCCCCGGGGTTCGACCCTTCACACCAGCCCCATCACTGCGCGCCCGCCAGGCCTCGGGCCTGAGCCTGGACAGCCCCCAACGCCGTCCAGCGCCTGCACACGCAGGCTCAAAATTAAAACATTATTGGATCAATGACAAAACTAGAACCCAATAGTAGACTAGAAAAATTTTGTGTATTAATTTACTAAAGTTAGTCATTGTACTGTGGTTATTTAAGAAAATGTCACTACAATTAAGAAATATACACTGGCCTGACCAGACGGTGGCGCAGTGAATAGAGCATCATACTGGGATGCAGAAGACTCAGGTTCGAAACCCCGAGGTCGCCGGCTTGAGCATGGGCTCACCAGCTTGAGTGTGGGGTTGCTGGCTTGAGCATGGGATCATAGACATAACCCCACAATTGTTGGCTTGAGCTCAAAGGTCTCTGGCTTGAGCAAGGGGTCACTCACTCTGTGGCAGGCCCCATCCCCACCCCCCTGTCAAGGCACATATGAGAAAGCAATCAATGAACAACTAAGGTGCCACAACAAATAATTGATGTTTTTCATCTCTCTCCCTTCCTGTCTGTCTGTTTCTATCTATCCCTCTCTCTGTCTTTCTCTCTGTCACACACCCCCCCAAAAAAAAGAAAGGAAAAAAAAAAAAGAAAGAAAGAAAAATATACATTGAAGCTTTTAGGACTAAAAGGTCATGGTGCATGTAATTTGTGCAAGAAAAAATGAGAAGAGAAAGGAGAAAATGAAAAAATAAATGAGGCCCTGGCCATTTGGCTCAGTGGTAGAGCGTCAGCCTGGTGTGCAGGAGTCCCGGGTTCGATTCCCGGCCAGGGCACACAGGAGAAGCGCCCTCTGCTTCTCCACCCCTCTTCCTTCCTTCCTTCTCTCTCTCTCTCTTTCTTTCTTGGCTCCTGCAACTATGGCTCAAATAGTTCAAGCAAGTTGGCCCCAGGAGCTGAGGATGGATCCATGGTCTGACCTCAGGTGCTAAAAATATCTTGGTTGCCAAGCAACAGAGCAGCAGCTCCAATGGGAAGAGCATTCTCCAGTAGGGGCCTTGCCGGGTGGATTAGAATCAGGGTGCATGCAGGAGCCTGTCTGCCTGCCTCCCTGCCTCTCACTTAATAAAAAAATAAAAAATAAGTAAATGAAAATCAAATTTGAGTAAAAAGTGTATGTGTTGTTTGTACTATTTTAGTCTTGTATTTTTTTTTGGATAAATTTGAAATTATCTCCAAATAAAAAGTTATTTTTTTAAAAGAAGAAATAAGAGTTGTAAAATTTTGGACAATCTCAATATAAGAAGAACTGGGTAAAGAGCAATACAATTCAGGTAGTGTTTGGCATGATGAATCAACTATGGATTAAACTTCACACATGATTTTCAAAATTTATTGATTTTAGGCCCTGGCCGGTTGGCTCAGTGGTAGAGCGTCGGCCTGGCGTGCAGAAGTCCCAGGTTCAATTCCCGGCCAGGGCACACAGGAGAAGCGCCCATCTGCTTCTCCACCCCTCCCCCTCTCCTTCCTCTCTGTCTCTCTCTTCCCCTCCCGCAGCCAAGGCTCCATTGGAGCAAAGATGGCCCGGGCGCTGGGGATGGCTCCTTGGCCTCTGCCCCAGGCGCTAGAGTGGCTCTGGTCGCAACAGAGCGACTCCCCAGAGGGGCAGAGCATCGCCCCCTGGTGGGCAGAGCGTCGCCCCCTGGTGGGCGTGCCGGGTGGATCCCGGTCGGTTGGGTGCATGCGGGAGTCTGTCTGACTGTCTCTCCTGGTTTCCAGCTTCAGAAAAATACAAAAAAAAAAATTATTGATTTTAGAGAGAGAGGAAGGGAGTGAGGGAGAGAGAAGGAAAGAGAGAGAGAGAGAGAGAGGGAGAGAGATGAGAAGCATCAATTCTTCGTTGTGGTTCCTTAGTTGTCCATTGATTGATTTCTCATATGTGTCTTGATGAGGGGGGCAGGGGGTGGCTACTGCAGACTGAGTAACCCCTTGCTCAAGCCAGCGACCTTGGGTCCAAGCTGGTGAGCCCTGCTCAAACCCGATGAGCCCACACTCAAGCTGGCGACCTCGAGGTCTCGAACCCGGGTCCTCTGCGTCCCTGTCTGACGCTCTATCCACTGCGCCACCGCCTGGTCAGGCTCCACTTCAGGACTTTTGCTCTGGCTGTTCCCTCTTTCCACTTGGCTCACTGCCTCACCACCAACAGAGAATGGATAAGTAAATTGCGTATAATCACACGGTAGAATCATGCACCACCATGAGAATAATTTATAACTACACATGATAACAGAAATGAGTTTTACACTGTGTTGAATTATAAAGGCCAGACACAAAAGAGAATATATTTTCTGATTCCATTTATGTAAAATTCAAGACAGGAAAAACCAATCTGTGCAGCCAGAAGATAGAATAATGGTGACTTTGAGGGGAGAAGGGACAAATTGAAAGGAGCCATGAGGAGGCTTTCAGAGGGCTACAAATGTATCTTGTTCGAGAGTTGGTGGCACAAATGTGTTCAGTTGGTGAAAATTCACCCCACTGTACACTGTGGTTTGTACTGGTTTGCATGTGTATCTACTTCAAGAATCAGCCTAGAAAATAAAAACTCCAAATGAAACTCCACGTTCTCACCACCCCAACTTAAGAAACAGGATACTCCTAGCACTCCTGCCCCTCTCTCCCATCACGGTGTGCTTTTACAGCTCACACCTCACTGCCACCTCAGTTCCTCCCTCCAATTTGTAAGCACATCTCAAAGTGCGTGTTTCAGACAGCCTGCCCGGTTCCAGGAGAGAACTCAGGTGGCCGCTGGGGGGAGGGATGGGAAGTACTTCCTCAAGGAGCCAGAGGAGGGGGAGGCAAGATTTATTTGATGCCTTTGCGCTAAATCTTGATGGGGAAGCTTTGTAGGGCGCCACCCAAGTGTTCAGGACCCAATGTCTGCAGGTGGGACTGAGCCCTCTTCTAAAGTAGCCATCGGAAATGCGACTTGCTGGCATGCACACTCTCTGTCTTCATCTTTCCCCTTCCTCCCTCCTAACCTCCCTCTCCTCAAGGAGAAAAAAAGTCACAATTATTTACATAAAGTTTTATTACATCAGATTGTAACCAAAGGATCCAAGTTCAAACTGAATCTTTCAATAAACTTTGAATAAATAGTAGCACATTTTTTTCTTTTCTTGTACTGTAATGTTTATTTTTAAATTCTTTTTTGCTGGCATGATTTCATACACATGAGGTTCAAGAAAAGAAAATGTTGCTTGACCAGGCAGTGGTGCAGTGGATAGAGCGTCAGACTGGGACACAGAGGACCCAGGTTTGAAACCCCGAGGTTGCCGGCTTGCGAGCAGGATCATAGACATGGCACCATGGTTGCTGGGTTGGGCCCAAAGGTCGCTGGCTTGAAGCTCATGGTTGCTGGCTTGACCCAAGGTCACTGGCTTGAGCAAGAGGTCACTCACTCTGCTGGAGCCACCCCCCCCCATCAAGACACATATGAGAAAGCGTTCAATGAACAACTAAGGTGCTGCAATGAGGAACTGATGCTTCTCATCTCTCTCCCTTCCTGACTGTCCCGATCTGTCCCTCTCTCTGTCTCTCTCTCTCTCTCTCTGTCTCTCACTAAAATTTAAAAAAAAAGAAAGAAAGAAACTGTTCACTGTTTGCATTTTTCTGGCCATTAATATTGTTGATTCCTGAAAATAATTTTGTCATATAGGGAATGGAAGGGCTTGGCAGACCTCATGATATCCTGATAGATATGGGAAGGTGTGGTGAGATTTAGGAAGCCCCTTGGGTGGCTGAAGGGGAATGCTTCCGGAGGACACAAGGGGAGGCTGGAGGCCAGGGACTCAGGCGGGACAGGCCCTGGGACTCTAGGCTGGGGGAGGGGGCACTGAAGGTAGAAACCACAGAACTTAGTGTGGAGATGGCTGTAGAGGAGAGGGAGGGAAGGGGACATGGAGTGCTGGCCGCTCTGTGTGGGCCTGGTGCCTGGACAAGGAGATGACTCAGCTTAGGGGACTGTAAATAAAGAAGAAAGAGACCAATTGTTGTGATTGAGAAGTTCCTGGGCATCCTTCTTAACTCACTGGGTCCTCAGTGCACCCACCTCACAGATGAGGAAACTGAGGTTCAGAAGAGGAGGCCCCAAGATAGAAAGGGGGACTGGAGCTCATGTCTTCTACCTAACCCGTGCTTCACAATCTTAAATAAGTTCAGGGTGTAAACCACCTTTGATTATTGATTTTTCTCTCATTAGAAAAACAAATACAGAAACATAAAAACCAAACACATGAAACTACAAAGCCCAAGGAAATTTTGAGAGTGACAGAACTGCCATGAATGTTGCTTGTGATGGTGGTTATATGGCTCCATGTATTTGTCAAAACTCAGAGAGCTGCACACACACATGCAGATGCACATCCAAAACTTCCGCTGTTTGTAAATGAGAATAATAAACAACCAAAAACAATGTAATGATTATACTTTGGATCCCAATTCAAAAAAAAAAACTGTAAAAAGATTTTTTTGAGACAATGGGAGAAATATCAATATGCCTTAGGTATTAGATGATATTAAGGAATTTGTTAATTTTGTTCAATCTGATAAGGCTTTAGTGTGGTTATGCAAGGAAGGCAACTTCACCTTTTTAAATTTTTATTTATTTATTTATTTATTTATTTATTTACAGAGACAGAGAGTAAGTCAGAGAGAGGGATAGACAGGGACAGACAGACAGGAACAGAGAGAGATGAGAAGCATCAATCATTAGTTTTTCTTTTTTTTTTTTTTTTAATAAATTTTTATTAATGGTAATGGGATGACATTAATAAATCAGGGTACATATATTCAAAGAAAACATGTCTAGGTTATTTTGTCATCAAATTATGTTGCAAACCCCTCGCCCAAAGTCAGATTGTCCTCAATCATTAGTTTTTCATTGCGCGTTGCAACACCTTCAGGGGTCCCCAAACTTTTTACACAGGGGGCCAGTTCACTGTCCCTCAGACCGTTGGAGGGCCGCCACATACAGTGCTCCTCTCACTGACCACCAATGAAAGAGGTGCCCCTTCCAGAAGTGCAGCAGGGGGCTGGATAAATGGTCTCAGGGGGTCGCATGCGGCCCGCGGGCCATAGTTTGGGGACGCCTGCTAGTTGTTCATTGATTGCTTTCTCATATGTGCCCTGACCGTGGGCCTTCAGCAGACCGAGTAACCCCTTGCTGGAGCCAGCGACCTTGGGTTCAAGCTGGTGGGCCTTTTCTCAGGGGGTCGCATGCGGCCCGCGGGCCATAGTTTGGGGACGCCTGCTAGTTGTTCATTGATTGCTTTCTCATATGTGCCCTGACCGTGGGCCTTCAGCAGACCGAGTAACCCCTTGCTGGAGCCAGCGACCTTGGGTTCAAGCTGGTGGGCTTTTCCTCAAAGGAGATGAGCCCGCACTCAAGCTGGTGACCTCGGGGTCTCGAACCTGGGTACTATTCTGCATCCCAGTCCAACGCTCTATCCACTGCGCCACCACCTGGTCAGGCAACTTTGCCTTTTTAGATGTTCATTTAGTATGTAAGAATGAACACAATGTCCATCACTTTTATTTTTTCAAGTTCAAATAAATGGGGAGGGGAAAGACACTGAAATGGGAAAACGTTGATGGTTCTTAAAGGTGTGTGACGGGCCCATGTGGGTTTATTGCCTCTTTAGTTTTTATTAATAAATCTATTTGGAAACGTTCCTCATCTCACTGAAATGTTTTGAAAATAAAATAAAAGAGAAGAGGTTATTGTTTGTTAAGCACAATTTGGAAAATACAGAAAACTAGAAAAACGGTATCTCTGTCCCCTCCTCCCTCACCACATGGTCCCCCAGTCCCACATCACTATTGTAGTTAACATTTTGATGTATTTCCATTCAGCCTTTTCTATTCTACTCAGGCTGTTAAAAATGTGTGTGTGTGTGTGTGTGTGTGTGTGTTATAGAACTGTGTGAGCAAATTGTTTATACAGTCCTGCTTTTTCTCTTCTTAAAACGTAAGCTGTTCTCCTGCTCCCCTGTCCTCTCTGTGTAAACACAATCTCTAGTGTTTGCATGATGTTTACTCAACTGGGCAGTGTTGCCAGACGTTGAAGCTGTTTCCAATTTCCTCCCATTATAAATAATGCCTTGATGCACATCCTTCTGTGTCCCAGAGGCGGGATTCCTGGGCCAAAGGGTGCGGACCCTTTGGCAACTCACAGTCAAAATTGCCTCCGAGTTTCTGCCCGACCCAAAGCTGAAATGACCTCATACAGTTAAAGTGAGATTTCACTGCTATTTGTTATTTCCTAAAGGTTTGATTCATGACTCACATTCATGAGAGGATGTCTCCCCCCGCCCACCCCCCCTTTATAGGAAACAGAAATCCATTCACACTAGTGCATGTTAAAAGGGGGTTGAATCAGTCAGGGACTAAGGCTAACATTTAGCTTGTCGATTGTTAAAACACTACAATATTTCTATGTTGCCTGGTAAATTATGGTGTCTCTAAGGCCGCAAATGTCCCTCATCATGACTTGCCAGGACTTCTCAGACCTTCCCACCATGCAGCAAGAGAAGTGTTAACATCAGGCACAGCAATGAACTTTTTGATTGCTCAGTGCCCAAAGTACTGGTTGTTAAATATGTTCTTTAGTCTCCGATACAAGTAACAGAAAAGCTGACTCAACTGGCTTAAACTCTAAAGGGAATTTGTAACTGAAAAACAACAGTTCAACAATAGACACCAAGGTCCCCATTTCTTTTCATCCTTTTGTCAACATTAAAAACAAAATAGCCAGTTATTTTAAAAAGCAAAATTAGTTTATTCGGGAATAGGAGAAAAATTGCAATTCAGAACATGCAAACTATGATGAACCACAGGCAAGTCTAGAGAACAAAAGAGAGGAGCATTATTTTATAGAAAAAAAGGAGAAGCCCCCGGTCACTGGCTTGAGCAAGGGGTTACTACCTCCCCCCAAGGCACATATGAGAAAGCAATCACTTAACAACTAAGGAGCTGCAATGAAGAATTGATGCTTCTCATGTCTCTCCCTTCCTGCCTTTTCCTGTCTGTCCCTCTCTCTGACTCTATCTCTGTAAGAAAAAAAAAAAAAAAAAAGGAAGGAGAAAATTGGGAAGGATGGTTATGAACAGAAGTCCTTAGTCTTTGTTTGTGGGGTGAAAAAGAGAGAGTGCTTGTGGGGGGGTGGCGGCAGTGGCTTCTCATTGGCTGAGTGTTGCTGGGCGAGAAGAAAACCTTCCTTTTGCTGGAGTAGTAAAGTAAGCTTCTTCTGGCACCAGTTTATAAATTCAGTTGCCACAAGTAGTACATGAGAGAGAGCTAGCTTCTTCAGGGCTTCCCGACTCCACTTCTAATAAGATGGTTTTTGGGGGTTTTTCCCCTAAATTTTCACAACTCTGTTATATCTTTTCCAGTGGCAATTCCAAGATGGCTGCCATCAGCTTTATGGCCACATGTAACCTCATTCATATATCACAAGTAAAGGAGATTAACTTTTTTCTCAGGTTTTCCTGTCAAAGTAATGGGGTGCCAGAGCCAATCACTGTGGTCTGGGGGAAGCCAAATGCCCTGATTGGCTGAGCCAAGGCACATGTTCCTCACTGGTAAAATGATTAAAACAAGCTGCTGAAGCCTCAGTGGAGTACAAATTCGATTCTTAGCCAATGCTGCAGTCCTCTCTGCCCTGTTTCCCATCCATAAAACAAAGATAATAATGACACACCTCCAAGACTTGCTGTGAGAGCTAAACGAGTTGCTTAATACCAAGCACCTTAGAACGGTGCCCATACACAGAAAGCACTTACATGTTAGCTGCTCCTGTTGGCATTACATGATCATCCTCAGCTCTGGAGGCTGTGCTTCTCTGAAAGCTCCTTATTTTTTTGCAGTCCATCCTCTTTCTAGTTAGTATTGCCGTGTAACAAGTCACTCTGAAATATGGTGACTTAAAACAACAAAGTCAGCCTATTATCTCTCCCCATTATTGTGGTCAGATTTCTGGGAAGGGTCTAGTGGACGGTGGTTGCAACAAGCAGGTGGCTCAAGTCGGAGCAGTGAAGCAGTTGAGGGGGGAGGGGCTTGGTGTCTCTCTCCAGGTTGTGTCCCAGCTTCTTCGCATAGTCTTTACACGTGGACTAGTTTGGACTTCCTCTCACGGGGGTGACCTCAGGCAGTCAGACTTCTTACATGACAGTTCAGGTCACCAGTGCCTGTGTTTCAAGAGGCAGAGGTGGCCTCACCTCTTCTGATGTAGCCTTGGGAGTCAGGTAGTGTCATTTCTGCCACATACTATTAGTTATAAACAATGCAGAAGCCCACCAGATGCAAAGAGAGCACATACAAACCTCACTTCTCAATGGGAGGGGTGTCAAGGTTCTAGTAAGATATGTGGGGTGGGAAACATTATTGCAGCCATCTTTGGAAATCATAGTCTGACTCCTCTTGGTACTAATGTAAGTCCCACCTCTGTATGATCAGTGCCCTACCTGGGTCACGTGCTACAAATACCAATTCTAGATGGAAATAATTTACTGACAAGTCTCACCTCCTTGGGATAGAAAACATAATAGAGTAGTTCCCATTTTCCATGGTTTCGATTTCCATTGTTTTAGTTACCCGCAGTCAAACGCGATCCAAAAATTAAATGGAAAATTCCAGAATTTAGCACTCATGCTTTAAATTGCATGCCATTCTAAATTATGAAATCCCTTGCCATTTGGCTCTGTCCTACACAGTACATGAATCATCGCTTTGTGCAGCATCTCCGTATTTTATACACCAGGGTTTTCAACCGCCAGTCCATGGACCCGTGCGGGTCCCCCAGAAATGTCGAGCTGATCTGCAAAAGAGTTAACCACCCTAATGCTGTATGAGACTATAGAGCAGTGGTAGTCAGCCTGGTCCCTACCGCCCACTAGTGGGCGTTCCAGCTTTCATGGTGGGCAGCAGCAGACCAACCAAAGTATAAATAAAAAGCTAGATTTAACTATAGTAAGTTGTTTTATAAAGATTTATTCTGTCAAACTTAGTGAAAATCAGACATAAAGTACTTGGTAAGTAATTATTATTATATGCTTTAACTTGCTGTAACTCTGCTTTCTAAATTTTATAAAGTAAAGTTACTTCTCTACTTTATAAATCACCATTACTGTGGAACAGGTGAGCGGTTAGAGAATTTTACTACTAACAGAGATACAAAAGTGGGCGGTAGGTATAAAAAGGTTGACTACCCTGCTATAGAGTCTCATCAGGGTGGTTAACTCTTTAGCGGACTAGTGGTTGAAAAACACTGATATGCACTACCCACCTGTTAGTCATTTAGTATCCCTTGTGGTTATCAGATTGACTATCGCAGTATCACAGTGCTTGTGTTCAAGTAACATTTATTTTACTTAATAATGGCCCCAAAGTGCAAGAGTAGTGGTACTGGCAATCCAGATATACCAAAGAGAACTTGTAAAGTGCTTCCTTGAAGTGAAAAGATATGTATGTACATATGTATATCTGTATAAGAAAAACAAAGTAAATACATTTAGAGTTTGGTCCTGTCAATGGTTTTAGGCATTCACTGAGGGTGCTGGACCATATTCCCTACAGATAAGGGGGCACTATTATCGTTTCCTTCTGTTTTTAAGTCACTGCCCCCACCTTCTCTCTATGTGAATTTTCTTTTTTTTTTTCTGGATAAAGGCTACAGGGAACCTTAATGACAATTTCACCAGATTCTCATTTTCATTCTCTCTTTTTTTAAAATGTATTTATTTTAGTGAGAGAAGAAGGGAGAGAGAAAGAGAGACAGAGACATGTGTCTGTTCCTGTATGTGTCCTGACTGGGGATCTAACTGGCAACCTCTGCTCTTCCGGACGACGCTCTAACAACCGAGCTATCTGGCCAGGGCATCATTTTCATTCATTTTTAAATGTAATGTTGGATACTAGATAGCCTTTGAAATTATTGCTCCTGTTCTTAGGTGTAACAATGGTATTGTGGGGAAGTGGATGGCCTTGTTAGGAGAGAACACATGCTGAAGTGTTAAGAGCCAAGACTCAGGATGACTCAGCAGATATTGGCCTGAGTGCGAGCGCATGCGTGTGTGCATGCGTGTGTAGGCATGTGAGTGGATTCTGAGAGAGACAGAAAACAAACAGCATGAAGTATTAACTGCTGATTCTAGGTGGAGGGTATGTGAAGTATATTGCACTATTCTCTCAATTTTCCTATAGCTTTAAATTTTTTTCACAACAAATATTTGAGGAAAAAATCTGCTGAAACCTGATTCAAGTTCACAGAGGAGGGAAAGATCTCTTGAAAACTCTACCCTCTGGCACTTCCTTCCTCCTCCCCATCCTTTTCTAAGGGGGTTGAGGGGCAGCAAATGATGAAAGTTGGGCTGGCTTTGTGTTCTCTCAGTGAGTTTTTTGTGTAGCTGGCTGGGTTTCTATCACTGTGACCTTGAACTTAGGTTATGGGGTAGTTGGTCCCTTTTTTTTTTTTTAAATTTTAGAGAGAGCAAGAGAAACATGGGTTTGTTGTTTCACTTATTTATGCATTCATTGGTTGATTCTTGTTTGTACCCTGACCAGGGATCAAACCTATAATTTGGCATATCGGGACAATGCTCTGAGTACCTGGCCAGGGCAGTTGACCACTTTTGTCCTCAGTTTTGGCCCCACTAGCAGTTCTGGAGGTCCTGTACAAGTCCAGTTCAACATCCTATTACAGAATTCTGAAGGGCAGAGGCTCCAGTTGGCTCCCAGCAGCCGATGGCTGTGATTCTCTCCCAGGCGCGGGGCCTGGGAGACCTTTGGGAATGCATGGAATTGTTTTGTTATTGTCACTGTGACTTGGGAAAGGGTTGCTTTGGGCAGCTGTTCTGTAACTTTTTTACTTCATCTCAGATTGCATTCCTCATCCCTCATGACACTCCAGCCCTCCGTCCTGCACTTTGTTCCCACCTCAGGCCCTTGCCCTAGCTGTTAACCCCTGCCAGTGTCACTGTTCCCTCAGATATGGGCCTGCCTGCAGTCAGATCTCTGATCTAATGATCAGGTTTCTCTTCAGAGAGGTGCTCTCTGACTACCGCCTAAAGTCATACCCACCAACCATCAACAAAATGAAAAGACAATCCACTGAATGGGAGAACATATTCACTGATACATCACATCTAGTAAGGGCTTAATATCCAAACTTTACAAGAACTTATAAAACTCAACACAAAAAAACCCCCAAACAATCCAATTAAGAAATGGGCAAAGGACCTAAGTAGACACTTCTCCAAAGAAGACATATACATGGCCAACAGGCATATGACAAGATGCTCAACATCACTAATTATTATCAGGGTATGCAAGTTAAAATCACAATGAGATATTATCTCATACCTGTCAGAAAGGCTATCATCAGTAAATCAACAAACAACAAGTGTTGGCAAAGATGTGGAAAAAAGGGAACCTTGTGCACTGTTGGTCCAAATGCAGATTGGTGCAGTCACCGTGAAAAGCAGTATGGAGTTACCTCAAAAAATTAAAAATGGAATTGCCTTATGACCCACCAATTCTACTTCTGGGATCATAGTCAAAGAAACCCAAAACACTAATTCAAAAGAATACATGCATCCCTATGTTCACTGAAGCATCATTTATAATAGCCAAGATTTGGAAGCAGCCCAAGTGCCCAGTAGATGAGTGGATAAAAAAAGCTGTGAGTCCTGGCCAGTCGGCTCAGTGGTAGAGCAACGGCCCAGCATGTGGAAATCCCGGGTTTGATTCCCGGCCACGGCACACAGGAGATGCACCCACTGCCCTTCCCCCTCTCCTTTCTAACTCTTTCTCTTCCCCTCCCGCAGCCAAGGCTTCACTGGAGCAAAGTTGGCCTGGGCGCAGAGGATGGCTCCATGGCCTCCACCTCAGGTGCTAGAATGGCTCTGGTTGCAATAGAGCAACGCACCAGATGGGCAGAGCATCGCCCCCTAGTGGGCTTGCCGGGCGGATCCAGGTTGGGTGCATGCGGGAATCTGTCTCTTTGGTCTCCCTGCTTCACTTCAGAAAAAATACACACACACACACAAAAGCAGTGGTACACTCCTGTTAGATTAGCTATTATCAACAAGACGGGTAATAGCAAATGTTGGAGAGGCTGTGGAGAAAAAGGAACCCTCATTCACTGTTGGTGGGACTGTAAAGTAGTACAACCATTATGGAGGAAAGTATGGTGGTTCCTCAAAAAACTGCAAATAGAATTACCTTATGACCCAGCAATCCCTCTACTGGGTATATACCCCAAAACCTCAGAAACATTGATACGTGAAGACACATGTAGCCCCATGTTCATTGCAGCACTGTTCACAGTGGCCAAGACATGGAAACAACCAAAAAGCCCTTCAATAGAAGACTGGATAAAGAAGATGTGGCACATATACACTATGGAATACTACTCAGCCATAAGAAATGATGACATCAGATCATTTACAGCAAAATGGTGGGATCTTGATAACATTATAAGGAGTGAAATAAGTAAATCAGAAAAAAACAAGAACTACATGATTCCATACATTGGTGGAACATAAAAATGAGACTAAGAGACATGGACAAGAGTGTGGTGGTTACCAAGGGTGGGGGGGGAGGGAGGACATGGGAGGGAGGGAGGGAGAGAGTTAGGGGGAGGGGGAGGGGCACAGAGAACTGGATGGAGGGTGACGGAGGACAATCTGACTTTGGGCGAGGGGTTTGCAGCATAATTTGATGACAAAATAACCTAGACATGTTTTCTTTGAATATATGTACCCTGATTTATTAATGTCATCCCATTACCATTAATAAAAATTTATTAAAAAAAAAAAAAGCAGTGGTACATTTACACAATGGAAAACTACTCAGCTATATAAACAGAAGGAAATCTTACCTTTTAAGACAGCAGGGATGGACCTGGAGAGCATTATGCTGAGTGAAATAATCCAGACAAAGAAAGACAAGTACCATATGATTTCACTTATATGTGGAATCTAATGAACAAAATAAATTAACAAACAAAATAGAAACGGATTCACAAGTATGAGAACAGACTGACAGCCATCAGAGGGGATGGGGGTTAGGGGACTGGGTGAAAAAGTTGAAGGGGTTAAGCCATTAAAACCCTTATATTGTAGATAGACAACAGTATGAGAATTGCAGGAAGGTAAGAGGGGAGGAAGAGGAGGAGGGTACAGGGGAGACAGATGGTGATGGAGGGAGACTTGACTTAGGGTAGTGAACACACAATGTAATATACAGGTGATATATTGTAGAACTGTGCACCTGCAAATCATAATTTTATTAACCGCCTGACCAGGCGGTGGCGCAGTGGATAGAGCGTTGGACTGGGATGCGGAGGACCCAGGTTCGAGACCCCGAGGTCGCCAGCTTGAGCACGGGCTCATCTGGTTTGAGCAAAAGCTCACCAGCTTGGACCCAAGGTCACTGGCTTGAGCAAGGGATCACTCGGTCTGCTGAAGGCCCGCGGTCAAGGCACATATGAGAAAGCAATCAATGAATAACTAAGGTGTTGCAACAAAAAACTAATGATTGATGCTTCTCATTTCTCTCCATTCCTGTCTGTCTGTCCCTATCTGACTCTCCCTCTGTCTCTGTAAAAAAAAAAATTTATTAACCAATGTCACCCCAATAAATTCAATAAAAATTTGTTTTTTTTTCAGGGACAGAGAGGGAGTCAGAGAGAGGGACAGATAGGAACAGACAGAAACAGAGAGAGATGAGAAGCATCAATCATCAGTTTTTCGTTGCGACATCTTAGTTGTTCATTGATTGCTTTCTCATATGTGCCTTGACCGTGGGGCCACAACAGACCGAGTAACCCCTTGCTCGAGCCAGCAACCTTGGGTCCAAGCTGGTGAGCTTTTGCTCAAGCCAGATGAGCCCATGCTCAAGCTGGTGACCTTGGGGTCTCGAACCTGGGTCCTCCGCATCCTAGTCCGACACTCTATCCACTGCACCACCGCCTGGTCAGGCAAATTTAATAAAAATTTAAAAAACAATAACATCTCACTCATCACTCTATCCCTTCCTCTTTGTTTTTTCCTTTAAAATTCTTATCACCAATAGCCATTGTATCACATATCTTCTTGTTTCTTTATTTTTACCCTTTCCTTACAATATCAACTCCAGCAGAGCAGGATTTTTGTCCTTTTTCCCCATTGCCATATCCCTAGGTCCTAGAATAGTGCCTGCCACATCAAAGTGCTCAATAATTATCAAAAAATATTTTAAAAAAATTTTTTTTAATTCATTTTTAGAGAGGAGAGAGAGACAGAGAGGAGAGGAGAAAAAGACAGAGAGAGAGAAGGGGGGAGGAGCTGGAAGCATCAGCTTCCATATGTGCCTTGACCAGGCAAGCCCAGGGTTTCGAACCAGCGACCTTAGCATTTCTAGGTCGACACTTTATCCACTGCGCCACCACAGGTCAGGCTCAAAAAATATTTTGAATGAATGAATGAGTGACTGAGTGGACATATTTTACCATTAGCCAAAGCTCCTACCAGACTTTGAGGTCCCTGAAGGCAAGGGCTATGTGTGTCACTCTGCATCCTCAGTACTAAATATCTGATAGAAGCAAGTATTCGGAAAATGCATGTAAAATGAAGAAAAAGAATACCTACATGATGGAAAGTAGATCAGTGGTTGCCTTGGGCCAGAGTCGGAAGAGGAAATGACTGCAAGTGGGCACGAGGTCTTTTTTAGGGTGATGCAAATGTTCTAAAATTGATTGTGGTGATGGCTATACTCTGTAAAATCACTTCAAATCATTAAAGCACTTAAAACAGCTGAATTTTATGATATGTACATTATTCTTTAATAAGAGTATTAAATAAAACAAAGCAAAATATGAGCTGAGGGAGTAAATGAATGATCCCTAGAAGGTGCCCTGCAGGTCGTCTGAACCTTACTGTGTGCCTGGCCCTGGGCGATCCTGGGGACAGTGGTGACCAAGACAGCCCTTGTCCCTGACCTTACATGCCTACAGCCAGCCCAGGGGGTGGAGCCGCGATGGGAGAGGCACAGGCAAAGGGGCCGGGGCCAGAATGGGGGACACAGAGACAGAAGGGTCAGGGCTGCGATAGGGAAACAGTTGGATTGCAGGAGCCCAGTGCAGGCTTCGGATCCAGACGAGAGGAGTCAAGGAGGACGTCCCAGAGGAGCGAGCGCTGAACCCATCGTGTTGCACATCATTGAGATTCCAATTTTAAAAAATCACTTTTTCTGCCTTAGCATTGGTCTGGCGGGCTCTTGTCTGGAGCTGCAAATGGGACACTTCCGAGTTCCCAAGGACAGGGCCACAAGGGGGTGCTGTTCTACCGCGCTCGCCCAGCAGTGACCCATGTGGCCTGGCCAGAAGGCCAGGGGTTGTTTGTGCAAAGAATGTTTTTGAAGTGAATGCGGCCACGTGGGCGGCGAGTAGCCCCATGGAAGGCGGTGGGGCAGCTGATCTGGAAAGGTGGAGCTGAACCTCCCTGAGCTAGACGTCCACCCAAAAGTGACCTCCCTGAGGTTGGGTTGGGAGTGCGGTACATTGCGTTGGTAGCACAAGGTCACAAAGTAGGCCGGGGACGTAATTAACTCAGGGTAGGAGGGTAGTTGGGGACAGAGGTGGATTGAGGTTGGTTGTGGCCCCAGGCACTAAAATAAATATTGGGCCCCGTAAAAAAAAAGAGAGAGACAGGGAAAATAAAAATACATGTTAACCATATTTTTAAATAAATAAAAAAATATTATGTACTATTAATGTTAAAATTGCACATGTGAAACCAAACTTGGTGTCATTAGAGAAAAGTGTAAAGTTGGGGTTTTGCGGGGCCCAGGGCACGCGCCCTGTGCGTCTGCAGTGAAATCCGCCTCTGGCTGGGGAACCTGGCTCAGGGCAGCCCTAGAGGTCTTGGGCAGTCCGGGGCTCTGCAGACCGGAATCTGCACCTACAGGAATGTGGAGAGGTGGGGATGGGGGCTCTGAGAAACTGCTCTGGACACAGGGAGGAAGGTTTTGTGTAAATATTAGCCTTTGGCAGAGAGGAGTATCTTGCCTCTGTCCCTGATATTCTGTGTGCTGTGTGGCCTGTTTCCCCACCAATTCAATAACTGGAATCATCTCTGGCCAAGTCTGAGGCCTTTCTGCCCCTCACTCACCAGCAGTTTGCAGAGGTGAACTGTTGACACTGCCTCCTCTGTACTTGGCCCTGTGTTGGCACACTGAGTTGACCGAGAGACCCCCAGAACCACCCCTCATTCAGTCCGGTGGGACAGCAGATAGTGACGACCGCGGATGGGTCCAGGCTGGGAGCGGGGAACAGAGGGAGAGGAGTCAGGGCCTTGTAGGATTGAAGTTGGGGACAGTGTTCCTGACTCAGCCTGAAGGGTCTAAGTTCTTCCTAAGTTCTGAAAGGACTGGGAGTAAGGCCCTTGAAAGAGAGTCCACTTGTAAGAAGAGATACTTGACCCGAGGCCTGAAGAGTGAGTGGCATTCTTCTGGAAGAAGGTTCAGTGTCAGAAAAGGGTGTTCTAAGAAAAGGGGCTGGCACGTGCAAAGGCGTGGAGATGAGAAAGTGTGCTCGTTTCCAGCAGAATCCCTGCTCCCCCACTAAGCAGGTGTGTGGCCTGGGGCAAGGGAATCAACTTCCCCATCCATCAAATGGGGATATAACCTTGGGTTTCATCAAATCAACCACCTCGTTTTAAAGAGCTATAGAGAATTAAGGATATAATTTATGTATTATATAAAAATATGTAACGTGTGTTATATCAAGGGGCCCAAGAAACAAGACAGACTTAAAAACATGTTGCCACATCTTTGGCCTAAGTTACACAGAATACAACTGATGACACAAGAATTTGCCAGCTGAAAGATATACTATTCCAGGTCCTGGCCAGTTAGCTCAGTCAGTTAAGAGCCTTGTCCCAAAACAAGGTTGTAGGTTCGATCTCCGGTCAGGGCACACATGGGAAGCAACCAATGAATGCATGACTGAGTGGAACAACAAATGAATGCTTCCCTTCTCCCTTCCGCTCTAAAAATCAATCAGTCAATCAAACCCTGGCTGGATAGCTCAGTTGCTCGGTTGCAGCATTGTTTCAGCACAGAGGTTGCTGGTTCAATTCCCTGGTCAGGGCACTTACAGGAGCAGCTTGATGTTCCTGTCTCTCAATCCCCGCCTCTCAAAAAAAAAAAAGGAGAAAGATATATTTTAAGCCTCATTATTAGAAGGGATTTTTTTTTTTTTTAGATTTTATTTATTTATTTTCAAAGACAGAGCTAGAGATGGAGGGGGAGGAGCAGGAAGCATCAACTCCCATATGTGCCTTGACCAGGCAAGCCCAGGGTTTCGAACCAGCGACCTCAGCGTTCCAGGTTGACGCTTTATCCACTGCGCCACCACAGGTCAGGCCTAGAAGGGATTTTAATACTGAACTTATTAGCAGCAGATTCGAATTTTAATTCCTTAGTTCAAAATCTGTAAGAATCAGAAATGAGGTGATTAATTTGGGGCACCCTTTACTACTCACCTCTCTAGTGCCAGGTCAGCTGTTACTTGCAGCTATGTTCTGACTCAGGTTGTTATGCAGGGAAACCCTCCTGTCTTAGGGGATGACTCAGGGAGAAAGGCTACGTGACCTCACCATCCCCCCCTGGACACACACCCCGCTTTCCTGAGGGGCACTATTATATTCTTTCTTTATTGGCTGTCCTGGTATAATACAAATCTGCAAGTTTAGATACAAAAGAATCTGGAAATAAAAGATAGAAAAGTACCCACCAGGCACCCCACCCACTTCTTCCGGACCCCTCCCCAACGGACACCAATGTGAGGTAACTGAGCATCTCCTTCCCCTTCCTCCTACCCCACTTCCTGGGCCCCAAACTTGGCCCCTGCCCCCAAGAGACCTTGGCCCAAGGAAGATATGGGCTCCCGAAGGGGGACGGGGTAATAGTGGTGAGCACAGCATTGGCAGTGAACGCAGAGGGTGGGCAGAGGGAAGCCCTTTGCTTGTGCTGTGTATGGGGGAGGTGACCGGTGCAGGGCTCAAGAGGGCCCCTAAGTGGGCATCCCTCCCCCATCCCACCCAACACTAGAAGGTGGAAGGTCAACAACAGAAACTGGAAAATGTAGCTTGAACTGAGAACACGCACTGGGACTGTGGCCCTTCCCCATGTCTCGGGTGGGGAGAAAGGGGCATTGCCAGCCTAAGTCTGGCAGTGAAATGGATCCCTTAGCCAGGCTGGGTACATCCCTGAATTCCGTCCTGCCGCAACCTGGGTGTCACAATGTTGGTTCTGTAGTGGCTGTGGGGGTGGCTGAGAGAATGGACTAGAGGGTATGTTGAGGGGCACAGCCCCAGGGAGCAGGATGAGGGGAGAGGTTGGACCTCCACTCCCAGGTGTGGGGCACCTGGAGATTACGGGGTGGGCAGGGCAGCCTGGGCTACAGTTCAATCTCGAAGGTCTTTTGCAGGTCACCCGAGAAGGGGTTAGAAGGCTTCTCTGCAGTGGGTTTGCCTTCTAATGCTGCCCACTGCGCCTCAAAGGGGTCCAACTCCGGGGCTGGGGCAGGTGCTGGCTCTGGGGGCCAGGTTGCCTCATTGGGGCTTGGGCGGGCCTGGCCCCCAGGGGCACTGGATGCAGCTGGGGGTGGGAAGGCCCCAGCTTTTCCGAGCAAGGTGGCAGGCTGGGGCTGGAGTTGGACAGCTGAGCAGAAGGCATTGGCCACCATTTGTGAGGGTGTGATGCCCACCACAGGCACGCGGGGCATGGGTGGGTAGCCCAAGCCCGGGTAGGTGGGCACAAAAGGTGGCTGCATGTGTGGGGGCGGCAGAAACAGGGCCACCTGGGCAGGTGCAGCATCAAAGGGCCCCATGGGGGCCGGGAAGGGATGCAGGGGAGGCGGTACGGCAGGCACCGAGGACACGTGCTGCTGCTGCTGCTGTGCTCTGGCCACCTGGGACACCTCTTCCAGCCACCTCTCGGCCTCTGAGGGGGTCCGCTTGTGCCCAGGCTGGAAGGCAGCTGCTGGAGACACCGAGGGCTCGCCCCAGGCAGAAGTCCCTGGACAGAGGAGATGGCAGGTAAGGGCATGGGCTGCGTGGGGAAGAACCCGAGGCTGGGGTCAGGCTCTGGAGCCAGGCCACCGTGCAGTGGTTCTGCAGTGCTAACAAAATACAGTTCTGAGACTCCAAGGCCCAAGATGGAAACGTATAGGCCAGACTGACAACCACCCGGCTGGCTTCGCTTCTGGTGGGTCAATGCCAAACCTGTTATTAATGATTAATATCACCCTTGCTTCTAATATTTTGAGAATGTTTTGTTTTAGGAGGCTCAAATTCTAAGACTCCATGGATCTTTCTCAGACTGTCCTATTCTAACATAAAGAGCAAGGTTCGATGGTTTTAAGTTTGTGTTTTCTAAGATTCCAGAGTTTTTAATTTACATTGTTTGCAATTCTAAGGTATTCCCATGTCCTTAAGGTAATTCCATGGTGCTGTTTCTAAGTCAGCCCTCTTCTAAAGGTCTGAGGTTCCAAGGTTTTATGGTTCCAAATTTGTTAGATTCAAATATCCTGTGATTCTAAGAATGTAGGTTTCTAAATTTTATTATTGTTTTTAATTTTATTTATTCATTATTAGAGAGAGACAGAGAGAGAAGGGGGAAGGAGCAGGAAGCATCAACTCCTATATGTGCCTTGACCAGGCAAGCCCAGGGTTTTGAACCAGCAACCTCAGTGTTCCAGGCCCATGTTTTATCCACTGCGCCACCTCAAGTCAGGCTCTAAATTTTATTATTCTAAGACAGGAAGGTTTAAAAAATAATACCGGTGTCTAAGATGATCCCATAGCTCTAAAATGAATCACAGTTCTAAAATGATCCCATAGCTCGAAGATGATCTGTAGATCTAAAGTGATCCCATAGTTCTAAGATGACCCATAATTATAAGATGACCCATGGCCTGGCCTGTGGTGGTGCAGTGGATAGAGCATTGGCCTGGAGCGCTGAGGTCACCACCCTGGGCTCACCCACCCAAGGCACGTACGACAAGAAACAAGCAAGCAATGAGCAATTAAACTGAAGCAACTGGCCCTGGCCGGTTGACTCAGCGGTAGAGCATTGGCCTGGCGTGCGAGGGACCCAGGTTCGATTCCCAGCCAGGGCACATAGGAGAAGCGCCCATTTGCTTCTCTACCCCCCCCCCTCCTTCCTCTCTGTCTCTCTCTTCCCCACCCACAGCCAAGGCTCCATTGGAGCAAAGATGGCCCAGGAGCTGGGGATGGCTCCTTGGCCTCTGCCCCAGGCGCTAGAGTGGCTCTGGTCGCAACAGAGCAACGCCCCCTGGTGGGCAGAGCTTCGGCCCACCGTGCCGGGTGGATCCTGGTCGGGCGCATGCGGGAGTCTGTCTGACTGTCTCTCCCCGTTTCCAGCTTCAGAAAAATACAAAAAAAATAAAAATAAAAAAAAAATAAACTGAAGCAACTATGAGTTGATACCTCTCGCTACCCCCCACATCACCTCCTCTCTCTGTGAAATCAAATAAAATCTTATAAAAGAAGAAAAAAGAAAAAAGATGACGCATGGTCCTAAGCTTGTAGGATGGCCCTCCACGAAGCCAGAGAGCGCAGGACCGGAGAGGGGCCTCAGCGTCTGCCCCAGGAGAGGGCGGGGCTTACCTGCTGAGGCCGGAGGTGGCGGCCCTGGTGCACCAGCACTGGCGAACGACGAGCTGATCTGTGTGCACAGAGCACTGATGCTGTCGCTGTCACTGGTACCAGGAGGCTCCATCTCAGGCACTGGAAAATCCGGGAAAGGCGGCAGTCAGTGGACAGGCCCAGACCCTGTTCTTGACCCCTTCGCCCTCGAGTGACCCTCTCATAAGGTGTGTGGGTCAGCGGGTCCACTCTGCAGTAACTAATTGGCCACGCTCACAAAAATGTTAACTGTGCATATATGTGTGAGAATTTGAGTGGTACAAGTAGTGTATGACACTGGTGGAGACAAGAGACTATTCCATGATGTGACTGCTGCTGGATCCACAAGCTAAATCAGGACAAAACAGAGATTGCTTCCTGTAAATCCCCAGAGACTGTCCGACTGGCCCGTCTCCTATGCCCCAGGTGTGCTGGTCCCTGGAACAGGTCCCTGCTGAGCCCTGGGTAAGTATGTAAGGTGCTTCTCCTTATCTGGGGTGGCCAAGCCCTAGTACTCCATCCATCTTGGCCTGTCCTATATATGACCCCTTAGGGCCTGCCACGTGGGCAGAGGATACCCATGTTTTCTTGTCGCTGCCCAAGGTGTGCCTCATGTGTAAGTCCCCTTAATAAACTCTGTTTGTTTGTTTGGTTTTTTGTGTGACAGAGACACAGAGAGAGAGACAGAAAGGGTACCGACAGACAGGAAGGGAAAGATAAGAAGCATCAACTCTTTGTTGCAGCACCTCAGTTGTTAATTGATTGCTTTCTCATATGTGCCTTGACCAGGGGGCTACAGCAGAGCGAGTAATCCCTTGCTCAAGCCAGAGACATTTGGCCTCAAGTCAGCAACCATAGGGTCATGTCTATGACCCCACACTCAAGCCAGTGACCCCAAGCTCAATCCAGGTGAGCCCACGCTCAAGCCGGATGAGCCCGCACTCAAGCCGGATGAACCCATGCTCAAGCCGGCAACCTCGGGGTTTGTTTTTTGTTTTTTGTTTGTTTGTTTTTTATTCATTTTAGAGAGGAGAGGGAGAGACAGAGAGAGAGAGAGAGAGAGAGAGAGAGAGAGAAGGGGGGAGGAACTGGAAGCATCAACTCCCATATGTGCCTTGACCAGGCAAGCCCAGGGTTTCGAACCGGCAACCTCAGCATTTCCAGGTCGACGCTTTATCCACTGTGCCACCACAGGTCAGGCAACCTCGGGGTTTTGAACCTGGGTCCTCCTCCTCCCAGTCTGATGCTCTATCCACTGTGCCTGGTCAGGCAATCCCCTTAATAAACTCTTGATGTAGTGAGGGAATTGTCAGTCTCTTTCTCTGGTCTCTTGGCCCCGGGAAATTTTCCCAACAATTGTATGGCAGACAGTCACAGGGAGCCCAAGTCAAGAAGAACCTGAAGGAGGACCTGTTTGTAGCCACAAACTAGAAGAAATATTTAACGATATATATTAAAAATGTTTAACTATATGGAAAGAGCACTGACCAGTCAGAATGGATGTTGGCTACACTACTGTTCACCAGCTGGGGATCATGTGTCTTGCTTTGGGTGGCAAAATGGGGCCCTGTCCACCTGACCTGGACTGGCCTATAACATATATCCTGAGGGCAGCGATGCATCTGCCAGGAAGACACTGAGCAGGTATGGTGGCCTCATGAGCACTTGGGATAAGCAAAGGTACCATCTGAATAAACAGCAGAGGACCACCAAGTATGATGTGTGACAAGTGCCTGTGACATCCAGCAAGTGTCTGTCTCCAAGGACGCATGTGTAATGCTCCAACGAATATGAGGAAGAAACTGACTGTAGGAGTCAGCAGGTGTGACACAGGGATGCACAGGTGGGAGAGTACCTGGTTTCCACGTCAATCATAGATGATGTGTGTTAGTTAGTCCAAATGAGTGTGCAGCTCCTGAGGGTGTGGCATTTGAGTGTGACTAAAATCTAGGTGTGGTGACCTGATTGTGATTCCCAAGTGTGAGCCAATCCACCTGTGTGATAGACAAGTCTGTTTGCAAGCCTGAATGAATTTGCATGAGTGACTTCCAAGTTTGCATTAACCCAGGTGTGTGGCTTGTGAGTGTGTGTAAATCTGGGTGTGTGACTTCTGGATGTGTGCTTTCTAAGTGTGTGTAATTGTAACATCTGATTGTGCCACTTTTAAGAATGTGAATTTGGTGTGCACATGACTAAATTTGTTACTGCAGAGAGTGTGTGAATCTTCAGATTGTGACATCTGTGTGAGCTGGTGAAATTTCTGTGGCAAAGCACATGCAAGCAAGTGAGCAACTGGCCACAGGAGAGTGAGGCTTCCAAATAAAGTCTGGGGAGCCTGCCACCTCTCAGGAAGCATGTGTGACAGCGCTGGGGGGTGTGCTTAAAATCAGGTTGCAAGAGGACAAGCACTGGCATCTGCTCAGCAGTCACCTTCTGGAGTAGCCCAGCCTCCTAGAGACAGATCACCATCTCCCACACCGGTCCCCGGGGCCATGGAGAGGTGTCTCAGACTTGGTGTCTGGAGGCAGGAGAGCAGGCCAGACCACATGGCTTCACTGACAGCGGGGAGGAAAGGCAGCCCTCCTGCCTGTCTCCCTCTGGCAAAGTATGGTACTGTGGCCCATGTCTTCTTCCTTTTCCATGGCAGAGATTGCTTTCGATCATGACATATACTACCTCTCTCCTTTCCCCAGCCCATGGCAGACATTGGTAATCAAACATGATGCTTTTTTTCCCCACTGAACTCTTTGCTCACCTCACCCTTCACCTGGCCTGACCTCATGGCCCTATTGGCCAAATGCTAGAAGACAGAACTGGGCTTTGTAACTCCATTTTCCCTTTGAGCAAAACAAGCTATTTACACTGCCTGTTTCCAAGCTCCACCCACGGCAGACATTGCTAATCAATGATGGTCTAGTCCTCTGCCTACAAGTGACATTACCAATCCACCACCACGCCCCCTGACCCTGTGATTCCCGTGCTCACTTGTGCTCTTCATCTCGTGTTTCCTCTGGCCGAATCCTGGCAGTATCACCTTGGGTGAAAACGTAACACTCCTATTGCTCTCTCTTCTCCCTTGCCCACGGCAAACTTTGCTAATTACTCATATCGTATGCCACCTGCTTTTCTTTCTTGTTCATGGCAGACATTGTAAGCCATCGCTTTATTCTCCTTGCCCTAGGCAGACAATATTAATTCATCACAATTCTCCATTATTCTCAGCCTGAATTCTTCATCTAGCCAGATCTCATGGCTCTGCTGACAAATGTTTCCCTGTGGTGTCTCAGTCTCCTCCTGAGCAAAATCCTGGCATCGGTGTAGCCACCCTCCCCCCTTGTCCATGCCAGACTTTGCTAATCAATCATGTATGCCAACTCTCACATTACCCTACCCACAGCGCACATTACTAATTGATCATGACTTGTGCCACCTTTATTTTACCTTTTGTCCATAACAGACATTGCTAATAGATCATGATTTCTACTACCCCTCTACTCTCCCTGCCAATTGATCCCTTGCCTCCTTGATGAATTGGCAGACACTGCTAATTGATCACAATGTGTTCTACCTCTCTCACCTTTGCACGTGGCAGACAGTGCTAATTAATCATGGTGCCTGCCACCTGTTCTCTATCTCTTGTGGCACAGACAGTGGTATTGATCCCAGAGTTCCTGTCCACTGAGCCCGGGGCTCACCTGTGCTCTTCACCTGGAAGTCAGTGCGGCGCTGCAGCGTGGATGGCAGCTCATTCAGCCGCAGGCTCAGCTGCCGTTTGAAGGGCGAGTTCTTCTGGCTGAGCGCTGGGAATCCGCGGAAGGAGCCCTGGCGGACCAGCTGCTCCAGCGGGGCATGGCGGCGGGGGATGGCGGCTGCCGTGGTGCCTGCGGCCACGGGGGTGCCTGCCTCCCCCTTCTCACCCGGGGATGTGGTAGCTGGTGTCGGGGACATGTGCCCAGGCTGGGCAGGGCCAGGCGCCACGGTGGGGGCAGCTGCTGCCTCTGCTGGAGACATGGGGGAGACAGGTGGTCAGATATCTCACCTTGGCATTGGAGGCTCTCCCACCTGGCCCCCTTGACCTTTCCCCAAGGCTGCCCTCCTTACCCAATGTACTCGGCTCTCAAGACAGGCTGGTCAGGGCCTTGAATGTCCCTCACCCCCACCCAAATCAAGACCACTTTCTCCAGGAGGCCCTTGAGAAACTGTCCCCCAGTATGACCTTCTGTGTCTCTCTAGCTTTCTGCCAATGTTTTCCTCTGCTGTTCCCGATATTTCCCTTATGAAACCCTGTTTCCTTTTCTGATTAATTTAATGTACACATTTGGTGCATGACTAAGTCGTCAGGCCTTATTCCAAGTGCTTTGCAATCGTTAACTCATTCGATCTTCACAGCTACCTAATGAAGTCAATACTACCAGGATCCCCGTTTTACAGATGTGGAAGCTGAGGCCCAGCAACAGTGAGTGACTTGCCTAAGCCACAGTGCTAGCAAGAGGTAGGCTGACTCCGGAGTTGGAAGTCCAAATGATTACCCTAATCTGTCTCTCCCTCTGGCTTGGTCTGTCCATGTAATGCTGTTTTTGTCTGTCATTCTGTCTGCTCCTCTCTCTGTCTTTCTACCACCCACCATTCTTCCCACTTCAAGCACCTCCTCCCTTCCTCAAGTTGCTACCCATCCTTCTAGATGTAGCTTAGCACACTTCTTCATCTGGGTAGCTTTCCAGGTCTTTCCAGCCCCTCAGCCTGGGCTCCCTCCACCCTGGGACTGTCCTCTGTCCTCTGAGGGACACCTGTCCTCCCACTCAGCACAAGACGTACTCTTCAATGGCAGGGTCCCCTCACTACTGCCAAAACACCCCGTCCCCGGTCAGGGCCTCATCCAAGCTGCAGCATGAATGATGCTGAGGTTAAATTTGGGCCCAGAGAGGTCAGGGAGGTCACCCAGCATTTCTTTTCCCATCTTCCAGGTTGAGACAGTGAGGCTCTCTCCCAGGCCTGGCTCAGGGCCATGGAAACAGTGTGGGACAGGTTGGGACCAGGAAACCACCTCTGCACTCCCCTCACCCCCTTCACTGTGTGATCTCAGGAGTCCCCTCCAATCTCTGGGCCCCAGTTTCCGAACTGTAAACCTGAAATAAACATCCCTCTGCTGCCCCCTACCCCTCCCAGGCCACATGAAAGGGTCAGTTGAGGCAGTAAATGTTCCATGCTTTGCAATCCGACAAAAGCTAGGGAAAAAACTTCATGGGAAAGCACACTGCTGCATTCAGAAAAAGGCTCCTTGTACAAGTGTAGTGCCTCGAGACTGGGACTCAGTGCGCCCACAGCAAAACTCTATGTGATCCTTTCAGCAAATCATAATGCACTTGGAGACTCTCATTTTGCTGTGCAAGCTGTGAAATACTTTCTACAATGCAAAGTACCTGAGTCCTGTACTATCAGAGGTAGATTTAACGGCGGGCGCATCAGGCGCGCACCCTGGAACCAACTTCTGAAGGGTCCCGCAAAACCCCAACTTTACACTTTTCTCTAATGACATCAAGTTTGGTTTCATATGTGCAATTTTAACATTAATAGTACATAATATTTGTTATTTATTTAAAAATATGGGCCTAGTCCTGGCCAGCTAGCTCAGCAGTAGAGCGTCGACCCAGTGTGTGGAAGTTCCAGATTCGATTCCCAGCCAGGGCACACAGGAGAAGTGCCCATCTGCTTCCCCACCCCTCCCCCTCTCCCTTCTCTCTCTCTCTTTCTCTCTGTCTCTCTTCCCTTCCTACAGCCAAGGCTCCATTGGAATAAAGTTGGCCCAGGTGCTGAGGACGGCTCCATAGCCTCCACCTCAGGTGCTAGAATGGCTCCAGTTGCAACGGTGCAACACCTTGAATGGGCAGAGCATCGCCCCCTAGCAAGTATGCCGGGTGGATCCTGGTCTGGTGCATGCGGGGGTCTGCCTCCCCACTTCTCATTTCAGAAAAAATAATATATATATATATAAATATATATAAATATATATATGTATATATATGGGTCTGACTGGGCAGTGGTGCAGTAGAGTTGGTAGTCCAACTCCAGAGTGTCAGACGCCGAGGACCTAGGTTCGAAACCCTAAAGTCGCCAGCTTGAGCATGTGCTCATCTGGTTTGAACAAGGCTCACCAGCTTGAGCTCAAGGTCACTGGCTTGAAAAAGGGGTTTCTTGGTCTGTTGTAGCCCCCTGGTCAAGGCACATATGAGAAAGCAATCAATGAACAACTAAGGTGCCACAACGAAGAATTGATGCTTCTCATCTCTCTCCTTTCCTGTCTGTCCCTATCTGTCTGTCATACACACACAAAAATATATGGTTAATCTGTCTCTCTCTTTTTTTTAAGGGACCCAATATTTTCTTCTGCGCCCGGGGCCTCAACTGATCTTAATCTGCCTCTGTATACTATCTTTTGGAAATAGCAAAACCCTTTGCAACCTCTAAAGCAGGGGTTGGGAACCTATGGCTCGTGAGCCAGATGTGGCTCTTTTGATGGCTGCATCTGGCTCGCAGACAAATCTTTAATAAAAAAAAATAATAACGTTACAAATATAAAACATTCTCATGTATTACAATCCATTCATTTCCTACCGCTCATGTTCATGGTTGCGGATGGCTGGAGCCAATCACAGCTGTCCTCCAGGACAACACCAAATTTTTATTGGATAATTCGTAAAGTACACGGGTTGTTGTATGGCTCTCATGGAATTACATTTTAAAATATGAGGTGTTCATGGCTCTCTTAGCCAAAAAGTTTCCAGACCCCTGCTCTAAAGCATATGACAACTGTCTTTGTGAACTCTAATCTCCTATATTAACAATAAAGAGAAACCTGTAGCCTGACCTGCGGTGGCGCAATGGATAGAGTGTTAACCTGGAATGCTGAGGTCCCTGGTTCGAAACCCTGAGGTTGCCTGATCAAGCCACATATGACAACCAATTAATGAACTGAAGTGAAGTAACTATGAGGTGATACTTCTTGTTTCCACCCCCCTATAAAATTGATAAATAAAATCTTAAAAAAAAAAAAGAAAACATCTGTTAATGTGAAGGACTGTGTAAGTACTTAGTGTGTTCTTTGTAAACAATAACACAACAAAAAACCAGGCCCTTTGTTAACTTCCTTTTGTAATCTGCTTTGCTGATGATTAAATTCTTTGCAGATTCTAAATAGATAATGTAAACAGTGAGATATTTTGTAAGCTGTGAAGAACTGTAAATGTGTCAAGGTTTTATTTTTAAAAACATTTTTAGAAGACTATTCATTTTAGAGAGGGGAGAGAGAGGGAGAGAAAGAGAAAGAAGAGAGAAAGGGAGGGAGGAGCAGGAAGCATCAACTCCCATATGTGCCTTGACCAGGCAAGCCCAGGGTTTCGAACTGGCAACCTCAGCATTTCAGGTCAATGCTTTATCCACTGCGCCACCACAGGTCAAGGAGATTTAAAAATGGTCACGTAGTTTACACATAAAAATATACTTTGTAAACTCTAATATTTTAGTGAGTGATAAAAATTTCTGTTTTCCTAACATTTCAGTTAGAAATATTTTAAACTTACAGAAAAGATATAGTAATGGATCAATGAGCCTGCAGGTTCTCTTAACCTCCAGTCCCACAGTGTTAACATGTTACCATTTTCTCTCTCCCTCCTTTCATAATTCTTTTCCTACCATTTAAGAGGAACTTGCAGCCTGACCAGTGGATAGAATGTTGGACTGGGATGCAGAGGACCCAGGTTCGAGACCCCGAGGTTGCCAGCTTGAGCACGGGCTCATCCAGTTTGAGCTAAGGTTCACCAGCTTGAACCCAAGGTTGCTGGTTTGAGCAAGGGGTCACTCGGTCTGCTGTAGCCCCCCAGGTCAAAGGCACATATGAGAAAGCAATCAATGAACAATTAAGGAGACTAAGGAGCTGCAACAAAGAATTGATGCTTCTCATCTCTCTCCGTTCCTGTCTGTCTGTCCCTATCTCTCTCTCTCTCTCTCTCTGTTTCTGTCAAAAAAAAAAAAAAAAAAAAAGAGAGAGGAACTTGTAGACAACTTAATGCCAAAACCATGAACATATACCTCCTAAGAACAAGGACAGTCTACACCAGGGGTCCCCAAACTGCGGCCCCCTGAGGCCATTTATCCGCCCCCCCCCCCCCGGCACTTCTGGAAGGGGACCTCTTTCATTGGTGGTCAGTGAGAGGAGCATAGTTCCCATTGAAATATTGGTCGGTTTGTTGATTTAAATTTACTTGTTCTTTATTTTAAATATTGTATTTGTTCCCGTTTTGTTTTTTTACTTTAAAATAAGATATGTGCAGTGTGCATAGGAATTTGTTCATAGTTTTTTTTATAGTCCGGCCCTCCAACGGTCTGAGGGACAGTGAACTGGCCCCCTGTGTAAAAAGTTTGGGGACCCCTGGTCTACACAATTACAATATAATTTCTCACTTGGGAAATTTAACCTGGGTACGGTGCCATTAGCCAATCTACAGTCCATATCCAGTTTCTCCAACTGCCCCAATCACATCCTTTTTTATGTACATCCAGGATCCAACTCAGGACCACACACTGCATTTATCAATATGTCAGATCTCTTCAATGTCCTTCATCTGGAACGGTTCCCAATGGTAAGTTTTAGTCAATGTTAAGCAGTATTTTAATTAATGAATTTATTTATTTATTGTGACAGAGACAGAGAGAGGGACAGATAGGGACAGAAAGACAGGAAGGGAGAGAGATGAGAAGCATCAATTCTTTGTTGCGGCTCCTTAGTCTCCTTAATTGTTCATTGATTGCTTTCTCATATGTACCTTGATCAGGGGGCTACAGCAGAGCAAGTGACCCCTTGCTCAAGCCAGTGACCTTGAGCTCAAGCCAGTGACCTTGGGCTTCAAGCCAGTGAGCTTCGGCTCAAGCCAGTGACCATGGGGTCATGTCTATGATCCCATGCTCAAGCCAGCGACCTCACACTCAAGCTGGTGAGACCCCCACTCAAGCTGGATGAGCCCGTGCTCAAGCTGGCAACCTTGGGGTTTTGAACCTTGGTCCTCCGGGTCCCAGTATGGCGCTCTATCCACTCCACTGTGCTACCACCTGGTCAGGCCAGTATTTTTATTTTTTTAATGTTTATTTTATTGATTTTAGAGAGAGGGAACGAGAAGAGACACAGGAATATCAATCTGTTCCTGTATGTGCCCTGACCAGGAATCGAACTGGCAACCTCTGTACTTCGGGTCGATGCTCTAACCAACTGAGCTATTCCACTAGGTATTAAGTAATGTTTCTAAAAAATTAAAAACTAGATCTTCAGGAAAAAAAAATTAAATTACACTGTGATTTGCCCTGGCCGGTTGGCTCAGCGGTAGAGCGTCGGCCTAGCGTGCAGAGGACCCGGGTTCGATTCCCGGCCAGGGCACACAGGAGAAGCGCCCATTTGCTTCTCCACCCCTCCGCCGAGCTTTCCTCTCTGTCTCTCTTGTCCCCTCCCGCAGCCAAGGCTCCATTGGAGCAAAGATGGCCCCGGGCGCTGGGGATGGCTCTGTGGCCTCTGCCCCAGGCGCTAGAGTGGCTCTGGTCGCAACATGGCGACGCCCAGGATGGGCAGAGCATCGCCCCCTGGTGGGCAGAGCTTCGCCCCTGGTGGGCGTGCTGGGTGGATCCCGGTCGGGCGCATGCGGGAGTCTGTCTGACTGTCTCTCCCTGTTTCCAGCTTCAGAAAAATGAAAATAAAAAAAAATAATAAAAAAAAATAAATTACACTGTGATTTAGCATATAATATACTTATGTATAAAATACCAATTTTTTAAGTTACATAGGTATTTACCATTAACCTAGAATGTTAGTTTATCAGATATTTTTCAAACTTTCTTGATGGCAACCCAGAGTAAGAAATACCTTTTACGTGGTAACCCATTCCACATACACACAAACAAACATACCCACATGCAAATATATATAATAAAAGTATCATTATATTATACTTAACTTTAGTACATTTGATATTCTGGTATTTTCTATTTCATTATTTTCATACACAGTTTGAAAAGCCTGGGAAGCTATCTGCATTGGCAGGTAATAAGCACTCTGTGAGCTTTGCTGGGTTTGTGGTCTACAGAATACCGCCCAACGAACTAAAGTGAGCTTTATAAACTGTAATCCAACTTTGTGCTTAGTGCTCTGCTCTGTAAACTGGAGAGTCCCTGCACCTCTGCTGCTTTCCCTGCAAACCGGACCCATGGCCCCACCCACGCCCCCTCTGTGCCCAGCCCTGCCCTCTAGGTAGCACCCACCTTTCTTTTTATCTGGGGCCTCTCGCTCAGCGGGCCGCCCACCCCCAGACAGGCGGAAGGAGCCCTCGCGGGCAAAGCTGGTACGGCTAGCATCAAAGGTAGCCGTTACCCCACATTCCTTCTCCCGCCGCTGTTTCCTCTCCAGGCAGGCGGCAAAAGCACAGCCCACAGCGTGGCTCAGCCTCTCGCCCTATGGGAAGAGGATGGGGGTGGGGTTAGACATGCTGAGTTGTGCAGACTGGATACCAGGAGCCCTGGGCTCCAGCAGCTAGGTCTTGGGTTGACCCAGGACAATACCTCCACACAACCCAGCTATTCCACTTCTGGCTATTTATCCAAAGAATACAAACACATTCATTGGGAATATATATGCTCCCGTATGTTCCTTGCAGCATTATTTACAAAAGCCAAGATCTGGACGCAACCTAGGTGTCATCAATAGATAAATGGACAAAGAAGATGTGGTATATAGATACAGTGGAGTATTACTCAGCCATATAAAGTGAAATCTTGCTATTTGCAACACGGATGAACCTAGAGGGCATTGTGTTGAGTGAAATAAGCCAGATAGAGAAAGGAAAACCATACAATTTCACTTATATGTAGAATCTAAAAAACAAAATAAATGAGCAAACAACAACAAAAAAACGGGGTGGGGTCTCTCTTGGTTCCTGAGATTATCATTAGAGGAGAGAGCAGAGCAGAGAGCAGAAGGAGGCCACGTGGAGTAGGCCAGGAGAAGCAGCCAAGATGGCGGAGTGTTGAGTAAGAGGCCAGTTTGTGCAGTTTATGCAGGGAGAAGGAAGGAGATGGGGAACAGAGGTGAATAAATCTGGTGAGCTAGAAACCTTTAATTCTAGGAAACTCGGATAAATCAGTAGCTTTATGAGCACTGAATGTGAGTGAGTTTTGGAGCCCAGTGTGTATTTTTACTTGCCCGCTGGGTGCAAGCTAGAATTAAAGAAAATGGCCTATCAAAAAAACAAACAGGCCCTGGCCAGTTGGCTCAGTGGTAGAGCGTCAGCCTGGCATGCAAGAGTCCCGGGTTCGATTCCCGGCCAGGGCACACAGGAGAAGCGCCAATCTGCTTCTCCACCCCTCCCCCTCTCCTTCCTCTCTGTCTCTCTCTTCCCCTCCCGCAGCCAAGGCTCCATTGGAGCAAAGTTGGCGCTGAGGATGGCTCTGTGGCCTCTGCCTCAGGCGCTAGAATGGCTCTGATTGTGGCAGAGCGACGCCCCAAGATGGGCAGAGCATCGCTCCCTGTGGGCATGCCAGGTGGATCCCAGTCGGGCGCATGCGGGAGTCTGTCTGACTGCCTCCCCATTTCCAACTTAAGCTAAACAAAACAAAAAACAAAAAACAAACAAACAAACAAACAAAAAACGGGGTGGGGAGAGGTGGAGGAGGGTAAGAGGGGGGTAGATGGTGATGGTAAAAACTTGATCTGGGATGGTGAACACACAGTGCAGTGTACAGATACATGATGTATTATGGAGTTGTACACCTAAAACCTATGTAACTTTGTTAACCAATGTCACCCCAATAAATTTAATAAAAACAACAACGAAAAACAGAAGCAGGTCAAAAGATACAGAGAACAAGCTGATGGTTGACAAAGTGAAGGGGATGGGGGAATAAAAATTATTTTTTATTTTCTTATTTAGAAATTAAATTTAAAGGAGTGACATTAGTCCATAAGAATACGTAGATTTCAGGTAACCATTTCTATAGAATTTCAACTGTTGATTGCATTATGTGCCCACCACCCAAAGTCACATCATTTTCCATCACCATGTATTTGTCCCTCTTTACTCCCCTCCCCGCTCCTTTATCCCCCTCCCCCCTGGTAACTACTTCACTTTTATGAGTGGATGGGAATTAAAAAAAGAAAAAAAGAGTAAAATACTCGCCCTGGCCAGTTTGCTCAGTGGATAGAGCACTGGCCCAGAATATGGATGTCTCAGGTTCGATTCCTGGTCAGGGCACACAAGAGAAGCAGCTATCTGTTTCT
Source organism: Saccopteryx bilineata (assembly GCF_036850765.1). NCBI lineage: Eukaryota > Metazoa > Chordata > Mammalia > Chiroptera > Emballonuridae > Saccopteryx > Saccopteryx bilineata. The sequence goes on from NC_089498.1 coordinate 46,682,429, forward strand.
CTCCCCCTTCCTCCCTCTCTTTTCTCTCTCTTCTCTTCCCACAGGCAGTGGCTTGATTGGTTCAGGTGCTGAGAGTAGCTCGGTTGGTCTGAGCATATCAGCCTCAGGTGCTAAAAATAGCTTGGTTGATTTGAGTATTGGCCTCAGAAAGCAGTTGCCAGGTGGATTCAGGTTGGGGCGTGTGCAGAAGTCTGTCTCACTATCTCCCTTCCTCTCACTTAAAAATAAAAGAAAGAAACAGAGTACAATACTGTATGTTTCCATTTATATGAAGTTCTAAAATAGGCAAAACTAATCTATGGTGAAAAAGGTCAGAATAGTAACTGTTTCTTAGGGGGTAGGGTGGGGATTGGCTGGGATGGACTGGGATGGTGGTCATGTTCTCTAGAGCTTGACAGGGGTTTGGGTTATATAAGTGTATGCAGTTGTCAAAATTCAGCAAAAGTATACCTAAGATTTTTGGACAGTACATGGTTTTTCAAACTAAAAAAGCTGGGCGGGAGGCGCTTCCGTCTCCTTCAGTGTCTGAGTGTATGCTCAACACAGCACCACAGGGAAGGGGACAACCACGGGGCTTATGATCCCATGAGCAATGGTCAGATCAAAGGGTTCAATCCAGCCCTGGCCGGTTGGCTCAGTGGTAGAGCGTCGGCCTGGCGTGCGGAAGTCCCGGGTTCGATTCCCGGCCAGGGCACACAGGACAAGCACCCATCTGTTTCTCCACCCCTCCCCCTCTCCTTCCTCTCTGTCTCTCTCTTCCCCTCCCGCAGCCAAGGCTCCATTGGAGCAAAGATGGCCCGGGCGCTGGGGATGGCTCCATGGCCTCTGCCTCAGGCGCTAGAATGGCTCTGGTTGCAACAGAGCAATGCCCCGGATGGACAGAGCATCGCCCCCTGGTGGGCGTGCCGGGTGGATCCCGGTCGGGCGCATGCGGGAGTCTGTCTGACTGCCTCCCTGTTTACAACTTCAGGAAAAAAAAAAAAAAAAAGGGTTCAATCCAGTCTTCAGGGTCAATGATTTAAGATTAATTACATGAATCAACCAAGGCCTACATGGGAAGAAGTGAAAGAACAACTAGAAAAAAAAAGGCTCTAAGGCATTGGATGAACTTGAAGTAAACAATGAATGAGAACTGGAAGAAAGACCCTATAAAAACACAGGGAGAAATTTTTAAGTGGAAATGGAAGCTCACTCAAAAAAAGACAGAAAGAAAAAAGAAAAAAAGTCTGGTAGATATTCTTTCTTTCTTTCTTTCTCTTTCTCTCTCTCTCTCTCTCTTTCTTTCTTTTTGGTGACAGAGAGAGAGAGAGACAGAGAGAGGGACAGACAGACAGGAAGGGAGAGAGATGAGAAGCATCAACTCTTTGTTGTGGCTCCTTAGTTGTTCATTGATTACTCTCTCATATGTGCCTTGACTGGGAGGCTACAGCAGACTGAGTGAGTCCTTGCTCAAGCCAGCGACCTTAGGCTCAAGCTGGTGAGCTATGCTCAAATCAGATGAGCCCACGCTCAAGATGGCGACCTCGGTGTTTTGAACTGGGGTCTTCTGTGTCCCAGTCCGACACTCTATCCACTGTGCCACTGCCTGGTCAGGCTAGATATTCATTTTCATCAATATCCGATTCTTCCAGCAGTTCTTTAGATTCTGAAGATGCAGATAAGAAACAAGGAAAAAGGGAAAGAACCATTCACACAAATCTTCAGAAAGCTCCATGTAAGAACCAAATCAGACAGTAAGGAGAGTTAAAAAAAAAAAAAGTAAAAAGACGCATTCAAGAAAGGAAAGGACATTATAGGACTTGGCAAATAGAGAAAGAGGTATCGGAAGGTAAACCTTTATCACCTGAGTCCTTAGCAGAATCAGATAATATGGAAGAGGTAGGAGGAAAAAAGAAGAAAAGCAGTGAACCAAAAAAAGCAACAGAAAAAAACAAAAAGAAAAAGAAGCATAGGAGACAGTATAAAAAAGAAGGCTACTAGTTCAAGTCCTGACTCACTGTGACATTAAGAAAAATCAGACCTGACCAGGTGCTGGTGCAGTGAATAGAGCACTGGCCTGGGACACAGAGGGTCCAGGTTCAAAACTTTGAGGTTGCCGGCTTGAGCGCAGGGTCACTGGCTCGAGCTTGGGATCATAGACATGACCCCATGGTCACTGGCTTGAAGGCCAAGGTCACTGGCTCAGCTGGAGCCCCCGCCACCCCCCCACACCCATCAAGGCACATATGAGAAAGCAATCAGTGAACAACTAAGGTGCCACAACGAAGAAGCAATGCTTCTTATCTCTCTCCCTTCCTGTCTGTCCCTATCTGTCCCTCTCTCGTCTCTTGCTAAAAAAAAAAGAAAAAAGAAAGAAAAATCAGGATCAAAGTGCAACTGGAAATTTCAACTGTAAAAATTATAACATATTTACTAAAATTCTTAAGTTTTGTGGTTTTTAAAATTATTTCTGGACTATTCAGTAGCCAGAGATGCCACTGTGTGAAGGGCCAGCTGCTTGAACAACTTTTTCTCTTCTTTTGCTTAATAATTCTGGGAGATAATACACTACAGGCACACTTAATGGTTGATATTTAGGAATAAAATTAATATATATATTTTAATTTTTCCATTGATTTTAGAGAAAGAGAGAAGCATCAACTCATTTCACTTAGTTGTTCCATTTAGTTGTGCACTCACTGGTTGCTTTCCTAAGTCTCCTGATCAGGGGTTGAACCTATGACCTCTGGTGCGCTGGGTCAATGCTTCATCCATTGAGCTACTCTGCCAGGGCCTAAAGTTAATATTTTTCACTAGAAGTATCTAATGATAAATCAACAGGAATCGAGTCGGGATACATCATAAAGATGTAAACAGAAGTGACCAGGTGATTCTAGTTAACATTTCTTTTTTTTTTTTTTTCCTGTATTTTTCTGAAGCTGGAAACAGGGAGAGACAGTCAGACAAACTCCCGCATGCGCCCGACCGCCCGGGATCCACCCGGCACGCCCACCAAGGGGCGTCGCTCTATTGCGACCAGAGCCACTCTAGCCCCTGGGGCAGAGGCCAAGGAGCCATCCCCAGCGCCTGGCCATCTTTGCTCCAGTGGAGCCTTGGCTGCTAAGGGGAGAGAGAGACAGAGAGGAAGGAGAGGAGGAGGGGTGGAGAAGCAGATGGGTGCTTCTCCTGTGTGCCCTGGCCGGGAATCGAACCCGGGACTTCTGCACGCCAGGCCGACACTCTACCACTGAGCCAACCGGCCAGGACCTAGTTAACATTTCTGAAGTAAGAAGTACATTATATTTCAAAATTCTTACTCTGTAGATAAGTGAGTTTTTGTTTCTTGGTGGTTGTTGTTTTTGTGTGTGAGAGAGAGGGACAAACAGGGACAGAGAGACAGGAAGGGAGAAAAATAAAAAGCATGAATTCTTCATTGTGACACCTTAGTTGTTCATTGATTGCTTTCCAATATGTGCCTTGACTGGGGGCTATACTGAAGCCAGTGACCTTGGGTTCAAGCCAGTGACCTTGGGCTTCAAGCCAGTGACCTTTGGGCTCAAGCCAGTGACCATGGGGTCATGTCTATGATACCATGCTCAAACCAGCAACCCCATGCTCAAGCTGGTGAACCTGTGCTCAAGCCAGTGACCTTGAGATTTCTCACCTAGGTTCTCAGCGTCCCAGGTTGACGTTCTTCTATCCACTGTACCACCGCCTGGTCAGGCTAGATATGTGTATTTTAAATTTTTTTCCCTCTGCCCTGGCTGGATAGCTCAAGTTGGTTAGAGCATCATCCCGAAGCACAGAGGTTCCCGGCTCGGTCAGGGCACATACAGGAGCAGAGTTACGTTCCTATTTCTCTTTCTCTCTCCCTTCCTCTCTCTCTCTAAAAAGAATCAATAAAATATACATTTAAAAAAAATTTAAAAAAAAATTTTCCCCCTTGTATACTTTTATTTGCCTGGGAAATGAGCTTTTATGGTTGAGGAGAGTGGTTTGCTCTTTCTTCAGCTAGCAGAATATGGTGCCTTTTATAATCACACATCCTGTTTGGGGGACAGAGCAGTCATGCTTCAGGAGGAGGTCAGAGCTGGTATGGCAGTCTGGTACCTGGCTGAGTCTGGCTCAGCAACATCCTTGGACTCTGCAGTATGCTGTTTTCAATGAACCAGAGAAACAGCTTTTATAGCACAAGAAAGCCCCAGAACCCCTGGGATTTACCTCCAATTCAAAAACACTGAATGATATTTAGCATTGGAATGTGTTACAACATTTGAATTAATTTTTGTGTGTGTGTGTGTATTTTTCTGAAGCTGGAAACGGGGAGAGACAGTCAGACAGACTCCACATGAGCCCGACCGGGATCCACCCGGCACGCCCACTAGGGGCGATGCTCTGCCCACCAGGGGGTGATGCTCTGCCCCTCCGGAGCGTTGCTTTGCCATGACCAGAGCCACTCTAGCGCCTGGGGCAGAGGCCAAGGAGCCATCCCCAGCGCCTGGGCCATCTTTGCTCCAATGGAGCCTTGGCTGCGGGAGGGGAAGAGAGAGACAGAGAGGAAGGAGGGGGTGTGGAGAAGCAAATGGGCGCCTCTCCTATGTGCCCTGGCCAGGAATCGAACCCGGGTCCCCCGCACGCCAGGCTGACGCTCTACCGCTGAGCCAACCGGCCAGGGCCACTTTTTTTTTTTTTTTTTTTTTTTTTACAGAGAGAGAGAGAAGGATAGATAGGGACAGACAGACAGGAACAGAGAGAGATGAGAAGCATCAATCTTTAGTTTTTTGTTGTGACACCTTAGTTGTTCATTGATTGCTTTCTCATATGTGCCTTGACCGTGGGGCTACAGCAGACCGAGTAATCCCTTGCTCGAACCAGCAACCTTGGGTCGAAGCTGGTGAGCCTTGCTCAAACCAGATGAGCCCGTGCTCAAGCTGGTGACCTCGGGGTCTCAAACCTGGGTCCTCCGCATCCCAGTCCAACATTCTATCCACTGCGCCACCACCTGGTCAGGCAACCTTGGTACTTTTTGAACTTGATAGCTAAAGATTCTAAATGCATGTTTTATACCGTTAAGTTTTATTTTATTTATTTATTTATTTATTTATTTATTTATTTATTTATTTATTTATTTTTAAGTGAGACAAGGGGGAATAGAGAGACATCTTGTATGTACCCCAACCAGGATCCACCTGGCAATCCCCATCAGGGGCCGATGCTCAAATCAACTGAGCTATCCTCAGCACCTCAGGCCAATGCTCAAACCAACTGAGCCACTGTCAGAGAGAGGGGAAGAGAGGAAGGGAAAGAGAAGCATGGTCACTTTTCATCTGTTCCCTGGCCAGGGACCAAACCTAGGATGTCCGTATACTGGGCTGATGCTACACTAAGCCCCTGGTCGGCAAACTGTGGCTCACAAGCCACATGCGGCTGTTTGGCGCCTTGAGTGTGGCTCTTCCACAAAATACCACGTGCAGGCGCTCCCTCAATAAGGAATGTACCTACCTATATAGTTTAAGTTTAAAAATTGGCTCTCAAAAGAAATTTCAATCGTCGTACTGTTGATATTTGGCTCTGTTGACTAATGCGTTTGCCGTCCACTGCACTAAGCCAACCGGCCAGGGCCTACACTGTTAAGTTTTAACCAGCCAGGAAACTTTTATGTAACCAATAATAGCAATATTTGTATGGCCCTGGCCGGTTGGCTCAATGGTAGAGCGTCGGCCTGGCGTGCGGGAGTCCCGGGTTCGATTCCTGGCCAGGGCACAGAGGAGAAGCGCCCATTTGCTTCTCCACCCCCCCCTTCCTCTCTGTCTCTCTCTTCCCCTCCCGCAGCCAAGGCTCCATTGGAGCAAAGATGGCCCGGGCGCTGAGGATGGCTCTGTGGCCTCTGCCTCAGGCGCTAGAATGGCTCAGATTGCAGCAGAGTGACGCCCCAGATGGGCAGAGCATCGCCCCCTGGTGGGCGTGCCGGGTGGATCCCGGTTGGGCGCATGTGGGAGTCTGTCTGACTGCCTCCCTGTTTCCAACTTCAGAGAAATACAAAAAAGAAAAAATATATATTTGTATGAATTTAATTTAGGCTGTAATGTTTAGCTTTTATTAACTTTATTTTTATTTATTTTTCAAATTTATTTGAGAGAGAAAGAGAGTAAATGAGAAAGAGACAGGGAGGGCGAGAAGCATCAACTCGTAGTTGCTTTCACTTTAGTTGTAAGTTGATTGCTTCTCATGTGTGCCTTGACCTGGGCCTTGCCAGTGTCCCCTGGCTCAAGCCTGCAATCATGGGCTTTTCATCCCAGTGACTTTTGGTCACAAACTGGTAAGCTTTGGGATCATGTGGACAATGCCCCCGATCAAGCCAGTGACCCCATGCTGACAAGCTAGCGCTCATGAGCTCATGCTCATGCTGGTGACCTTGGAGTTTGGAACCTCAGTGTTCTGGGTTGACACTTTATCCACTGCACCACCACCAGTCTGGCATGGCTTTTTTTTTTTTGGTGACAGAGACATAGAAAGGGACAGATAGGGACAGACAGACTGGCCGGGAGAGAGATGAGAAGCATCAACTCTTTGTTGCGGCACTTTAGTTTCTCATTCATTGCTTTCTCATATGTGCCTTGACTGGGAGGCTACAGCAGAGCTTGTGACCCCTTGCTCAAGCTGGCGACCTTGGCTCCAAGCTGGTGAGCCTTGCTCAAACCAGATGAGTCCACGCTCAAACTGGCGACCTCGGGATCTCGAACCTGGGTCCTCCATGTCCCAGTATGATGCTCTATCCACCGTGCCACCGCCTTGTCAGGCAGGTATAGCTTTTTATTAACTTTTTATTATTGCTATCTTAAATTCCTTAACTTTTTATTATTGCTATCTTAAATTCCTTACTGCATTTAATGGCATTCTTGGCAAGATATTTAGCTTGTGTAAAGCAGGTTTTAGGGTTCTTTCTTTCTTTTCTTTTTGGTAATAGCTTCATATTGAAGCAGAGACATCATATACAAATTGAGTGGCAGACCTGGTACGCTATATAAAAGCTGTTGCCAGAATCTTAGTAAAAATAACATTTTAAAAGACTGTCTTTGTATATTCATAACAAATGACAAGTTACACTTCAGTGAAAATTGCATGATTGCTCTGTGTCATTTTACTATGATTTTATGTCTCATATCTCCTGCTAAATTGGTTACAAGTTATGTTAAAAGAAACTGAAATCATTTTCACTTTGCATTTTTATATAATCAGGTAGCATGAAATATAATTTGATATACAACTTTGCCTGTTATAGAGGGTGTACTCAGTATAGTAGTATACGCACAAAATATTTATATTTTGGCATGACAAGAGGCTGAATAACAAGCTATTGCACTTTTTTTTTTTTTTTTGTATTTTTCTGGCTGGAAACGGGGAGAGACAGTGAGACAGACTCCCGCATGCGCTCGACCGGGATCCACCCGGCACGCCCACCAGGGGCGACGCTCTGCCATGACCAGAGCCACTCTAGCGCCTGGGCAGAGGCCAAGGAGCCATCCCCAGCGCCCGAGCCATCTTTGTTCCAATGGAGCCTCACTGCGGGAGGGGAAGAGAGAGACAGAGAGGAAGGAGAGGGGAAGGGGTGGAGAGGCAGATGGGCGCCTCTCCTGTGTGCCCCGGCCGGGAATCGAACCCAGGACCTCTGCACGCCAGGCCGACGCTCTACCACTGAGCCAACCGGCCAGGGCCACAAGCTATTGCACTTTAAAAAAGAGCTGAGCCTGGGCCCTGGCCGGTTGGCTCAGCGGTAGAGCGTCGGCCTGGCGTGCGGAGGACCCGGGTTCGATTCCCGGCCGGGGCACATAGGAGAAGCGCCCATTTGCTTCTCCACCCCCCACCCCCTCCTTCCTCTCTGTCTCTCTCTTCCCCTCCTGCAGCCAAGGCTCCATTGGAGCAAAAGATGGCCCGGGCACTGGGGATGGCTCCTTGGCCTCTGCCCCAGGCGCTAGAGTGGCTCTGGTCGTGGCAGAGCGACCCCCCGGAGGGGCAGAGCATCGTCCACTGGTGGGCGTGCCGGGTGGATCCCAGTCGGGAGCATGCGGGAGTCTGTCTGACTGTCTCTCCCCGTTCCGGCTTCAGAAAAATACAGAAAAAAAAAAAATCCTCAACAAAATACTAGCAAACTGAACCCAGAAGCATATTAAAAAGATTATGCACCATAATCAAGTGAGATTTATCCCAAAAATTCAAGGTTGGTTCTACACATAAAAAGCAATCAGTGTAATACACATTAATAGAATGAAGGGAAAGAAACACATGATCACCTTGACTGATGCAGAAAAAGCATTTGACAACAATCAACAGTCTTTTGTGATGAAAAAAACACACCACACTCAACAAACTTGAAGCAGATGGGAACTACTTTCAACCTGACAAAGAACATTTATGGCCCTGGCCGGTTGGCTCAGCGGTAGAGCATCGACCTGACGTGCGGGGGGACCCGGGTTCGATTCCCAGCCAGGGCACATAGGAGAAGTGCCCATTTGCTTCTCCACCCCCCCTCCTCCTTCCTCTCTGTCTCTCTCTTCCCCTCCCGCAGCCAAGGCTCCATTGGAGCAAAGATGGCCTGGGCGCTGGGGATGGCTCCTTGGCCTCTGCCCCAGGAGCTAGAGTGGCTCTGGTCGCAGCAGAGCAACGCCCCGGAGGGGCAGAGCGTCGCCCCTGGTGGGCGTGCCGGGTGGATCCCGGTCGGGCGCATGCGGGAGTCTGTCTGACTGTCTCTCCCCATTTCCAGCTTCAGAAAAATACAAAAAAAAAAAAAAAAGAACATTTATGAAAAAGTCACAGCTAATATCATATTCAATGGTAAAAAACTGAAAGTTTTTCCCTAAGATGAGGAACAAGACAAGAATAACCATTTTCATTACTTTTAGTCAACACTATTCTGGAAGTACTAGCCAGAGTAATTAGACAAGAAAAAGAAATAAAAGGCAACCAAATTAGAAAGGGAGAAGTAAAGTTATCTCTACTTGCAGATGACATTATCTTGCATGTAGAATCCTAAAGAAGCCACAAATTATTAGTGTTAATAAATAAATTCAGCACAGTTACAGGATACAAGATAAACAAAAATCAGTTGCATCTATATAGACTAGCAGTGAACAATACAAAAATAAAATTAAGACAACAATTTTATTTACAATAGCATCTAAAAGAACAAAATCGTTAAAGAATAAATACAATAAAAGAAATGAAAGACATATATAATAAAAACAAAACATTGCTGAAAAAAATTTTAAAAGAACTAAATAAATAGAACATCTTGGATTCATTAATTGGAAGACTTCATCTTGTTAAGATGACAATATTTCCCAAAGTGATCTACAGATTTGATGCAATCCCTATCAAAATTCCAGTGGACTCTTACAGAAATAAAACAGCTAATCCTAAAATTTATATGGAATTGCAAGGGACCCAGAATAGCCGAAACAAGTTTGAAAAAGAACAAAATAGAGGCCCTGGCTGGTTGGCTCAGTGGTAGAGCGTCGGCCTGGCGTGCAGCAGTCCCGGGTTCGATTCCCGGCCAGGGCACACAGGAGAGGCACCCATCTGCTTCTCCACCCCTCCCCCTCTCCTTCCTCTCTGTCTCTCTCTTCCCCTCCCGCAGCCAAGGCTCTATTGGAGCAAAGGATGGCCTGGGCGCTGGGGATGGCTCCGTGGCCTCTGCCCCAGGCGCTAGAGTGGCTCTGGCCGTGGCAGAGCGACGCCCCGGATGGGCAGAGCATCGTCCACTGGTGGGCGTGCCGGGTGGATCCCAGTCGGGCGCATGCGGGAGTCTGTCTGACTGACTCCCCGTTTCCAGCTTCAGAAAAATACCAAAAAAAAAAAAAAAAAAAGAACAAAATAGAATAACTTACACTTTTCAATTGCAAAGCTACAGTAATAGTACTCAAAACAGTGAAACTGGCATAAGGATAAACATATAGACCAATAAAATAGAACTAAGCACTCAGATATATACCCACACATCTACAGTCAACTGACTTTCTTGGCGATATGAGTGCTAAGGCTATTCAAAAGAGAAAGGACAGTTTCTTTAACAAAAGGTGCTGGGACAACAGATACACACATTAAAAAAAAGGAAAATGGATCCCTATTTCAGACAACTTACAAAAATTAACTCAAAATGGATCAAAGACCTAAATGTAAGAGCTAAAACTATAAAACTCTTACAATGAAACATGGGGTTTTATAAATAAAACATGTATTCTTAGATATGATCAAGAGGATATAAAAAAGAAGAAAAAAAATAGGTAAACTGAACTTCATCAAAATTAAATTTTTTTCTTTTTTTTTTAAGATTTTTTTTAAATTTTTTAATTTATTTATTTATTTTTAGAGAGGAGAGAGAGAGAGAGAGAGAGAGAGAGAGAGAGAGGGAGGGAGGAGAGAGAGGAGAGACAGAGAGAAGGGGGAGGAGCTGGAAGCATCAACTCCCATATGTGCCTTGACCAGGCAAGCCCAGGGTTTCAAACCGGCGACCTCAGCATTTCCAGGTCGACGCTTTATCCACTGTGCCACCACAGGTCAGGCCATCAAAATTAATTAAAAAAATTTTTTTTCAGTGAGAGAGACAGATAGACAGGGAGAGAGATGAGAAGCATCAACTCATCGTTGCAGCCCCTTAGTTGTTCATTGATTGCTTTCTTATATGTGGCTTGAGTAGAAGGCTACAGCTGAGCCAGTGACCTTTGGGCTCAAGCCAGAGACCATAGGGTCATGTCTATGATACCATGCTCAAGCCGATGACCCCACACTCAAGCCAGTGACTTTGGGGTTTTGAACCTCGGTCCTCAGTGTCCCAGGTTGATGCTCTATCCACTGCACCACCACCTGGTCATGCAAAATTAATAATGTCTTTTCATCAAAGAACACTATCAAGAAAGTGAAAAGACAACCCTAGAATGGGGGAAAATTTTGTGAATCATATAATTGAAAACAGTCTAGAATCCAGATTATATATATAAAGAACTCTTACAATTCAACAATAAAAAGACAATTAAAGAATGGGTAAAGAGTCTGTCCAAGTGGTGGTGCAGTGGATAGAGCGTCAGACTGAGATGTAGAGGACCCAGGTTCAAGACCCTGAGGTCGCTAGCTTGAGCACAAGCTCATCTGGTTTGAGCAAGGCTCACCAGCTTGGACCCAAGGTCGCTGGCTCAAGCAAGGGGTCACTCAGTCTGCTGTAGCCCCCCGGTCAAGGCACATATGAGAAATCAATCAATGAACAATTAAGGAACCGCAACGAAGAATTCATGTTTCTCATCTCTCTCCCTTCCTGTCTGTCTGTCCCTATCTGTCCCTCTCTGATTTTCCCTGTCTCTGCCACAAAAAAAAACAAAAAAAAAGGGTAAAGAGTGGTTTTCAGTGGATACAGTGAAAACCTGGTACACTGAGGACCCAGGTTCGAAACTCTGAGGTTGCTAGCTTGAGCATAGGCTTACTGGTTTGAATACAGTCTTGCCAACTTGAACGTGGGGTCCCCAGTTTGAGTGGGATCATAGACATGATCCCATGATGACTGGCTTTAGCCCAAAGGTCGCTAGCTTGAAGCCCAAGGTTGCTAGCTTGAGCCCAAGGTCGCCTGCTTGAGCAGGGGTCATTGGCTCGGCCTGAGGCCCCCAGTCAAGGCACATAAGAAAAGCAATCAATGAACAACTAAAGTGAAGCAACTATGAGTTGATGCTTCCCATCTCTCTCCCTTCCTCTCTCTCACTCTTGCCAAAAATAAAAATAAAAAATAGAAATTAAAAATAAATTTTAAAATATATGTAAAGAATTTGAAAAGCCATTTCTCCTAAGAAGATGAAAAACTGTCCAGTAAATACATGAAAAGCTACTCAAGATCATTCGTCATTAAGGAAATGCAAATTGCCTGACCAGGCAGTGGCGCAGTGGATAGAGCGTCGGACTGGGATGTGGAGGACCCAGGTTCAAGACCCCGAGGTAGCCAGCTTGAGCACGGGCTCATCTGCTTTAAGCGGGGCTCACCAGCTTGAGCCCAAGGTCGCTGGCTCGAGCAAGGGGTCACTCAGTCTGCTCTAAACCCCCCCAACTAAGGAACCGCAACGAAGAATTGATGTTTCTCATTTGTCTCCCTGCCTGTCTGTCTGTCCCTATCTGTCCCTCTCTCTGACTCTCTCTGTTTCTGCCACCAAAAAAAAAAAAAAGAACAGGAAATGCAAATCAAAATCTCAATGAGGTCCTGGCTGGTTTGCTCAGTGGCAGAGCATGGGCCCAGCGTGTGGAAGTCCGGGTTTCGATTCCCAGTCGGGGCACATAGGAGAAGCGCCCATCTACTTCTCCACCTTTCCCCCTCTCCTTCCTCTCTCTCTTTCCTCCTCCTGGAGCCAAGGCTCCGTTAGAACAAAGTTGGCTCAGGCACCAAGGACAGCTCCATGGACTCCGCCTCAGGCGCTAGAATGGCTCTGGCCGCAACAGAGAGATGCCCCAGATGGGCAGAGCATCGCCCCTGGTGAGCATGCCCGGTGGGTCCCAGTAGAGCACATGCGGGGGAGTCTGATTGCCTCCCTGCTTCTAACTTCAAAAAAATACAACAAAAAAAATCTCAGTGAGATAGCTATTTCATACCTAATAGGATGGCTATAATAAAAAAAAATTAAAAATCAATGTCAATGAGGATGTGGAGAAACTAGAAACTTTGTATATTGTTATGTAAAATAGTGCAACCAGGCCCTGGCCGGTTGGCTCAGTGGTAGAGTATCGGCCTGGCGTGCAAGGGATCCCGGGTTCGATTCCCGGCCAGGGCACACAGGAGAAGCGCCCATCTGCTTCTCCACTCCTCCCCCTCTCCTTCCTCTCTGTCTCTCTCGTCCTCTCCCGCAGAGAGGCTCCACTGGAGCAGAGATGGCCCAGGCGCTGGTGATGGCTCCTTGGACTCTGCCCCAGGCGCTAGAGCAGGGGTCTGAAACTCGCGGCCCGCCGAACAATTTTGTGCGGCCCGCAGACTAATCCACGAAGTTCAAAATATTTTGGATAAAATTAAGTAAGCCTAGGGGCCTACTTGTATTTTTCATTTCTCTAGCATCCTAGCTAGATATTAGCTTAGTTAACAGCAGTTGTGATGCGAACTACAGTTTCTGGTCGTTTTGTGACACTGAGTAAACTGCATGTACGATTGTGCTTGTTGTACTGATTTTTTTTTTTTTTTTCCAACTGCAGTGAGAAAAGTGTTGCGTAACAGTTGCCTTTTGTAGACCTAGTGCGGCCCGCCCTACAGCTGTGATCTTGCTCTGCGGCCCACATGCTGAGTTGAGTTTGAGACCCCTGCGCTAGAGTGGCTCTGATCCCAATAGAGCAGACGCCCCGGAGGGGCAGAGCATCGCTCCCTGGTGGGCAGAGCATCACCCCTGGTGGGCATGCCGGGTGGATCCCGGTTGGGCGCATGCAGGAGTCTGTCTGACTGTCTCTTCCCGTTTCCAGCTTTGGAAAAATACAAAAAAAAAAAAAAAAAAAATAGTGCAACCACCACGGAAAACAATTTTGTAAGCCCTGGCCGGTTGGCTCAGCGGTAGAGCGTCGGCCTAGCGTGCGGAGGACCCGGGTTCGATTCCCGGCCAGGGCACACAGGAGAAGCGCCCATTTGCTTCTCCACCCCTCCGCCGCGCTTTCCTCTCTGTCTCTCTCTTCCCCTCCCGCAGCCAAGGCTCCATTGGAGCAAAGATGGCCCGGGCACTGGGCATGGCTCTGTGGCCTCTGCCCCAGGCGCTAGAGTGGCTCTGGTCGCAACATGGCGACGCCCAGGATGGGCAGAGCATCGCCCCCTGGTGGGCAGAGCGTCGCCCCTGGTGGGCGTGCTGGGTGGATCCCGGTCGGGCGCATGCGGGAGTCTGTCTGACTGTCTCTCCCTGTTTCCAGCTTCAGAAAAATGGAAAAAAAAAAAAAAAAAACAATTTTGTAATTCCTCAAAAAATTAAACATAGGTTTATTCTATGGCTCAGCAATTCCACTCCTGGGTATATACATACCCCTCAAATTAAAAAGAGTTACTCAAGCAAATACTTGTACATGAATGTCCATAGCAGCACTATTTACAAGAGACAAAAGGTGGAAACAACCCAGATTGCCATCAATGGATGAATAAACAAAATGCACTCTATTTATTTTTTTATTTTTATTTATTTTTTGTATTTTTCTGAAGCTGGAAACGGGGAGATACAGTCAGACAGACTCCCGCATGTGCCCGACCGGGATCCACCCAGCACACCCACCAGGGGGCCACGCTCTGCCCACCAGGGGGCGATGCTCTGCCCCTCCGGGGTGTCGCTCTGCCGCAACCAGAGCCACTCTAGCGCCTGGGGCAGAGGCCAAGGAGCCATCCCCAGCGCCTGGGCCATCTTTGCTCCAATGGAGCCTTGGCTGCGGGAGGGGAAGAGAGAGACAGAGAGGAAGGAGGGTGGGGGTGGAGAAGCAAATGGGCTCTTCTCCTATGTGCCCTGGCCAGGAATCGAACCCGGGTCCCCCGCACGCCAGGCCGACACTCTACCGCTGAGCCAACTGGCCAGGGCCAAAATGCACTCTATTTATACAACGGAATATTATTCAATCATAAAAAAGAACTGATCCATGCTACAACATGAATGAACCCTGAAAACATAATGCTAAATGAAAGAAGCCAGACACAAAGACCACATACTGTATGATTCAATGTGTATGAAATGCCCAGAATAAGTAAATCCACAGAGACAGGAAACATATTACAGGGTGCCAGGCGATTAGAATGTGTGAATGGGGGGTGACCGGGAATGACTGCTTATTGGGTATGAGGTCTCGTAGGAGTGATGTAAATGTTTGGAACTAGATAGAGGTGATGGTTACTGTGAATGTACTAAGTGCCACTGAATTGTATTTTTCTTTTTTTTGTAACAGAGACAGAGCCAAAGAGAGGGACAGATAGGGACAGACAGGAATGGAGAGAGATGAGAAGCATCAATTCTTTGTTGCGGCACTTTAGTTGTTCATTGATTGCTTTCTCATATGTGCCTTGACCAGGGGGTTGCAGCAGAGTGAGTGACCCCTTGCTCAAGCCAGCAACCTTGGACTCTCAAGCTGGTGGGCCTTGCTCAAACCAGGTGAGCCTGTTCTCAAGCTGGCGACCTCAGGGTTTCAAATCTGGGTCCTCTGCGTCCCAGTCTGATGCTCTATCCACTGCGCCACTGCCTGGTCAGGCTCTCACCAGGTTTTGAACCCAAAGCGTTGAGAGGTAGGTTCATCTCACAACAATGCCCTGAAGGAACTGTCCCCAGGTGCACTGTCTCCAGGCTGCCCGGCTCTCTGACCTTTCTGATGTTTAATGCTCTGACTACCCTTTGATTTTTTGAGATTCCTCAGATCCTTCCACAAATTTTATTTTCGATTTAAATTAGCCAGATTAGTTTCTATTGCCAGCAACCAAAGAACTGACTAATGTAGGAGGCTGAGACTGTGGCTTCCTACCAAGTTGCGTGGAGGACTAAATTCAGGGTCCAGGGGACAGGGAAGAATAAAGACTCTATTTTCTGTAGCCCTGGCCGGTTGGCTCAGAGGTAGAGCGTCGGCCTGGCATGCAGGAGTCCCGGGTTCGATTCCTGGCCAGGGCACATAGGAGAAGTGCCCATCTGCTTCTCCACCCCTCCCCCTCTCCTTCCTCTCTGTCTCTCTCTTCCCCTACCGCAGCCGAGGCTCCATTAGAGCAAAAGATTGCCCGGGCGCTGGGGATGGCTCCTTGGCCTCTGCCCCAGGCGTTAGAGTGGCTCTGGTCGCGACAGAGCGACGCCCCGGATGGGCAGAGTATCGCACCCTGGTGGGTGTGCTGGGTGGATCCCGGTCGGGCGCATGCAGGAGTCTGTCTGACTGTCTCCCCGTTTCCAGCTTCAGAAAAATACAAAAAAAAAAAAAAAGACTCTAATTTCTGTTATCTTTTGCAGGTCCCTACCTGCATGTGACTAGGCTCTGACCAATGGGATGCAATTAGAAATTATACACAGCTCCCAAAAAGGAGAGGGCGTGCCTCTCTTCATTCTGTGGTTGGAATGAAGATGTGAAGGCTGGAGCATGTGCATCCATCTTGGATCAGGAAGTGGAGCCATACTTCAGCATAACTCCAAAAGGAGCCGTGGCCCGTGATGAATGGAGGTGAGCCACACCAATGCTGCACTGCCTACCTCTGGATGTCTTTCACATGAAACAGAAGCAAATTTCTATTTCACTAAAATGACTGGTATCTAGGGGTTTTCTGCCACAAGCCTCAGAGTCCTGTGAGAATGCTTCTAAGAAGACAGCCCATTTTTTGCTTTCATCCAGTTCTCAGAGGGGACTGTGATCCCCTAATATATAAAGAAACACAGCCAAAATGAATCAAAGCTGAAGGAAGAGTAGATGGTATTTGAGAGGGGCCCCAGGGAGCCTGCTGGGGCAGGAACTTGACCTGGATGTGGTTTATCCATAAGAAATTTTTGGAGTGCACATGACTGTATGTACATGATCCTCAATTAGAAAAGATAGAGAAACATGAAGAAGTACTGATAATAAGGAAGAGGATGATAGCTAATGTTTTCCTGAGTGCATTCTATGTGCCAGGCATTATTCTAAATCCTATGTATTGACCCACTCAAGCCCGCAATAATTCTCTAACGTAGGAGCTCTGAGGACAGTCCCTTTTCCAGATGAGAACACCGGCCTGGAGAGGAGAGGTGAGTGGCTTGTCAGACTCCACTCGGCCGGCCAGGGCTGGGGCTGGAATACCAGAAATAGGAGAGAAGAGTCAGCAGGCTCTGGCGATACTCACCGAGTCCTTGAGTGCCAGGAAACAGTGGCAGATCCAGCGGCGGGTGGTTCCATCACGACAGATATAAGAGAAAGCCTTGTCCAGGTTGCGGTCAGGAGCACAAAAGGAGACCTTCTCAATGGTCTGGTCCACCAGCAGGTCCTGGGAGCGATTAGGGAGGCCAGGAGAGTAATGCAAACTCTTTCATGTATTTATTCAACATTCCCTTGGTCTCTGCTCTGTATTGCATCCTGATTAGAGTAGGCACCCAGCAGTCATGTGGATCCTGCTGTGGGCCCTTCTGCCATGGAGCACCCGGTTTAGCACAGAATCAGACCCCTCACCAGGAGAGAGCCCAGAGTCACAGCCAGGCTGTAATCAGGGAGGCACAGGCAGAGGTCAAGGGTGGGATGGGGAAGGCCAAGGGTCTTCAGGAGCCAAGAGGAGGTGCCTGATCCAACTTGGGTGGGAGTGGGGGGTGGGGTGGATCCAGGCTAAGCTTCCTGGAGGCAGAAGGCAAGGAACAGTATTTCAAGCTGAAGGAATTCAGTCTGGAAGGTGTTAATATTTTTCAGTATTAACCTAACTCTCATAATGTGTTGGCTGCCTCCACTGGTAGTCTCTGGGCTGGAGGCAGAGACTTCAAAAGTGAGTGAACAGGCCCTGGCCGGTTGGCTCAGCGGTAGAGCGTCGGCCTGGCATGTGGGGGACCCGGGTTTGATTCCCGGACAGGACACATAGGAGAAGCGCCCATTTGCTTCTCCACCCCACCCCCCGTCCTTCCTTTCTGTCTCTCTCTTCTGCTCCCGCAGCCAAGGTTCCATTGGAGCAAAGATGGCCCGGGCGCTGGGGATGGCTCCTTGGCCTCTGCCCCAGGCGCTAGAGTGGCTCGGCAGCCCCGGAGGGGCAGAGCATCGCCCCCTGGTGGGCAGAGCGTTGCCCCTGGTGGGCGTGCCGGGTGGATCCCGGTCGGGCGCATGCGGGAGTCTGTCTGACTGTCTCTCCCCGTTTCCAGCTTCAGAAAAAAAAAAAAAAAAGTGAGTGAACAGATTCCCAGATCCTGGCTGCATGGCACTGCTGTGGGGCTGGGTAGGGGGACAGCAAACTCATGACAGCTAACATTCCTGAGCTGAAGCTTATGCTATACCAGGTGACAAAGGCTCATAGCAACTTTAAGCAAACATAATCAGTCCGGAGGGGCTATGGGAGGAGCTGGGACTTACGGAAGTTCTTGCAGTCTATGTAATCACAAGAACCCTATACAGGAGAACCCTACAGGAAGAACTCTATGTTTATAATAAAGCTCTATGGTTCTAACTTCCCCTGCCTTTAAGAGCGCAGACTGTGGAGCAGCCACCCCAGCTCCAAGCCCAGCTGACCCCCTCACCAGCTGGGTGACCCTGGGTAGGAGATACAACCCTTCTGCACCTCAATTGTATCATCTGTAAAATGGGGATAATAACAGACCTACCATTACCTGAGAAAGTATATCATATAGTTTAAATCTATGCCTATGTTAGCCTGACCAGGTGGTGGCACAGTGGATAAAGTGCCAGACTGGGATGCGGAGGACCCAGGTTCGGTACCCCGGTGTCACCAGCTTGAGTGCGGGCTCATCTGGTTTGAGCAAAGCTCACCAGCTTGGACCCAAGGTTGCTGGCCTGAGCAAGGGGTTACTTGGTCTGCTGAAGGCCTGCAGTCAAGGCACATATGAGAAAGCAATCAATGAACAACTAAGGTGTCACAATGAAAAACTGATGATTGATGCTTCTCATCTCTCTCCGTTCCTGACTGTCTGTGTATCTGTCCCTCTCTCTGACTCTGTCTCTGTAAAAAAAAAAAAAAAAAAGAAAGAAAGCATTAAAAAAACCCCAAAAAAACTAGGCCTATATTCTTTTTTCCTTCTACAAATACCCCTGCAGCCTGGCCTGTGATTGCACAGTGGATAGAGCATTGATCTGGAATGCTGAGGGCCTGCCCAGTCAAGGGCCACACAAGTAACAGGAAGCAATGAACAACTAAAGTGAAGCAACTATGAGTTGATACTTCTCTTTCCTCCATACCCCTCCTCTCTCTGTAAAATCAATAAATAAAATCTTAAAAAAAGAATACCCCTCCATCATGACACACAGGCCAAAGTGTACATGAGGCTTGCAATGCCTGCACACAATGGGTTGCAATCCTTTCTTTCTCCCAAATAAATCATTTTTGGTGACAAAAAAAGTTAGTTGAGATTATTTTTCAATCAATATAAGCATAGTTTTAAACTATGAGATATACTTTTTCAGGTAACGGTAGGGTCTTTAATTATCCCCATTTTACAGATTACGCAACTGAGGCGCAGAAGGGTTATATCTCCTACCCAGAGCCACCCAGCTGGTGAGCAGGTGAGCTGGGATTGGAGCTGGGGTGGCTGTTTCACAGTCTGTGCCCTTACGCACTACCTGTGCCAGCTCACAAACAACCACATACTCAATCCTTAATTATGACTGTGAGGTGTGCCAAGATGTTACAGGAGCACAGGCCCCTGAGGGAGAGACATTCTAGAGTGGGAACGCATCCTCAGGGCCATTCAAGCAGGGTGAGGAGAGGGGACCTCTGGTGCCCTCGCCCATCCCCATGGGCCTCCTACCTTGGTCTTGTCATCCACCACTCGGAGACCATCGGCTGACACCCACAGGACCGACTTCACGGACTTCCGGCCCATCTTGAGGAAGAGGTGACAATAGAGGGCATTATCAGGGCTGCCTTTCCAGGTCTGACCCAGCCCGCACACGGTGCCAGCTCCTCACTCACCGCCTTCAGCTTCTTCACAGCATCCTCACACACGTGCATCCCCCTGGACTCCTCCACCTCCACGTGGCCGAGGTACTGGGGAGGGAGGAAACAGGAGGACAGGAAATAAGCATAGTAGTCAATAATTCTTAGTGTCTCGAGCAGCTGTGATGCATCACACAATGCCCTAAGGACATCATATGTATTAACTCATTTACTCTGCACCTCAACTCTACAAGGTGGCTCCCCCATCCCTTTCCCAGATATACGGAGGAGAAAACTGAAGCACAGTGTGCAGCAGAGGTTCCCATCCTGCCTCTGTGGCCGGGTTTTACCCTGTCATTGTTGTCCTTCTGAGTACCAGCACCTGCATCTCTGCCCGGCATCCAAGGACTGGCCCAGCAATGACTAATGGGACTTGAGGTACACATGCCCCAGCTCCCTCGCCCTGTAGGCGGGTGGCTCTATTTCCCGGAGCCCCTGTGGCTTTAAGCTCAGTTGCCCACAGCTGCAGTTTAGTAACATACCATTGATTGGCTGCCTTCCCTTCCTCACTCCCATCAGCATTTCCCGCACCTCCCAGTGTGGACCCTTCACACTCAAGGTCTGCATCTGCAGTAAGGGACCAAGTTGGGATTTGAACCTGAACTTGCTGTCTTCTTTATAAAAGTGTAGGGTCACATTGTAAAGGGTCACAGAGGGCTTTGCAAATGCTACAGAATTTGTGTGACTTTCCAGTACCCTCTGGGGTAACCAAATGGGGTCATCCCATAATGGGGTGACCCAGGTGGGACATCCCCCAAGTAACTGTCCTGGTACAAAAGAACGTTATGTTGGTTTCTAATCCCACCTCTGAAGGACTCAGGCTGTGGGGTCACGCTTCGGCAGGCTTCACAGTTCTCTGTGGATGCACTGTCTCTGCCACACAGGACGGAACCTCACCCCACCGATCCCCACGTGTGCACAGCCCCTGCCCACCCCGCTCACTCACCCTGACCGCAAAGCTGCACGTGCCTTTGCGCACCGCATCCTCATCAGCCTGCCACTGGTGCGGGCGTGACGCCTCGGGCACATAGGCTGGCTTCCGCCGCCGCAGGCTCTGCCGTAACTTGTTCATGGTGCCTGCCCTGTCTGGTGACACGAGATCGGGAGTGGGTCAAGGACCGGGGTCTCAAAAGAAACAGACACAGGGCTCAGGGAGCATGGCGTCAGATAACGAGGGAGTAGGGTTACAGGGTTAGGGGTTTACTGGGTCAGAGGGCATGAAATTCATTAAACTTATATCAACAGCAGTCAGGGGACACAGGGAAATGGGGTGATATAAGGAAAGAGTGTAAGAGTCAGTGAGGGGACAGAAGACATGGAGCTAAGGAACAGGGAGGTCTGGGATAGGGGTCACAGCGTTTAGGGGTCTGGAGATTGGGGATGTCACAGTCTAGGATCCATAGTAATGGAAAGTTAAGGCTTTGGAGCAGAGGGTCCCCAAACTTTTTACACAGGGGCCAGTTCCCTGTCCCTCAGACTGTTGGAAGGCCGCCACATACAGTGCTCCTCTCACTGACCACCAATGAAAGAGGTGCCCTTTCCAGAAGTGCGGCGGGGGCCGGATAAATGGCCTCAGGGGGCCACATGTGGCCCACGGGGCCATAGTTTGGGGATGCCTGCTTTGGAGGTACCAGGATTACAGGGCATGAAGTCAAGGGTCACAAGGTCAGGGCTTTAGGGGAATGAGGTGGTCAGAGGGCACAGGAGTTGTGAGTTGCATGCATTTGACACACAGGGCATGGGTCTAATGTGGGGCCACAGGATATGGAGAACAGGGGCTTGTCTCTGTGCCTGAGATTTGCCCCTCTGACAATTTTGTCTAGTCTAAGGCAGGGGAATCTGAGGCAGTATGCACCTGTGACTGTCAGGGGTAGGGACAGTGGTGAAGGTGGCCAGCTACCAAGTTTTCATTGTCCCCTCTTCACTGACTGATAAGCCATACTGATAGTCCCAGGATGAGGGTGAGGGGACACCCAGGTCAGAGCACCAACAGCAAATGGGGACTGAGTGTGTGTGTGCACAAGCAAGTATGCTGCTGGTGTGTTCCTGAACGGTGTCTGTGAGGTGTCTAGAGCTGAACACGCAACTGCTGTGAGTGTGTGTATTTCTGAAGGCTGTACGGAGGACATGGATCTGAGTGGTTGTTTCTTTGAGTGTGTGTCTGTGCATGCTGTCTGTGAGGGGATCTATGTCCATGAATGTGGTTGTTGTCTGTGAGTGTAGGTCCTTGAGGGTTTTGCTGAAGGGTATCTATGTGTGAGACTGGTTATGAGTGTGTGTCTCTGAGTATAAAGCTGTTGTCTTTGAAACCATGTGTCCCTATGAGGGTGTGGCTATTTTTGTTGATGACTGTTACCATCTATGACAGTGTATAATATGAGAGTTACCAAGAGTCCATGTCTATGTCCAATACTGCAGCTATTGTGTTTGCGAGGGTGTATCTGTGTCAGAGCATGTGGATGTTGTAGAGTTGGGTCCGTGAGTGCTCTGAGTCAGTATGCACCCATGCATCTGTGAGGGTGTGAGAGAATGTGAGGTTGCTGTCTTTTAGAGTTGTCTGTGATTGTTATTTGTGAGGATATGACTTTTGAAAAACATGGCTATTGTCTATGAGAGTGCTGGGTATTAGATGTTTATGAGAGAATGGGTCCACAGGTGCTGTCTGTGAGGCAGTGTCTGCTTTAGAAAGTTCAGCTGTTGTCTGTAAAAGTGACGGTGTGTACATGTTGTCTGGATGACTGTGTGCAAGTGCATCCCTTGAAAATGTGTATCTAAGAGTCAGTATCTTCTTAGTGTCTGTAGTTACCTGTCTGAGGGAGTCTGAGTGTTGTCTGGGGATGTGCCTGCATGTTTGTATGACCCTGCACTTGTGTGGGGGGGAGGTCAATGTATGTCTGAATGTCCCAGTTTGTGTGACAAAGGCTAGGTATGTGTGTCTGTGCACTGAGTATACAGGGAAGAGGTCTGAGGTGTCCATTCATGAGTGTGATTAGGCCTGTGTGATTGCAGGGACAGTTCTTCTACTTACGCTAGGCAGACCCACCCATTCACTCAGTCCCTGTCCTGTTCCCAGCTGGTCACTCACCTGGCTCCGTCCTGGAGGTTTCAGGGGGCCCCAGGACCCCGCAGGGAGTTGGGGACAGATGTTGTTCAGGCCTTCTGGGTCCGCCCTGCCCAAGGGACAGAGGAGGTAAGAGGCTGACTTGGAATGGGCTCAGTCTTCTACCTCACCTCCTCTTTGGACATCAGCCAACACCCTTCCATTTTTGGCTCCCTAATGAGAGCCTGGTTGTCATAGCAACTGTTACAAGATATATGAGCCACCTGGTTGCAAGGGCCCAGGAACAAGTAGGTGTTTTGGGGGTATATATTAGGGGATATCCTGGCCTCAGGAGGTCCTGAGTTCCCACAGGGATGGTGTGAGGAGGGAGGGATACACAAACATACAGTCACATGTACACACACAACTACACAACTCATACCTACAGTTGTCCCTAGCACCAGGTCACAGCTCTGTGCATTTAGTTATACACAGACACAACCCTAACTATACACACCAGGTCACACAATACACCTGAACAGTCACAGCCACTACAAATATATGTCTGCATGCATATAGAGAGTCCCAACCTGCCTAGGCACTGACACAAACACTTGATCACATCAGCTACTGATATTTGGTCACCCATATTTTCTCAGTCACATGCAAAGAGCTGAGCCCAGGCATACCTACCAGAGTAGCACACATATGGCCACACCCAATGATAGTTATGTTTCTTTAGGTAGTCACCCAAGATACGTCATAGCATAGACCCACCCACATAGAATCACACCCCGTCTCACAGACACAATCATAGAGATAAACACTTGCCACATCTAGCTCTGCTGCTGTGTGTTCACATCTGGTCATTGATGCATGCAGACACACACACATTTGGTCATACACAGCCACACCCAGTTACAGCCACATGTGTTTAATCATCTACAGGCACACAGCTGCACATGGACACTCAACTCCTTTTTCAGTCACACCAGTAAACCTTTTTGTTCATACATTGTCACTAAGTCACACATACCCAGTTATAGGGACTTACATTTAGTAACACTATCAACTAACCTATATGGACAGTCCTCTACCCCCAATCACACAGAGACACTGATGGCCATGGCCCATGAATGATCGAGAAACAGGATTGCACACTCAAGACATATATACAACCGCCCAGAGACAACTATCCCCAATGATGGCCACACTCAGACATCCGGCGGTTCAGAATCACAGCCATACACATCTCAGAAGTGGTCGTACATGCAAAGTCATACAACACCAGTGTCCATATTACCCAGCCAGATATCAGTCATAATACTGTCACCCAATATCCTATACTCAGCTGTCCCACATCATAACATCACAGAGAAATATAGTCTTGCCTGACTTGTGGTGGAGCAGTGGATGCAGTGTCAACCTGGAATGCTAAGGTCACCGGTTCAAAACCCTGGACTTGCCTGGTCAAGGCACATATGGGAAGCAACTACTATAGGTTGTTGCTTCCCACTTTTCCCCCCCTTTCTCTCTCTCTCTCTCTAAAAAAAAAACACAGTCTCTTTTTCTCTTCATGCAAACACATAAGTCACACAAACAAGTGGCCACATACAGTTACAGCCCTATGTGGTCAGATACATAATATCTCACACATAGACACATCAGCACACAATTTCCATTTCACACACACAGGCACACAGTCAGATGCATGCTCAGAAATGCAGTGACCCAGACATGGTATTTATAGGTGTGTTTATGCAGAAGACACAGTCCCTGACAGTCACCCTGTCATCAAATCACACACTCAGACACAAGCAGTCTAGTACACACACAGACACACACATACTAAACAGCCACACAGTTACAGATACACTCTCACAGTCTATGACATGGACACAAGTACATATAGTCACTTAGGGTCATAGATATGCAGATCACATACAAATGTAGAAGACCCAGTCACTTACATGTCCCCCAACACACAAAGTAAGCTGGTGCCACCACACATAGACACACCTAAATCTTCAGTCAGTGAAATAATCCACCATTAATGGTCAGCCAGAGCTTCAGACCCCAAGTCAAGTATATAACCCAAATCACACATCACAACTATAAATGCACACAGTCACTCAGAATCATCACAGAGCTTGATGTAATTATTATACAACCCCAGTCACACACAAACATGGCTCTAAACACACAACCAGTCATACAAACATACAAGTCACAGTGCCATCACACAAGCCCAGTCACACAGATACAATGTGACTGACTTCATATACAATGGCAGTCACACAGCCAGAGTTGCACGGACATTTGTCACAGACCCATGTGTGACACAAATATAAAATCAGTCATAGACACAACCACAAATGTTCACAGTCATTGGGAGTTGCCCATGGACAGAGTCATAGACAAAACTCCACTTAAACACAATCACAACTCCACCCACATCTTCAGTCAGCCACACATGCCCAGCCCCAGCCCCAGACTCAACACATACACTGTCACTTACTCAGTTACAGTTACCAAGGCACATGAACACAGGATCATTAAAGATGGAAACAGACACAACCCCACAGTCACAACCATGCACACACTTAAACATAGCTAAAAAATACAGGGTTCTTGCACAGTGAGCAGATGTCATACATATATAAACAGCCAGACAAATGCTGGGGTCACTCACAGACACCATCAGAGACAACCAAAACAGAGACACACACACAGGATTCCTCATACTCACCAGCTGTATTACAGACACAAACACAACCAATCACACAAACACGGGGTCACACTATTAGCCACTTCCCCATGGCTTGCTTCCCCCCTCTTCCACAGGTACCACACACAAAGCCACCATCACCTCAGATGCTGCAGACAGACAAGGCTGCACTGGGTCTCTGGGGAGCCACCCCCACTCCCAGCACCAATCGTGGAGCCTGGGGGGGGCAGCGCATTATCTAAGGATGGGGCCACTCCCAGACAGCTGGGCAGCCCCAGGGACAAAGGGGATAGCCTAGGAGAACTGTGCCCTGTGACCCTTGACCAAAGGGGGGGGGGTGCTTGCAATCTCTCTAATTTTATTCAGGCTGGGATGGGGTGGAGTCCCAGGCACAGGGATTGTGTTTTGATAAGGGTTGTTCCTGGGACGCTGCCCCAGGATTGGGGGGGATGCTGTGCCCAGGATACCTCTAAGGCCTGGGGAGAGATCGTGCCTGGAATCCCCCCAGGCCTCAGCTTGGTGGGGTAGCTGTGCCAAGGGACCCCATCAAGACCTTTCGTAGAAGGCTGTTCTGCTCAGAGACCCCTCAGTCAGGATGGCGTCTGGTCTGGAATCGTCTCCCGGAGGCCTTGGCTTCATCTAGGGGTTGTGTCCGGGATCCATCCCCAAAACCTTGCCTAGGGAGTTGCACCGAGAATCTGTCCCACTGTTTTTTATTTTTCTGAGTGGGAGTTCTGTGTCTAGGATTCCTATCTCTAGGGCCTTGGTAAAGGAGGGCCTGTGGCGAGACCCCTGTCTTCCAAGCTTTGACTTGGTCGGGGTCTGTTTGTGGCTCCCCCCCCCAAGACCACCCTCGCCAGCCTTGGCACCCTCTCTCCATCCGGGCGCCGCAGCCGCCTCCCACCCTCCGCCACATCAGCAGCGGCGCCGCCCCCCACCCGAGCCCCACTCTCCCGCCCTTCTTACGCTAGCCCCGGCGCTGCGGGACATCCAGGGCCCGGGCGCCCCCGCCTCCCGCGGACCCGGATTCCCGAGTGCTGTTGCTGCTGTGGAGGCAACGGCGACAGCTCTGTCCGACGATGGTCGAGGCTGGAGACCTAGGGATGGTGCGGGATGCACGAGCGCGAGGCTGCTCCGCTCCCCGAGATTTCCGTTCCGGGGGCGGGGAAGAGCCCCTCCTGCTTTGCCTTTTTGCCCCGCCCCGATCCCGCCTACTGGCCAGCCGCCTGCTGGATGTAGAGAGAAACCCCGCCCCAGCCCGGCTTTAGCCTTGTACCTTTGCCCATAGACCACGCCCATATGCAAATATAATACCGCCCCCTCCAGTGCGGCCACCACCCCGCCACGCCCATTTGCTCGTCCCTGCTTGAGCGTGCTTAGAAACCTCGCTGACACCCCCCCACCCCAGCTCCTTCCAGGCCTGGACTCCCTTCTTCTCCGTGACCCCTGACCTCAGATTTCCAGTTCTGCGTCCAAGTTGCCTGGGGAATCGCTTCGTCCCCCACCCCTCCCACCCTGCCTGTCCTCAAATCTTCCAGCTAACTACTGTTTTCCCAGTCCAGCGGGGCGGACAGAAGCAGTGACGAGGCACTTTTTGCAAGGAATGAGAAGGGGATGAACAGACCCCTGCGTCTTGGTGCGCAATCGGTTTTGGAAAGGTGATGGGGGCGCCGGGTTGGGACTAGGGTGCCGTTCTGGCCACCTCTGCGCCCCAGGCTCC
Organism: Saccopteryx bilineata; assembly: GCF_036850765.1. Taxonomy (NCBI): domain Eukaryota; kingdom Metazoa; phylum Chordata; class Mammalia; order Chiroptera; family Emballonuridae; genus Saccopteryx; species Saccopteryx bilineata. The sequence continues at coordinate 46,709,508 of NC_089498.1, forward strand.
AGCATGATCCTGTGGGTTTGGCAAAGCAGCTGGCAGGGGCATTAAGGCCCATTAGCAAAGGCCAGGTTGCTGGGAGCCAAGGCGTTGGGGTGGTGGTGGGGAGGAGCCCTTTTCAGCAGCCGCAGTCTTTCGAGCAGGTGGTCAGCACGTGCGGGAGGGGTTGGAATGGGAGGGAAAGAGGAGAAGGAGGTTCCTGGCAACAGATGGCCCGGGCGGGACTGGGGCTTTCAGACAAGAGGGTGGGAGGGGGCTGGCCATCTGCACCTGGAGGCTATCCGGGAACTCCTTCCCCGCAACCCCAGGGCAGAGAAAAGAGCTGGGGAAGGGGAGGGCAGCTTTTATTCAGACTGAAGGTTCAGACACCCCCACCCCCACCCCCAGCCCACACAGGATGGACAGGGAGAAGGCAGCTGGTGGAGAGAGGCAAAGGTGAGGGCTGCCTCCACTGCCTCCCCTCTCACTGGCCAGTTCTGTGGAAGACCTGAGACACAGGCGAGGGGCTCCACTCTAGATGAGTTTGCATTTCCATCTCAGCATGCAGGAGGCCTGAAGCTCTCTCAAATATCGGCAGAAATAAATTAATCCCTGGAATAGAGTTCCCGGATGCCCACTTTGGGGTGGGGAGAACAGGATATGGAAGAGTGAAGTGGGGAGTTCCCTAGCCCCAGTTCTCTCCAGTCCCCAGGGAAGGATGCTAGGCAAGGCTGGGAGGCCCAGGGCGGGTCCCCAGACTGGAGCAGAGTGGGGAGGAGGCATCACGGCAAGGATGGCTTTCTACTGCCCAGATTCTCCAGAGGGAAGCTGTCTGAGGCGTCTGACTGGACCTCCCCTTGTCAGGACTCTTCAGGCAATGGCTGACCCTGGCGAAGGGCCCAGTAGCGGTGGTAGGTGTCCTGGAAGAGGTCCCGGCAGTCGATGCGGGCACGGAGGCGGGAGCAGGCCAGGAAAGCCCCTGCCAGTTTGCGGTGCAGGGCATAGGTCTCCTCTGGCGGTGGGCGGAGACGGTGCTGCAGCAGCACAGGGATGAGGCCCTGCACACGGCGGGCAGTGTCGCCTGCCCCAAAGTCATATGGGCCCTGGGTGGCAAAGGGCTCTCCCAGGATCATCACAGCTTCCACATGAGCATCGGAGAATGCCTGGGGGTGAGGGAGAAGAGTAGCAGCACAGCCTTCCACTTAACCCAGAACTGACAAGCAGCCCTCAGCTCCTTCAGTCTCCTGTATCAACACACAGCCCAGACTCCTTCCAGAGCCCCCAGAAGACAAGCCACTCCCTATTCCTCCCAAAAGAAATGGCCCTTGACTCCCTCTCAGAGCCTCCAATAAACAAGCAGACTTCACTCCGCAGAACAGAGAAGCAGCCTCCATTGCCTCCCTCCCTCTCTCTAGAATAGGTATGTAGTGCCCATTTTCCCAGGGTTTCTGAGTGCCCAAGTAGGCCCCATTCCCCACATTCCTCCCCAGAGCCACCCCCGCCCCAGTATACATCAGCAGTTCCCACTCGCCCAGAGTTCTGCCAGTAGAGTTAAGCAGGCCCCATGCCCCCCCAAAAGATACCAGCCCCTACTCCCCCAGTGTCTCCCAACCTTGGTTTCAAAGCCTG